>NW_027211700.1:10650000-11055725 GCF_022749685.1 Semicossyphus pulcher
CCTTTCAGACACTCTTAAGACATGTAATTAATCCTTCATTAATTTGATCTAATCTGGCTTCATGTCTACAAAATGCGATGGAGTAAAGACCTGAAAAAAAAAATTCTTGGAATGTTTTTAAAGCAAATATTGGTTTGAAAAGTTATGTCACAAAAAATGTCAGGAGTGTGACCTGGTTGGAGAATTTTCAATACATACATCTTAGTCCGGCTTCAAGCCAAATAATCTGCTATTCTAAGATGTCCAAGCCCTTTGCATCTGCCTGTGGGGGAAAATACATCCTGTTTTACATGTATCTGATGAAATGATCAAACTGAAGGTGTATTTGAAGATAAAACCTCTTAAACTCTGTTTGCTGTACACATCAGTGTGAGCAGAGACAGAGCAGGGCTGCAGATGATGTTTGTATAACTTCCTCTGTTCACAGTTCTGATCTGATCTCCTGTCAGTATCAATCAAACAGAACAGGTGTTCTCTCAGCAGAGGACTGAACCAGTGAAAGAGTGAGATGAGAGGATAAACAGTGTATGACTGATTCTCAGAGTAAAACCAGTGCTGTCATTCTGTCTGTTTATTCAAAACTCTTCATCTGACATTCAAGTCATCCAGCAGCACTGATCTGAGTTCAGTTAACTCAGACTATAACTGAACTCTGCTACCTGAACTCAACTCCTGTGTGTTTCCTGGACCTGAAACTGTCTATGTGCATTTACTGTCTCTGTTTGTCTTTCTTCATCTGTCTGGCTCTGAATTCTATGTTTCTGTGTTTTAAACAGGTTTATTTAATAACTTGACTGTATTAATACCAACAACCTCTAATCAATGTTTGTATTTATAATCTTTTTTTATTTATTACATTTGATAGGAATGTAGGTGACAATTCAATTTAGAATATCCAAATTTTAATGAGAAAAAAACTTTTAAAAATGCGTGGGGAAACCGGAGCAACCCGGAGAAAACCCACAGGGGGGTGGGGCGGGGGATGGGAGTGGGACTAGATTGGGCTTATGGAGGGGTCAGAGGAATCAGGGTGAGGGTCAGGAGTGGTGGATGAGTTCCTCTTCCACCTCTGCGGTTTCCTCAACCCCAAAAAGTGTCTGAACCTCTTCCAGGCTGACTTCTTTTTAGGGGCTGGGACCGGCACAGCATCCAATTCCAGGGCTGATCCATTACTGAGGGGTGACTTATCCCGGTCATCCACCTCCTCTGCAGGGTGGTCAGTCTGCTCTTGGACTTCGACTGCAGGGGGATCAGGGAGGTACGACTCATGATCTGATTGGAGAGGCAGATGTTTCTCCCTCTCAGCCTTCAGCTCATTAGACAGCTGAAGGTTGAGTGAGGTCTGGAGGCTTAGCTGAGTTTTCAGCTCTTCCAGCTCTCTAATATGAACCTTGTCCTTCTCCAAAGTGGTTAGCTGTATGGCACTGATCTCCACTATCTTCTGACAGACGGCTTCAGCAGTCATATTCAGGACAAGTTGCTGGTTCTCGAACGCTGTGTCTGCATGCGACTTGACTTCCTTCTCAAGTTCAATGTGAAGGAAGTCAATCTGCTGTCTCACAGCGAGGATCTCAGCGTCCTTCTTTTGGCAGACTTCCTTGCATGACACTTTGATGCTCTCCTGTTCTTCTTGGAGATGCATGTTAGTGTCTTGCATCTGCTGGAGCTGATCTGTAAGCCTCTCCTGGATGATATTTTGTGCCTCAATCATTTCCTCATATTCTTTTTTACTCCGTTTTTCAGAGTCAAGCTGGAGCTTTAGCTGTTCCAGCTCTTTCAAGAAAGCAGAGTCGTTTTCAATGGCAGGATGTTGCTGGATGTTTTTCTGTTCTGCCATATTTCGACTGAGGTCTTCCTGTTCAGCCTTCAGGTTAGAAATGACTTCCTCGTACCTCAACTGTACTCGCTTAAGGAAGGCAATCTTCCGTCTTACAGCGAGGAATTCCATGTCACTCTTCACCGCGAGGCTATTACCTTTAGATTTCTCTTTTTGGACAAACGCGTTCTTTGATCTCTCCCTCTGCAGCTCCTGAGTAAACTTAGCCGTGCTGGCTAAATGTGCCATATGCAGCTCTTCATACTGCCGTTCAAGAACTTTCTTTGGCATGCGCTTGATTGATTCCCTCATGTCATTGTCAACAAACTGTGAGGAGGGAGTTTTTGCATTGGTGTTATTTTGCACCTTCTGTTTTGCAGACACTTTTTTTGCCTTTCCCTTTGATTGTTTGTCTTGCTCCATTTCGTTTGGCGGATGTAGTGAGTATCAGTCTGTATCAAATTTGTTATGATAAAGACTTATCTTTCACTCAAGGTTGATACAATATGGCTTATATATGGCTGTATATGGCTATATATAAGACTGAGTACTATACGTCTGACTGGCTGAAGAGCTGCTTTTATAAGAACCTGCAAATTACCTATGACATCATACCTTTGAAGAAGTGTTTGGCTTTGATCTTTAGCTCCTTTGATTGCATGTTTACATTCAAAATCTACACAGTAAAAATGCATTATAAATGTGTAAGTAGAACAGCATTATAACAACATTTGACACATTATTTATTGTGTCAAATGTTGGAACTATATGAGTAAAAAATGGAGAGGAAAAAGGGAAAAAATGCAGAAGAGCAGTGGGAATTTTTGGAAATGCAGTTAACCATCCATCCATTGTCTTCCGCTTATCCGGGGCCGGGTCGCGGTGGCAGCCTACTCAGTAAGGTGACCCAAGTGTCCCTCTCCCCAGCAACATTTTCCAGTTCCTCCTGGGGGATTCCGAGGCGTTCCCAGGCCAGACGGGATATATAATCCCTCCAGCGAGCTCTGGGTCTGCCCCGGGGTCTCCTCCCAGTTGGACGTGCTCGGGAAACCTCCAAAGGTAGGCGCCCAGGAGGCATCCTAACCAGATGCCTGAAGCGGCTCTACTCCGAGCTCCCCCCGGATCTCCGAGCTCCTGTCCCTATCTCTAAGGCTGAGCCCAGACACCCTCCGAAGGAAACTTATTTTGGCTGCTTGTATCCGCGCTCTCATTCTTTCGGTCACTACCCAAAGCTCGTGACCAAAGGTGAGGGTTGGAACGTAGATCGACTGGTAAATCGGAAGCTTCACCACCAGGGTCCGGTACAACGCCTGCATTACTGCTGATGCTGCACCAATCCGCCTGTCAATCTCACGATCCATTTTATACTCACTCGTTAACAGGACCCCGAGATACTTGAACTCCTTTGCTTGAGGCAAAGACTCACTCCCCAGTATAAAGTCTCTTATTTGTGCCAGAAATAACTTCTGCTTCTATATGTATAAGAACAACTCTAACTTTAACCTCATTATACTCAATAGAACTTTTTTGATTTTTAATTTAATTAATTTTTTAAAGGTAGTAGGCTTATCAAGGATGACTAGCAAAGCACTAGCACATTTGAAGTTCAATACCCTCCTATTCACTTTACATGATATTCTCCTTCCTATATTATTGAAATTAAAAGAGGTACGAGTAAAAGAAAAGTGAAGGGATAGACAACGAGAACAGACTCAGAGATTCATCAGCTTCTTCACCCAGCCTCCATTCACTTCAATGTTTAACTAATTCCAAGGCTACCAACAGAGCACATGGAGAACACTGATTGAGTAGTTTTGGTCTGGCGCTCCAGAGAGTAAAATATAAGATAAGCAACAGGTAACACAAAGATGTGAAGGCAGAACAGAGAAATAAGGGGTTAAAGCAACACACTACATTTCTTATGACTTATGACTCTAAGCAGTGTTGAGGTTGACACCAGACTTTTAATTGCATTCTCCTTCAGGTTCAGACACAGATTAGTTCCTCTGCAGTTCTGAGCAATGGAGTTTTAATGTAAATATTTAAAAGCTTAATGGCTTGTAAGTACTGTAAAAAGGAACCTTTACTGAGTTGGTCAACCTAAGAGAGCAGAGATTAGAGAGGACACAAAAGTAACTAAGAGCTCAGACTGGACGACGAGACATTCAGCATGCTTTCTGTACGCCTGCTGATGCAGCTCTGCTAAACTGCTTTCAGACTTCCCAGAGCTCCCAGCAGGATGTCATCATGCAGCATACTGAGCCCAACACTCAGATGAAAGGTATCATCACTTCTTATCTAAATATGGCTGAAAATATGCAAAGCAACACATCACAGGAAAATGGTGGCAGATGAAAATAAAGTTCTTGTAGATTTTGTAAATGTGACATTCCTCCTTACAGTGTGTATTTATCACATTTATCATGCCAAACATGATATTAACAATAGTGAATCCTCTGTTATATTCATCTTTTTAAAGGGAAATGTGAGAAGTGCAGTTTTATGTTTCACTTAATGAGAAGAGTAAAAAGATGAAGTTACTCTGTGAGAAGAAAGCTCAGATGCTGGAAAGGAGAGAGAAGAGAAAAACAGAGTGTTTGAAACAGAAGAAGAACAGGATCCTCTGAGGGAGAGAGAAAACCAGCGGCTGATCTGTGTTAGTCAGCCATGATGCTTCACACTGTAACCCACAGAGATACTTTTACATGCACACCTTCACATACACACATAGAACATAACAAAAGATAAATTCCTCTATCTATTGTTCTACCAGCAGCGCTCATCAAGCACACATTTCTCTCTTCAAGTCCAACCAGCTCCAGTGTTTCAGTCTGAGGGTTTCTGTGTAGCTGTAGTCAGCTGCTCCACAATGCCATAAGGGCATGTTTAAACCTCCATCACTTCCTGTGCCAGTCTTGTATCTCACCTTTGGGACAGATTATGACTCGTCTTGCATGATAGTGAGCAGCAGCATTAGGGAGCTGGCAGCTCTGATCAGGTGATGCTGAACTTGACTCTTTTACTGTGGGAATCAATGGGCAGCAATAATCAAATGGCTGGAAGCTAATGGCTTTAGTGGGGCTCAGGGTGAGGCCAGAGTACACTGATTCAGGTCACCATCATCCTGGTAAAAACACAGAACTTAGAAATATACACTGAACAAAAATAGAAATGCAACACTTTTGTTTTTGCTCCCATTTTTCATGAGCTGAACTCAAAGATCTAAGACTTTTCTATGTACACAAAAGGCCTATTTCTCTCAAATATTGCTCACAAATTTGTCTAAATCTGTGTTAGTGAGCATTTCTTCTTTGCCGAGAGAATCCATCCACCTCACAGGTGTGGCACGTCAAGATGCTGATTAGACAACATGATTATTGCACAGGTGTGGCTTAGGCTGGCCACAATAAAAGGCCACTCTAAAATGTGTTTTATCACACAGCAAGATGCCACAGATGTCGCAAGTTTTGAGGGAGCGTGCAATTGGCATGCTGACTGCAGGAATGTCTACCAGAGCTGTTGCCTGTGAATTGAATGTTCATTTCTCTACCATAAGCTGTCTCCAAAGGCATTTCAGAAAATTTGGCAGTATTGGCAGTACAACCCACCGGCCTCACAACCGCAGACCACGTTACTGACAATAACACTTTATATTTAAAGTGTGATTTATTTTTTGCAGAAAATATCTATGAAGTTCATTAAATCAAAGTTGACACCATCAGTGCATAGATAATTCATTGTGACAGCTACCAATAATTCAAAAAGACGACAGTCTATAAAAATAGTGTTTGCAAAATTTTAACTGATGTCATTGCCTTTTTTTTCTTTTTTTCAGTTAGCTGTTTTAGTTAGTCAGTTTTAAATGTTTGTTTAAACTTTACGCGTTGTTATATTAACTTCTGAGTAATTACAGAGATGTGTAACTTTATTTTGATCATTTATTGACTCATCTTTCATCGTGTTAAAATGTCCAGTGTCCAGATTTAGTGCCAATTGAATTAACCTAAGCTGCATGTTTTTGGCATGTGGGAGGAAACCGGAGCCCCCGGAGAAAACCCACGCAGACACAGGGAGAACATGCAAACTCCACACAGAGTCAGGAGCTCTCTGTGCCGCCGCCATGCTAACCACTGAGCCACCGTGCCGCCCAAGTATGTCTCACCGGACCCCCTACAGCCTTCGAATTTCAAGCACTGAATTTTCTTGGATTTAAATTGTGTGTAAAAAGCTTTTGCCTCTGGATTCATCTCTTAGATGGATTCATCCCCCGAACACCGTTGAACTCAGAGGCAAAACATTTCAGTGCTTGAAATTCGAAGGCTCCAAAATGTCAAAATCTGGTGAGACAGACTCGCCTCCACACCCAAGCATCTATGAAAGTTTTTCCAACACAACTCCCGACAGCATTTCCCACAGGGCGGTCTGATCTCCTGTGTGAAATCCATCAGGTGATCTGCTGGAAAAACCCACATAGAGAGTCAGCGGTCGTCATCGTCATGGGCACAGAAGCAGCTAACGAGCTTCTTCCCCACCCAGCGGAAGAAACGCCTGAAACAGTTCTTCTTCTTCTTTTTGTTCTTCTTCTGCTGCTGCTGCTCCTCGGGCTCTGAATCGTCTGATGTGGTGCTCTCATCCTTGGGGAAATATGGCCGCAGACAAGGGTTAACTTTAACCTCGCTGAAGTTCTCCTCGCTGTCCTCGTCCCAGCTCAGGCGGCGTTCAGGAGGTGCAGGCCTCACCGTGACCATTCGAGGATGCGATGTTACCAAATCCGATCCATAAAATCCACTTCTGCTGCTGCTGCTCGAGTCTTGCTGTCTGTTGTCTGGAATCTTTGGTGCTGCCGATATTGATCCAAAGGTTGAACCTAAGCAGCTCCTCCTGTCCTCTTCCCAGGACAAGCTGCAGGAAGTTTGTGCAGGACGGACGAAAATCTGACGTGGAGCTGAAGGTGCTGCTGGTTCGGCTGTGTGGACAGTTCGTGGTTCAGACGTGCTGCTTGATTCCACAGTTTCATAATCAGAGTCAGTGTCAGAGTCAGAGACAGTTCCTCTTGTGATGAAGGGATGGGCGAGGACTTGGCTCGGGGTGATTCTGTCATTGGCATCCATCTGAAGCATCGCCTTCAGCAGGTCGACGCACTCCTTCTTTTCATCAGCCTCCACATTGTTCAGGTTGGGCAGGGGTAATGTTTGTATGTCGTCCAGGTTGCGGAAGTCGTATGACCTGTAGTCTCCGAGAGGAGTGAAACATCCCCAGTGCTCCTTAGGCGTCTTTAGTCTCCACCGTCGTCCTTTTACAAAATATTTGTCTGAGTAAATCCCGGCCTTCAGGAGATGTTTGGGGGGGACTCCCAGGAGCTCCACCATGCATCGCACTACGTCATAGTCACTGTGTCCTGGGAAGAGGTTGTCAGTCAGCAGGATGGTCGCCATCACGATGCCCAGAGACCACATGTCTATGGCCTCTGAAAACGGCAGTCCCAGAAAGATCTCTGGAGCCCTGAAGTATGGCGTTTGGTGCTCATCGCCCTGCGTGGCGCAGCAGGTTGGAAACGCCAATCCAAAATCAATGAGCTTCAGCTGGAGCGGCTGAGCTGTACAATCCACCAGCATGATGTTGTCCAGTTTTATGTCTGTGTGGATCACCCGGTAGGTCTTCAGGGCGTTTAAAGCTGTGGCCATCTGTTGGACGACGCTCCTGACGTTGCGTAAGTCCAGCGTGGTGAAGTTACTGTCGTACAGGATGTAGTGCTTCAAAGTCACATCCAGCATCTCGAATGCCAGAGCCTTCATGTTGTTCTCCAGCGGGGTCATCTCAATGAAGCGGACGATGTTGCACCTGTCCAGGTTGTTCTCCATGAAGATGTTCAGCATGGTGAGTTCATTTATGAAGTCGAAGTCACCTGTAACGATCTTCACGGCTATAGTCTCTTTGGTGTCCTTTTTTTGGCATTTGTACACCACCCCAAAGCCTCCCCTACCCAGCATGTCCTGCAGCGTGTAGTTGGGGTGGAAAAGGCAGGGTTGGTCGAGGCACCTGGAGGCGAAGTTGCAGATAGAGTCTTCCATCGTGAAGCGATACTCGTCAGTGTAGATGAGAGGAGCAGGTTTCTCTGAGTTCTTTGACTTCACTTTTCTACTAACAGACGGCGTCTTGTGTATCCTCTCTGATCAGTGCAGTGTGTCGGCTTGATCCAGAGGTTGGTCAGGTCTGAACTTCAGCAAAGATCTGTGTGTGTGACATCACAGTGACACATCAAAGGATTGCAGTTCCATCAGAGAAGGTTCCAAAGAATGCTGAAGAGCTGCTTGTTACCATAGTAACACAAACAAAATGAGAAAAGTCACTAATAACATGTATTTACTGTAATAATGTGCACTTTATCTATTTATTTTTATTCACCTCTTTTACGTTAACAGACAATATTTCACCATTCCAGAACCAAGACAAAGTGTATATACAGCAAACAAAAAGAAAGAAACCAAAAACAGACCCCCCATAATAAGATGACAGACAACAGACAGGTGGACGGACAGATGGAAAGAGACAGCCAGACAGACGTAACACAATTGCTTTGTTGCAAATTCCACTAGATGTTGATGTATAGCTAGAGTATAGTTGGATATGTTCACATGGTGAAATAAAAAAAAATAAAAAATAAAATATATATATATATATATATTTAATTAAATAAAATTTAAAAAAAAAGTAATAATAATAATAAACCACAAAGAGAGAGTACATGAATAAACACCAAAAACAAACGGTAACCGATGAAAACTCCTATTTATATCTATCTATCTATCTATCTATATACATATACCCATACACACACACATACAGTATATACATACATACAAATTTACTTACATACGTATACATTGACCCATACACACACTGCCTGTACATGCATACACACACACACACACACACACACACACACACACACACACACAGACACACACACATCCCTGCATACACACACAGACACATTCAAAATAAATAATAAACAAATAAAAAGAAGATGATAATATAATAGTTCCACTAAGGCAATTTAACTTCCAGCAACATTAACTTTCCTGCAAAATAAGAACAAAAACAAACAAACAAACAAAAATACATATCAAAATGTTTCAGGAAATCCAAAATTCACAAAACAATTCATAATAATAATTATAAAGTAAATCGGAAATATGTGAGGAATTGAGGATTTAGTTCACCGGCAAATTCAGAGCTTTCAGAAATGGTTCCCAGGTGTCATGAAATGTAGTAGTTTGGTTGTTATTAAAAGCAGTGATGTGTTCCATTGAGAGATGTTCAGCCAACAAGTCGAGCCACTGTGACGTTAACTTGTGCTTGTATTTCCAGTTGAGCAATATCGTCTTTTTTGCAATGGTCAAGGTGATAAGTATGGCATTATGGTATTTGTGTAGGTTTAGGTGATTGATGGATGGAAGGTCTCCTAAGAGGCAGAGGGAAGGTGACAATGGAATGCAGTGACCCAGGATTTGAGAGATGATAGTTATTATATTAATCCAGACGTTTTGGGTTGGTGTGCAAAGCCATACTGAGTGGAAGTAATTGTCTGTGGTGTTTAAATTACATTGGTGGCATATTTCAGTCTGTGAAACCCATTAGGTGCATTCTGTGTTGAGTTATGTGTGTTCTGTGTACAGTCTTATATTGAATGAGTTGTAATCTTGGGTTGTTGGTCATTGAGAAGATGTTATTGCAAATGTATTTCCAGAGAGTTGTGTCAGTATTGATTGATAAATCTTTTTCCCAGTGTGTGGTGGGGATTGATGTGGTGGGGTCTGTTGTTGATGAAATCAGTCCATATAATTTTGACAGTTGTTTTCGAGAGGTTGATATTGCAAATAGATCTTATGTTAATGGTGGTGGTTGCAGGTTGTTATTTACAGTATCAGATTTTTTCCTGAGTGCGTTTTTGAGTTGTGGATATTGAAGAAAATTTTCTGGCATAAAATCATACTTATGGGTTAATTCATGAAGTGAGGAAGTTGTTATCAAACAGGTGTTCTAAATGAGTTATTCCTTGGTTTTTCCACGAGTTGAAAGAGAAGTTGCCTTTGTTGATAACAAAGTCAGGTTGTTCCATATTGGGGTGAGTTTACATGGTGAGAGAGTGTGCACTCAAAATGTTATTACCTTTTAAATGTGGATGTGATGCTCCCTGTGGTGTCATCTTTATGTGCTCTGGGATTGTACAGTCTGCTCTGTCTCTGCAGCTGCTCGTTAGTGCTCGTTAGTGCTCGTTAGGTTAACTGGCCACACCTGAGGGCCCAGGGTGTGTCCAGTCACTCACATCCAACACCACTGACTCAAGATCTTTATACCTCATTAGATGTTTCAGTTATTGTATTCATTTTGTCTAATTGGGTTAATTTAATGGATTAAAATGTTATTTATTAACTGCTGCTTCCCATGGAAACATCAGTGCATAAATGCCAAAACACAGTACAGTATATTATACTGCTGACATTTGGCCTCAAAACACCAAACTCCATCCTGAATAACCTCTTTAACTCTGTTTGCTGTACACATCAGTGTGAGGAGAGACAGAGCAGGGCTGCAGATGATGTTTGTATAACTTCCTCTCTTCAGAGTTCTAATCTGATCTCCTGTCAGTATCAATCAAACAGAACAGGTTTTCTCTCAGCAGAGGACTGAACCAATGAAAGAGTGAGATGAGAGGATAAACAGTGTATGACTGATTCTCAGAGTAAAACCAGTGCTGTCACTCTGTCTGTTATTTCAAAGCTCTTCATCCAACATTCAAGTCATCCAGCAGCACTGATCTGAGTTCACTGAACTCTGCTACCTGAACAAGAGTTTTGTCTGCTCTTCATTGTCTATCTCTATTTTGCTCAGTTATTTCTCTGCCCCTGTAATTTGTTTTGTAATAGTTCCTTCTCTTTTAGATTCCTTATTTTCTTCCCCACAAAATCAACAACCAAAAAATGCAATTAAATAAAGTAAGCAAAACGAGCAAAAGAAAAGTGAAGGTGATCGGAGAGGTGAGGAGAGAAGACCAGAGTCAGAGCTCTGTCAGCTGTGAAGGATAAGAATCCTCTGTGGGAGCCTTAACAGCACCCAGCCTCTATTCACTTTAATGTTTAATTGATTACAAGGCTACCAACACAGCACATGGAGAACACTGATTGGACAGTATTGATCTGGAGCTCCAGAGATTAAAATATAAGATGAGCAAGAGATAACTCCAAATTGTGAAGGCAGAACAGTGAAACAGAGAAATGAGGGCCTGAAGCTGCACACTGCATATTTTTTTCTATGACTCCTGGAAGGTTCACACCTGACTTTGAATTGTCTTTACCTTCATGTTCATCTCCAAATAAGTTCCTCTGCTGTTTTAATTTGACTATTTAAAGGGTTTCAGACTTCCCAGAGCTCCCAGCAGGATGTCATTATGCAGCATACTGGGAACATATTCAGAGAAAGGTGACAGATATTCACCAGCATTCACTGCAGATGAAGGGTTCTGCACAGACTGCACAGACTGCACATACGTGTGCACCTCTCATCAAAATATGGCTGCAACACGTCACAGGAAAGTGGTGCCAGATGAAAAAAGAGTTTTTGAAGATTTTGTGAATATGACATTATTCCATACAATGATTTATTTAACAAATTTATCATGTAAAACGTGATATTAACAATAGCAAATCCTTTGTTATATTCATGCATTTTAAGGGTAATGTGAGAACTGAGCTTTCATGTTTCACTTAATGAGAAGAAGAAAGAGATGAGCGCACCCATCTAGGGAGAAAGCTCAGACGCTGGAGAGGAGAGAGAAGATAAAAACAGAGCGAGTGTCTGAAACAGAAGAACAGGATCCTCTGAGGGAGAGAGAAGACCAGCGGCTGATCTGTGTTCGTCAGCCATGACGCTTCACACTGTATCCCACACAGCTACTTTGACACACACACCTGCACATTCACGCCAAGGGAGAATGTCTTGTGTGTATTATATTGCCAGCAGCATTATAAAGAGATCTCTCTCCAAAGCCCAACTCAATATACAGTTAGTCTGCCTATATCATTAGGCTAGATAATATCAGCTGTACATTTAAAATAATGATGTATGTTTACGAAGGAGAACCGACATCACTACGATGCTGATAACCCTTGGCCATTATTCATCGTTCACTGCAGGAGCCATCTCCATAACTTGTGAGAAGTAACAAGTAAAAAATCAGTTCAAATGAACCCGACCAACACTTTCAGAGGAGATTCAACATTCAGTAAAGCTGTTACTAATCTGTGCCTCAATAGTATTTGATTTTACTGCTGAGGAAAAAACTAAGCAGCCTCATAAGTAAACAAAGCTTTTTGACTGATAAAAGGTAAACATGAAAAGAGGCTGAAGGGCAAACAAAGGCACCATTCATACATCATTCTCATCTTTATTTAAAACACTGAGAACTCAAAATGTAAATTAGGTGAAGAAGGAAAATAGTTTTATAAGTTTCTGTGAACCATTTATTGTCAAGAAGAGACAAGGACGACTTTTATCAACATGATTCATGCAGATACGTGAAGAGAAAAGCAGCAACACTGGATCTGTTTCATTCTCCTCAAACCTTTGAAGCCAACACCTTAATGAAAACTTCAAAAAATGATGCTGTGTGTGATAGCTGATGATGTTTTTAAATTAAATTCACCTACAACAGTTACTTTTGGTTTCAACAGCTGCCAGTCTACAAAAGAGTTTACCATACAGTTGTTTTAAAATCAATAACCATAATGTTTAATGTGAAGTGCAGTCAGCCTTGTGTGGCCTCTTTATTGAGGGTCTCTTTCTTCTCCCTCTCTAAGGCTGCCACCCCAGGGCTGTCTGGGATTACAGGTATTAAGACGAGCATTTACACTACAATTCCTGTAGGGAGGACCAGGCCTCTGGACTACATCACACATTCATGATTTAAACACACAGTAGGGATCACAGTTATGCTGCTAATATCACAGCTTGAGGTAATGTTTATGAGGTTGTTAATCAGAGAGAAGGGACATAAAACCCCAGTCCTCCGCATTCAGCTACACAAGTGCTATATAGCTAAACCGTTGACAAAGTGCCTTATTGCACTAAACCCACATCGACATGAGGAGTCGTGTTTCTGGTCATCAGACGAGTGTAAGCCAACATTTACTGCCCATTGATCTCTGCTTTGATCTGTTTATATAAATGCTAGATGCACAGCCATGTTTACTATCCCCTCACTTGCATCTGAAGGAGTATTTCTCACGGGAGTCAACCATACCAACTATGTACAGTGAACCGGCAAAGCAATTGGCCTTCAGAGGCTATGGGATTTTTTAAACAATATATAGTGCATGGTCCACAGTGCATTTCTCTCATCTACAGCCACTTTGGCATGTAACAGGGTTAAACCTCCATCACTTCCTGTGCCAGTCTTGTATCTCACCTTTGGGACAGATTCTGACTCTTCTCTCCCCCACTGATTCCATCCTGGCCTCTCCTGCTGTGACTTTATGATCCTTGTCCTGATCCTTGACAAGAGGATGTCAGACAGCCTGTTCGATGGTAGGAGTCTCAAAGGCAGCCAGCTGAGTAACCTCTGGCAGTGGATCATGATGTGTTGCTCTCTCCTGGCCTCCTGCCTGCTGTGTCTCTCTTCACCTCTTTGTGGGACATCCACTGCTTGAGCCTCTCCTGACTCTACCAGCATGAAATATAACTTCATAACAACAGACCCTGATGCCAAACATGTGGATAGTGAACCTTGGTCAGTGAGTCCTTAGACCTGTCACTGTTTCTGGTCACAATGTTTGCTCTCAATAACTCACGACAGTAAAAGCCACAGAGGTGCACTTTACCAACACAACAACACAGTTATAACCTTTGTCTTTCATGCTGAGCAGTGTTTGGAGACATAATGGTGAGCAAAAAAGCAATAAATGTAACCTGACTGATCTTCATCCGACTATAAAGAAACATTGTGTGACATTTAAACGGTAAAAGCAGAGACAAAAAGCCTCTGCAGCATATGTATAACAGCAAATGTGCAGCTTGTGGATTTTCAGCATCCTTCTTAGAGAGAGAGCAGATATAAAACAGGAAGCCCTTTAGGTTTAAATATTCTCACTCCTCATTGGCAAAGAGAGCACATGTGAATCCCTCAGGCTGCTGGAAGCTGCCAATCAAACAACATGGTTCTGGATGTTTCTCACTGTGTGTGTTTGTATTTCACATTAAGCTGTTTCATCTCCTCCCTCCTCTCATCCCTCCATTGTTCATGTGAACTCCTGCCTCCCACAATCCGTCTCTCCTCCCCTGCTCTCTCTCTATTAGAGAGCCGGCAGCTCTGATCAAGTGATGCTGAACTTGACTCATTTCCTGTGGGAATCAATGGGCAGCATTAATTAAATGGCTGGAAGCTAATGGCTTTAGCGGGGCTCAGGGTGGGCAGTCAGGACAACTGAACTTCATGCCATAAATTCCACTTTAAGTCATGCCCCAGAGAGTTTACAGTCTAAGACAATTTAATGTGTTTATATTAACTGCCAGACAACTAGACCTAATTTGCTTAAGAAGGACCTCTAAGTCGTAGAGTAAGGAAGGTCGTACTAAACCCTGGTTCAAAAATTGTGTAGTTGACCTCATTGACAGCCATCACCTGAGCACAAAGTGTCAGAGCAGCCAACAAACTGGAGTCACATTTCTGTCCGCTTTATAAGCTTGCTGTTGCTCCTGTATTTCTCTGTTAACAGTAACAGTGAACAGCCGCCGCATCTCCAGGCCTCGAGACAAATCTGGATATTATCATATGCAAATTCTGTAGACATCTCCGTAAGTATAACAAGACCAACATTTGCTACTTTACTAAATGCTTTGTTTTTACAGAGCTGTCAACAGTAAGCTGGTGACAGGAGAAAGATTTACTGTTTTAATTCTGTTTTTCTATGATCTGCTTTTTGTGCAATGTTGCAACAATGTCCTTATAGTTGATTTCAATTAATGTCAAAGCATGTTGTGAGAGTGGAGCTGAAAGTTTCCTTCCACTGAAGCTTTTACACCGAAGGCTGTAGTACAAAAGGAAAAATATGGGAAATTGACTGTGTATGAAATACATTCAGGAATAGAGGTTGTACTGAATTAGATGACGTTGGAATGGTTGGTTGAATGACTGAGCAGTTTGGTTCAGGTTCAGAAACATCTGAAGGTTCATCTACTCATGGTGGATTCATGTTGGGCCTCTCTTTAAATAACTTAACAAAGAGTCGGTCTAGACCTGCTCTTTCTGTAAAGTGTCTCGAGATAACCCTGGTTATGATTTGGCGCTATACAAATAAAATTTGATTGATTGATTGATTGATCTTCACACCTTCAATGTGACTTACTGATTCATATAAAACTGTCACAAACATCACAACTACAATCGATTCAGCGCTCAGAGAATGACCTGCTGTTGACCCTGAATCTATTCTCCTCTGTCTGAACATTAATCATTGTTGATTATTACTTGATGGAGGTCCAGTTGAGATCATCGACTGCTGCTGAAGACTGATCTTGTTCTTATCGACTCCAATCATTGACAGGAGAGAAGTGCTGCTCTGTCAGCTTCTTCTGTTTGCTCACAAGCAGTCTGGCTTTATTTTCCTCTTTACTGTTCACTCCTTTTATTTATGTTTTATATGTTTTAAACTTGCCTGAAAGTAGCAGTATGTTGAAAGAGCGCACAATCACAGAGACAGCTCAGTATCTGACCTTCTGATATCTTTTCAGGTGTTAAATTTTGTATAGTTTAGCTGCCCTGAGGTTCTCTGGGTCAAACTGTCCATCTGTGTGCCTAATATCCGGTCTGTCTACCTGACATGTGCTTTCAAGGATAAAGTCAGTGCAGAAACTTCCACCATCAAGGTTGTAAATCATATCCTGATGAATGCCACTGAAGCTGAATGCAGAGTGTTAGTGCTGCCTGAGAAGTGAATGTGAGCAGAGAGGCAGCAATTTTTGCTTCCTGCTCAAATGAATCACTGCTGCCAACTGCTCTGGGATTTCAATTTGCTGCTTTTTTAGTTGAAATGGTTTCAAATGGATCCAAAAATCAGAACAAAGAACATTTTTTAACCTCCTTTTAGAGCCAATCTTGTAACCCATCGGCTCATCGTTGTCTGCCAATGATTTAACGTCTGTGAGCTACGACCAACTTGTCAGGGCTTCCAGTGTAGCCAACAGTTAGCTATAAAGGACTTCCAGCCAAGAGTTCCTTTTATGTGCATTGCTTTGTTTACAGTTGGACTAGCAACTTGTGAAGCTAGAACGGAGTTGGAGTTGGATAGACACAATAAAATAGTGGATTGTGAGCAGGTCAGCACCTTGAAAGGCATCTCTGCCATCATTGTATAAATGTGGGTTGAGCAGTGGCAGAAAGACTAGACAGGCGCTTTATAGCTGCAGTCTATTTACCATTTAAATGTGATCCCAATTAGTTTCCAAAGTTCCATCAGTTTAATATGTAATGAGGAGCCAAACAGAACCACAGAGAGGGTTTCACTATTCCAGAGGAGGCCCCACCATAACAGCAGCCACCCCCACACTGTGGACTTATGTCTGCATGTGTGTGCTTAAGTTATTTTCTTTGACACTGAAGCTGAAGGCCAGTGAGGACAAATTAAAGAACCTGTATCATATAAAATGTTAGCTGCTGTTATCATTGATCTTTGATAGTTTTGTCCCTCATCTCCAGGTTTGCAGATGCAAAGCTGCTGGGTATTATCTGCCTCAGCTTCTTGTGTCACACCACAGCTCTCAGATATGATTACATTTGCAATAACTGGCTATGAATACAATTAAACACTTTGTTGAATTCTCTCTAAAGTTAAACCAGAAATGTGAAAAAAAGGTACAATCTAAGCATTGGAACAGGATCCTTGAAATGTCGATATGGCGAGAGAGAAATCATTTATAAATGCCGATAACACTTGGGAAAAAATTGCTTTCCATTTGAAATCTCATCTCCAGTGATAATGGCAAAATGTCAGAGGGTGAATGAGGTTTAGCTCAGAGAAACAGCTTCGTCCTGCATGGCTGAGAGCAGAGAGAGCTGGCATATGGAAGAGACAAGATCTCACCAAGTGGGAGATTCTTCAACATCCATATTAATAATAGAGGATTTTAGGAGCTGTGGGGCTGTGTGGGAGGAGACACAAGATAGGGAAGACATGTAATGCATTCATATTTTATTAGAATATTACAGACATGAAGATACAGCTGCTTCACTGGGACAATGTTAAAACAGATGCGATCTCAAGCAAAGTGCAAGACTTTACATTCATAGTAAAAGTCAGAACACTTATCCTCACAGGAGGCTGAATGTGAATCTAGAGGACCACTTTAATAAATCTCTTCCATACATCAAGAAAAGGACTTCAACCGAAGACTGACACAGACTTCTAAAGGTGATATTAAGTGAAGTGCTGCACACTGTCAGAGTGTGGTACAAGTAGTCATAAAAGACTCAATTAAGGTGCCTTGATTAAATCTTACATAACCAGTGCTGTAGATTCCCCTCTTGTTCTCGTGTTCAGACAAACTGATCAGCTCCTGTCAGTTGGCTCAGAGGTTCCCTCCACAAATCAGTCTGTACTCACGGTATGAGGAACTCTTGTGAGAGCACGGCTCTGCCTGCCAGGCCTGAACTCCCCGGGCTCTGCTCCTTCTCAGCAACCAACTGTCCCCTCAGCTGTCACCATTCTTTATGATCAACAGGAAGTGTGCTGCTGCTAAATACTGAACAATTAAATATTGAAATGACATGAAAAGAACAAGTGGAGTTCAGTTCTTCAAAGACTTTAGAGTGAAGCAGTGAGAGGCAGTGGACTACCTGTACTATTTCCATCACACTATATTTCCTAACTGTCAATCATTTATAGACAGCTGAATCTCCTGATGGATGAAGATGTGACACATGATTGACAGCATGGAAGCTGCAGAGATGGACAGATCAAAGTCAGGTTGTGGACCAAAAACGTGTCTAAGAAGAGACTCCATCAATCTACTGAGCTCACTACCCATAAACCACTGCAGCTAATGCTGCACAGTCACAGTGAACAGAGGAAACATGGAGTCATTCAGCTGATATTGAACAGTCGCTCTGTTCATTATGTGACAGTAAATCCATCACTGTGTAACAACATCATCACTGGAGTTACATCATGTTAGCAAATAGCTGCTCTGACCACCATTAACTTTGCTCTAATATCACACTGATGATTTCAGAACACATTAGATACACTGTGATCAATGAGTCACTGCTGACAACAAACGCCACTCAACTTATATTGTTGTGTCTGTTGTAATATTTAGCACAGCAGGTTTTGGTGCCTTATTTACTGTTAATTTGCTTTATTTACTGTAACAAAAGCAAATCAATGACAGATCAATGAAGCATCTTTTCATCTGCAACAAGGTTCTCCTCCGAAGAGATTTTTAGTTGCACTTTACAAGAGGAGCTCTAATGTCTAATCTCCCGAAGTAATGAGTTTAAAAATCAATTAAGCAACAACATCCTGTTATGAAGTTACAGTATTGTGAATCTCCCGAGCCTGAAACACAACCTCTCTGTGGGAAAATGTGACCGTATTAAACACTCATCAAGCTCATTTATATTAAATGAAATGGCAAAGTAGCTACTGCTTCAGATTACGTCAAACACAAACGTGAGGCCCACACTGGCTTCATATTGTAAGAAGGCCTAATCCCAGTGTCCACATTCAGGGAGACTTGAAGGCCAGTTCACCCTCGGTCTGCGGGACTTAAAAGCTGCTAAAAAGTGCATGACGGCTCTCTCACAGACATTTTGAGACCACCAATCCATACAGTCAAAGCAGAAAGCCACAAAACCAGGACACACTCGGTATAATATTCACTGTTAAGTGTCTGAAGCGTCAGTGATTTGGAGAAGCAAAGGCAGAGACACGGACTGCAGACAGCACGTCAGCAAACATGACACAGCAACAATCTCATCTCAGACTAAGGGGACAGCAGCTCTTGACCCAATCAGGTTTCTTCCATTAAACACAGAGGAAAATAAGCCCCCTGCCTTTACACCAACCTCCCATCACTGTCTGAACAAGGAGCAATCAGTGGACCCCTAATCTCACACTAAAGCTTTCTCAGGGAGCTGCTTTCTGTGATGGTGGAATGTGTTAAACATGGCCAGCTATGAAAACACTTCGAGAATATTTACTAGTCGATGGTGAATTTGTGAAGAAGTACATATGAAAAATACAATGACAAATTACAAACCATGAACCTTGCAGGGAAATAGCAGTAATTATTCATGGCAGCTTAAATTATAGAGCTGAAACAAACTCAAAGTAAATGGTTGGAAAATGTGTGATTTTAAATGAATAAAACATCCTGTCACACTGTGACACTAACAGCTCCACAGGTGGATGAAGAAGAGGTCATTCCCTGGTTCTCAGACAATCCTCCCTGAGGCTGTGAGGATACTCAGGCTGGTTCAGGCCTCCAGGCTCCTCTGTCACATTTCAGCTGATATTTTTTCCCAGGAAATGAGGGATGAGACAACAAAGAGTCTCCTGTCTAACTCTGCTTGTTGGATCCTCAATGCCAGCATGTCAAACGTTTGCTTCAAGAAAATGTGGGGTGTTAAACCCTCCAGCCAGACAACAGCACACATATTTACACTCCTTTGTAACACAGTCTATGATCCTGTACTCCTCTGCACTGACAGACCGCCTGACTCAGCCATTTCTCCTTCCTCCTCTCCATCCTCAGAGCACAGTATGAGCTGCCTCTGGTAGCTCTGATGAAACACTGGTTGATAGCTGACTCTGTTCCTTGCAGAGAACGCTCTAAAGTTTTCCGTTAGATGTCCTCTATCTCTGAACTGACTGGTCCTGGAGATCAGGACTGAACTGTGGGAAAATCTCTGTCAGCCCATGAGGCAAACTAATCATTGTCCAATGAAAATCCAAGCTTACATGTCTGCAAAGACACAGTTTAAACTATTTGGTTTGATTACAGCTTTGAATGGAGGCTGTCTGTCAAATCCGCAGCAATGACACTTTTCATCCATCATCAAGTGAAGTGACCTCCAGTTATTATAGCTTTGCTAATATCACCTGCTCTCTTCTGTAAACATTTTAATCCACAGATCAGACAACATTTTCTTTTACAGAATTTCATTGAAATGGGGATAAAGCGAATGAGTCAGCATCAGGTGTTGTCTTCAGCAGGATTACCTGTCTGAATGAAGGATTCATAGAAAGAGGATGTGTGGATGTATCTGAACACTTAAACCAAGCAAACAGCTTTAATCCTGTAATCCTATTATACTCTCTCCTGTTCAGTTTGTATTGACCCTTTAGTACCGGAACAAATATCCAGTCATTTATTTGTTCTGTGAGCACTCTGCTGTTTGATATAAAAAACACTGTGATGATGTAATGTCTGTCTGTCTGTTATTTCTGACCCTCTGACTTCTGTTGAGATCTGTTCTGTACATTTATATAAACCTTTTGATTATCAGAAAATAACATTTCAAAGACCTCACACTGCTTTAATATGTATTAGTTTTTTAATGTTTAACTGTGTAGAGAGAGTACATGCATCAGTCTGTTGGAGTAAGGAAATACACTATATGAAGTCTGTAATTTACACACACACACACACACACACACACACACACACACACACAGATTACCTTGTGCATTCACGTATTCAACTAACACATCCAGTTTCCCAGAAGAAGCATACATCCACACAGAGCTGGAGGCGTTCAGAGCAGACGCATGATTACATCCATCAAAGGCTAAATGTTCTCTCAGATCCCATCACTGCTTCAGCACACACTGTACTAAAATGTCACTGTAAAAAACAACATAAAACAACTGGTAGAAGCACAAACAGAGACAGCATAGCTCGAGTCAGATGTGAGGGACTTTAATTGAACGGTAGCAGATGATATTTAACACCAGACTAAATGTTTTGTCGTAAAACGTCTCCTGGGGGAAGTTTTCAGAACAGAAAGGCCGTTCAGATAAAGTCTGATTTCAGCAAAATCACAACAGGCCTCATCAACAAAGCCAAGACTGAGTATCCTTTAATATTTTATGAGAGCTGCTTCTATTCCTGAGGAAAGAAACAAGGACAAGTTAAAAAACAGCTGGCTCACCTTCCTCTTTCAATTATCTAACTTTGTTTCTGCCAGTTAAAGAGAAGGAGAGCCCAGATGAGCCTGAACGTCAAATACATTTTATCTAAAAACTATCAATAGAGAGGGAGACAAGCACTCCTTAGCCCAGATAAATGACAAATATCTTCCCTAAATTAACCATAAAATCTCACTGCCAAAGAAAAGGCATTCTTATTTTGAAGATTTCCTGACTCACCAAGACTGAATCACAGGCCACATACACTAACTGATAATTGGAACAAGTCACAAAAAAAGAAAAAGCTGCCCAATTTATTTAGATATCTCCACAAAATGTTTGATAAATGATGTGTTCCCAAGCATCATTAACACAGACAGATAGACATGGGAGGAATGAATGAGCTCATCATTTATCTCTCTCTATTATTATTCTGCAGTTTATTGTCTGTACATACATACATAAATATATATTACATTTCCAGAGGGGATGTTTATATTTCTGTTATTGCTCGACTTAGTGGGAAGAAATATAATAAGAAAACCAAACAAAGCTGTGAAAATAAACTATAATTCTCCCTTTAGCTGCTGCCTTGTTAGAAGGAGACATTGCAGGTGGAACAGAGATCGACCTGTGAGAGTCAAACTGATGCTCAGCAGAAGATTTGTGCTCTGTGTAACTAATAGAAGTAGATGAATCTGGGGAATCATACCTCATGTATATCAAGCCTGTCCAAGTATATTACGTCTCAAGCAAACAGGGTCAACATCTGAGCAAACGACAGGTTAGAAAAAGCTCTGCAGTGAGACGGGCATCACTGCTCCCCTCAGAGGAAACAACTGCTCAGACACAGATTAACCATTCTGCTGTCAGTCATGTGCGGGAAGCTTTAGAAAATGATGCCACAAAAGAGAGAAACAAAGAAAAGAAGAAGGCTTTAAATCCTGACAGCCATAAAATTAGATCTGAAGGAGGATGAGGAAAGTGAAGAAAGTGATCATAAAGTCAAACTGAGCAGCTGATTGGTCACTGAGCTGCTTCTGTCATCTCTACGTCACCATCCATTTACAATTCCTTTAAAGCTGCTGCACTTACAGTCTGCAGAGCATCATTACTTACTGCTGACATTTAATTACAGAAGCAGACAGAAGAAAAAAACATGGAAGCTATATCATTCTTATCCTCCATCCAGCCTTTCTTCTCTTCATCCTCCCACCATCATCTCTCCTGCTCGCTAAAGTTTGCTCTGTTTGTTTCCTCTTTCTCCTTTCATCCACGTGTATCACACACACACTCTCTCTCTCTCTTTGACACACCTCACACACACTCCACACTAACATGACTCCTTGTCGAATTGATGAAGACAGATTTATCCATTGGAGTTTATCCAGTGGAGTTGACAGCTGAACAGCCTCCACGTGTTTGGTCACTTCTCTACTTGTGTGCTGAGAGGAGACTCTCTACTGAAGCTGTCAGCTGGACCATCAGCCTCTGCGGCTGCTCTCTTCTCTGTGTCACACACTGCTCCTGAACATAAAGACTGCTGTCACGTCAGTTCAGCTCATCACCAACTTTATTGAGAGCAAACGGAGCTCTACTGTAACAGCCAGCAGCAGAAAGTCACAGGCTTCTCCATGAGGAGATCTCTCTGTCATGTCAGTGTTTTCAGGGAAGGGAAGTCACTGCACATACCTTCAGAAAAAGAGGCAGCAGCAGACGGACAGAAGCACAAGAAACATCCACGGTAGCTGTCATTTCTCTCTCATCTCCAGTGTTTCCTAGTGGAAAACGTCAGGACATGAAATGAAAACAATGAAACGATCCCTTGCCTTGAAATCCAAAGAGGAAAGCGACGCCGGGGATCCACACGGTGTGTATCCAGAAGGAAAGCATGGTGTCCTTTAATCACACTGTGCAAAAGCTCCGCGCTCTTCCTGACGAAGCTCCGTCTGCAGCGGGTAATTTCCACAAGAGAAAGCGCTGAAAGTGAAGCCGAGCGGAGGAAGAAATCCCAGTCTGACGGTGCTGATGAACACAAGCGCTGGAAGCTCCGTCACTGCTCCACCTGCTGATTCACACGGACAGTAGCGACTCCTACAGGAAGTCTCATCCGCAGAAGGAGAGCGTGTGCGTGCGTGCGTCAGTTCTGCGTGTGTGGTCAGCATGTTTCGACCGAAGCGGTTTCTCCTGCTACCACAGCATTGACAGCAGAGCGAATCAGAATAAATCAAACACAATTCATTCAGCATGATTACCATGATTTTACACATGAAGAGAAACAACATGACCAAGTCACGTGTCTTTATATTAAAAAAATGTTAAAAAAAAAAATTCTGTGACTAATACAATTCCAATCGTCTTCTACTTTAGACATGCAATCCAAAATGAAAACCTGTTCTGAGTCAAAGCAATATGTTAGTGTCCAAAGCTAAAATAACCTCACTAGTCCCTCTGGTAGAGCTAGTTGGTTATCTGTGTGCATACTCCTGACAGCAGATTTATCACAGCTCTCAGAGTCACAGAAGTGCTTGCTTTACTTATTATAATTGGACCAACTCCAGCTGAGGTACAAAGAGTTGGCTATTAGGAACAGAGGAGCTAGGTCTAAAGTCTGTCTACCAGTTTATTTCCGTGATGTAATGTAATAATCACTGCTGCTCACAGCTACATTCTCTATGTTTGTATTTTTGTTAATTTATGTTGTTGGTTTTGTTTCCTTTAGTTTCCATGTGTGAAGCTTCCACCCACCAGACCTGATGTCACAGGTTGACTGTGTTTGGAGGTTTATTTACAGTCTCCACCTGTTTCCCTCACACTGCTTATTTGTATTTTAGGCACAGAGGAGACAGATATTGTTTCCATTATAACATGCCAACAGCAAGAGAAACAAAGCAAAGGTTGGATGTAATCCCATCAAAACAATCTAATGAAAAAAAATATTTCTCTGTGTGTCTGAGTATGAGCTTTGCAAAGACAGGCTTTATAGTTACATTTTTAGCATTATTTAAAGTGTAGAAACAGAATAATGGTGTCAGTGTTAAATCAGAGCCAAAATCAGTTAACACACTGGAATCCCAGACCTTCTCTCAGCAAACTGTGAATAACATACAGTGTGTGAAGGCATCACAATTCATTTTCTGTTTGGTCAAAATCTGTAGTGTTGATGGTTACATGCATCACACTGCATTAATGTGCAAAGCAAAACCTTTGTCTAATGAGTCATTCTATGTGGGCAGGTGGCAATAAATTATTTCATATTAGTTAGTAAGCAATGTGTTGCCAATGTTAATGTTGCCAATGTTGGAAGGCGACATTGACATCAAATGATGCAAGAAATTAGGAAAATGATGCAAATTATTTTAATCTATAACGTCAGACAATTTCTACAGCGTTTACAATTCCCCAATCAGAGGCACTGTGAGTGAAAACACATCCTCCTCATTACATTCCTTTATTAGAGAGAAACTTCTCATTACATTTGCAGAGCACAGTCCACTCATGTTTTGTCAGAGTTCAAAGCTCCTGACCTCTAAGTACCTTGATTCATAGTTAAATTTCCACCCACAGTGTTTCTGCCCTCAAGACAACCTTTGGACGTCAGTGTGAAAGCCTAAAGTTAATTTAGGTGATAATGAGGCTGCATAAACTGTGAGGAAAGGAGATGTCATCGCTCTGCGGAAGAAACATGGAGACATTATGGTAGTGACATGACACCACCATCAAACCAACTCCAGTGAGTTGATCCGCCCTCCCAGTCAGCACCATGGACAGAGACAGAGCAGCAGCATAGCACAGAGTTCAGTCCGCTGTGGAGACAGAGCTTTACAGAGCAGACTGCTGCTCACTGCATTACTGAGCAACTATCAGTAGCACATAGTAACATCTTTACATTGTTGATTTAATTTATTCATTATAACTTAAGGGTGATAAAGTCACTGTTTCTAAGTGTGCATTTGAATTGATCCATTTTACCTCATGTCATTATTCTACCCAATCTGTATGCTAGCTTAGTTTGTTCTTTTCTCTGTTTAAATTTTGACCAAACTTGGAGAGTGTCCAGTTCCCCTGCACTGCTGTGCAGGTCACAGCTAACTAACTGTTGGCCTTGGGCCGAAATGACGAATACATCTCTACTTCAACACAAGTGTCCTATGCCAGCGGCTTCTTTTCACCTGCCAGAACCAAGGCCTAATGAGTTCACACAGGTCACAGTTCATGTTTGAACAAGGGTACATTTTTATACTATTAAGTCATATAGATTCATCCTTTCAGTAGCACGAATATCTACCAAGTTCCAGACATAACACTGCCAGGTATCTTTCTTGAGGATAGTGTGAGATTCATTACAACAGGCCTGACTCCAGCCAGTTAATGTAAAATGTAAACAGTCTTTAAGTGAAAGTATCTGCTTCACTTTCCATCCATCAAGTATCAGGATACAGCTCAGAAAAAGTATTAATCTAACTTGTAAACACAGCACTCTCTCCACTCTGAGCTGTGACCTGCAGACGTGGATCATTTACAGTAAAGTTGCAGATACTCTGTGCTTCTTGTTCTCTGGTGCTAATGACTCTTGGAGCTCTAGTTTCCTCTGCTGTTGTCTCTGTCCTGAATAAAGAGCATCTCTGTCTATTTCTAGTGACTCCATCCCAGTGGTTTCCATCACACAGACCCCCAGCTGATTACCTGTGACTCTGTGGAGAGCTTTGATTTATGACTGTTTTGTTCTTAAGAAATGTGAGTTCACTGCTGCAGCACTGCTGCTCTGAGCTGTTTTACAAATGTGTGAAAGCTTCCCTTAAGACTTTGTGTGATAACAGTTTGCCTCTGACAGAGAGCCAAAAGTCTGTTGGGCAGAGCGTCAATTTCTGGTTTAGTAAAAAGAGTGCTCGTCCCAGTCAATGAACCTCATTGCTCATAAAAAGGGAAAATAAAATACACTTTATCTATAAAATTTAAATTTATTAAGAGTAAGCAGAAGAGCAGTGATTAAGAGAAATGCTCTTTCCACTTCACTACTTCTTCATTAAAGTAGTTCCTCTGCTGTAAACGGAGAGCCACCAGCTGCAGTGTCTATTCATAGATTAGTCTGAGGAGGAAGATGATTGACAGCCACTTAAAAAGCTGGTGTCAGTGTTCAACTGTCTGTAAGAACAACAACAGCATTCAAGACTAACCAATATATTTATTCACAAAAAATCTGACTACAATTAAGGCAAAGGCATGTTGGACAAATGCTCCTGTGTTAAGAGGAGTCCCTGACATTGCAATAACAATATCTTTATAGATCTGAAGGTAATGTATTCAATCAACTTTTAACAGTGTTCCTGTAGTGAGTTTGCACACAGCATGCCTGCAATCCTTGGATTAGACCTGTGGTTGTGATGTCAGTGGATGTATGGACTGGTCATATTCCCTGAAAAGGGTCAACAGAGAACAAGTGGCTCAGCTGATCTCCTGAGGATTCTCTGGTTGAGTCTCTGCAGACTTGTTAGCTTGTTCACTTCCTCAGATCCTGTCAGAACAAATACTTTTTAATAATTTGTTATAGTTACCTACAGTTTTATGTACCTTTCATTCAGATTAATTTATTGTATGTTTGAGGTGTACTGATATACTCATTTAATGCACACCTGCCAGCCTATCAGAAGCAGGGATTTTCTGTCCACCATATTAACATCAATCTGCAGGACTCACTGATAAATGTCACAAGCATCAGTGGTCGAGAAACTGCAAAGTTTAAAAAAGTTGCAACAGAAGCACAGAATTGATTTAAAAGCAAACAACAGATGTGCTAAATTTTACATTCAGTAGTCGAGGTGGAGAAGGGTAATGTGTTCAGCACAGCAAAGCAACATTGTAAAGGTATCACAGTGTTAAGTGCAGCAAAATAACAGCTGTTCTTGTCACATTATGGAGGCAGAGGAGGAAAAGAAAGTGCTGTGTGTTGTCACAGCAGCAACTGGCAATATTTGCTCCATGCTAATAATTCTTCCTCACAGGCTGCTAGCCAGGTTTATAAATCACACTTTGCAGTTGCCTGTCGGTAAACATGAGATTACAATCTCAGTTATGATTCATTGTTTGGTTAGCAGGTAAACTGACAGAGAAAATTGTGTCTACTGGCAGAAAAAATACGTCCAGTTTACACAACTGACAGGCTGCCTCTGGCACATCAGATGTCCTCATCTGACTGTCCTGATAATGATGACTCAGGACCTCAGTGAGTTTCCTGTAAAATTCCAAACAACAATCCCTCCATCAGCATTCATTCATAGTGTCAGTAGTTAAACAGAACTGAGCAGCACACAGAGGAGCAGAGCACTGTGGAGTCATCTTCCCTGATCCATCCTGTCTGTCTCACTCACATCCTGTAAGACCTTCTGCTTGTCAATAACTCGACCATCATGAATGCTTAGAATTCCAGACGCAGGACAAAAAAGCCTGAGGTGTTACTCCTGCCACTGTACAGAGAAAACCAAATCAGGTTGAATTGGCTTGTCATGGCTGAGCATTAGCATGCAGACTGCAGTGAGCTGATCTGACAGGATGAAGGACTAAGCCAATAAAGCCATGCTTGGAAGTGATGGCTGTGTGAAAATGGGTACAACGTTCTCTTGGAAGGTTTTGAGTGATTCCTTTTCTCTCTGTGTGCTATTGCTGTCTTTGTGCTCCGACACTCTGACCTGTCCCTGCAGCTCAGTCCTCCTACATGTTGGGTCACACAGAGCTGTGGAAGTACTTTGTAACCTCACAGAGCTCCCAGCAGTACAGAGGCCAAGTACATTTTGACACACTCTGGTGGTCCAGCTGTCCTGAGAGACTCCAGCTGTCATCCCACTAACGTAGCTTGTGACAAAGACATGTAGTGATCCCACACACACAGAACAGAAATGCTTGAGGAGTGGTGTTACTCCTGCCACTGTACAGAGGAAGTTAGGTTGAATTGCCTCGTCATGGCTGAGCATTAGCATGCAGACTGCAGTGAGCTGATCTGACAGGATGAATGAACAAGCCAATAAAGCCAAGTTTGAAAGTGAAGGCTGTGTTAAAATGGGTACAATGTTCTTTTTAAAGCAATCTGCTCGGCCTCTCCAATGTCATCATAAATGCTAATAGCCTAAAAATAAGTGGCAGTACAGTAATAGGATGTGAATTATTCATTGCTTTCCTATTTGAGTCCCATTATTTAATAACCTCTGTTAACAGATGTGTTGATTATGGGACATGACGTTTGAAAAGGATATTTCTTGACCTTTAAATGCAGTTAATTAGAGCTGCTTTTGTTAGCTGCATAAGAAGGAATAGGGACAGGTCACAGCAAGAAACTCACCAGGTGTTAATAACACTGACAATGGCTGCATTCACATGGGACTAGTATCACCCGAGGACCTTTAAGAACAATTGCCGATCAAACACGGAGGAACTGGCATGTTTGTTCGTTTGTGTCTGAACCAACTCTATAAATAACTTCACACATTTTCAGTACTTCCTATTCTCTCAGTCTCTTCATTGTTGTCTTTGTGCTCATACACTCTGACCTGTCCCTGCAGCTCAGTCCTCCTACATGCTGGGTCACACAGAGCTGTGGAAGCACCTTGTAACCTCACAGAGCTCCCAGCAGTACAGGATGTCATTATGCAGCATACAGGACCCAGTTCAGCAGACCAGCAGATCTGTCCTGCTGGGTGCAGACACAGCTGAGAGCTACAACTTTTCACATTCAGAGCTACAAATACTCATCATACAGAGATATGAGATGCCTGCAGCTCACATGCAATAGTCAGCCATGATGCATGCTGTTTCACTTTACACACAGTGCGTAACAGAGGAAAATCACCCACACAAACACACCAAAAGAACAGTTCCTTTCTGTGTAATATCGCCACTGGCTCTGAACCAACGCATGTATCTCCAACCTGCTCAAGTGTTTCAGCCTCAGGGTTTTTATATTAAATATAAACATTCAGCATGTTCTGCAGTCTGATATCACAAAGCATTAACTGCAGCTGCAACACAACACCAACACTCTGTTGGAAATAATAACATAGTAAAACCTATCCAACCAAAAGGTGTCTCCTGGGCTCTGCTGTAAAGGGACTGAGGATGCTACAAAGCTCATTCAAACACACAGCAAAGATACAACAACGACATCATCACACTCAAATTTCCAAAACACAACAGAGGCCTGAAATACAGAGCAGGATTTAGGCTGAGGGAGGTAACTGCAAGCTTAACACATGGATGTGTAGTAATGATCCTTGATATCACACAGACAACGTTTGCATGGTTAAACACTGACTTCCAGCTACCATCATGGCAGAAGAGGAGTAAAGTGATGAAACAGACATATTTGACCATCAGAGGAGAACAACAGGTGTAATTAATAACATCACTAACGACTGCATTCTTTCAGTCAGGTCCTGGATCCTGCTTTAGTGCTCACTGACACTCAACAGAGCTGAGCCCTCGTTAACTCTATTAATCACACCTGGACTTTTCCTGCTCTGGCAGAAAAATATCTGATGTGAAAACTAAACCATGTATTTATTTACATTTGTTTTTGGGAGCAAAGAGACCAGGTGAAAGTACGAACATGACTGTATATTTTTACATTTATATTCAAGTGATGTCTTGTATCCTCCACTCTGCATATGTCATCAGTAAGTTAGTCAATGTAAATGTTTACACAGGAATGAGCATTTTATGTTCATGCACACAAAAAAGAAAGGCCTCAGATGGGACTAATATCAAACTAAACTATTAAACATTTACTGGAATTCTAAACTTTGTATTTACAGCCTTTATAAATACATATAAATATGTGAATTAGTGTTGTGTTGATTGGATATAAAAAGCTAATTGGAGAGCTTAGAAGCAACAAATCCCACAACAGGTACTTGGCTGGCAGTCAGCAAAGCGTGCCAGGTGTCCAGTAGCACTGTGCAGCATACAACAGGGAGGTGGAAATAATGTCTCCATGCATGAACGAGTTGGCCTATGCTCCTCTGTGGTGCAGTCATTACTGTGATGATTGTGCTGAACAACATTGCTATCTGACAAAAAGAAGCCTTGTGACTGAAACAAAAAGAGGAGGAAGAGGAGGATGGGGACCAAATTGTTTCTATTCATATCTGCTTTCATAAACAGACAAACTCAGTGTGGTTTGCATGAAAACAGGACACAACGAAAAGGATTAAACCAAACACACTTTACATATTCATCAATGCCTGAGTCATCCACAGAAAAGCTCAAACATACACGCACAAACACACAATCTTTCTCGAACAACACATGCATAACAAACTTATGAATTTATCAACAGCATTTAGACTTTTTATTAAATGAGGTCCACACTGGGACACATCTGAGGTCATCAGGCAAACTACCACAGAGACTGGAGCCTTAACTATAAAAGGAAGCTTCTCCAGACTTCACTTTAATGTTAGAAACAGGCCTGTGTGACACGACCTGAGAGACCTGTGTGGCTGATATTCACTGAGCAGGTCTGAGAGGTGAGCAAGAGCATTTAGTGCTTTATGAACAAGGAGCAGAGCCTGGGAGTCAATTCTAAAGATGGAGTGATCTGAGAAGTGGTGTCACTCACCCTGACCTGAACACATGGGAAAATCTGACATGTGTTGTAGAAATAGAAACTATGAGCTCTGCAAAAGCACAGCAACATGGCAGACCAGGACCAAAAAGATCACAACAGTTTTACTGAACAAACAAAGTGTTATTATTACTGTCAGACTGGCTGCCTCTTTGTGTCTTAGTGTTAAACCAACAATGAAATAATGTCACTCTTTCTCAGAGGCAACATAGAGCTCTGCTGCCCTCAGGACAATATTGATCTGCAGAAAAACTACAAGCTGTCAGACAAGATATTTTTGTAAAGCTTCTTCTTCTCCATGTAAAACAGCAGAGGAACACTTTGATGGCACGAGAAGAAACACTGTTATGTTATGTGACCAGAGTGTCTCATGGGGAAGACAATAACCTGATACATTATTCATGGAGTGGACACTTTGTACATACACTGTTGCAGTCCTCTGCTGACTCAACTAAATTTAAAACTCTTTCTCTCTCTACGACTTTCAACATTTTTATCACATTACTTTTCATTTTTCATCTTTGAAGCTTTTGTTCAATATAAAAACTGTAAAAATCTATTTTCACTGATCCTATTTTTTGTTTTATTCTCCTATTTATTCAGGGTTTGTTATCCCTTTTTTAATTTTCTGTTCTGGGTGATAACGAAGGTCGACTCAGCTGCTTTCAGAAGGTTGGAGAGAGAAAAGGTGAACCTGCTGTTTATCTGAAAAGGGAAATGTTGCTGTTGTGTTTGGCTCTGGACTGAGAAATGCTGAGGCTGTTAGTCTTTTGCTTTAGTGCAGCAAACAGTAAATCCTCACACCTCACTGATCCTCTGATTAGAGAGAAAGTTTGACGAACAAAAATGTTGAAAACAGAACTTAAAACACAATTCTCAAGGTGCATCCAATAATTAAAATGGTGATGTTTCTGTCCAGTGTTATTTACTGTTATTATGCTGCAGTATATACAGCAATGTCGATATCAGAAGTTGTGTTAAATATTTTAATCTATTCTTTGACACTTTTCTTGCTAATAATGTGAGAAATCTCACACTGTGATTTTATGTATATTTCATTATTCTTTCACAGAACTGAAGGTGACTGAATATTAATTATAACAATTTTAGAACGGACAAATCCTCACTTATCCTTCCGTGCAGATTTCTGAAGCCATGTTAATCAGTGACATGAGCTTTGAAGTGATTATCTGAGAGGATCACACTTCGCCTTCACTCCCATATTTTTCTGTTATCCAATAAATTCAGCTGTTCTGTATCGATCCACCCCTTTTCCCTTGATGTTTGTTTTCAAACAGAAATACAGCGTGAAATGATTCAGAGTGGAGCCACTGAATCAGTCTGTGTAGCAGAGTTACTGCCTGAAAGGCTGAAGAGGGAACGGCTGTACTTACTCAGACACCTACAAGCAAAAATAGTAGGCTATAGTTGGTCTTTGTTCAGAGAGTTAGTTACCTGTGTGCTTGCACATGTGTTGTTTTCCCCCACAGAAATCCTGACAGCAGGTTAATTACAATTCTCCCAGTCACAGAAACTGTTGCTTTACTTTTTATAATTGCAGCAACTCCAGCTGCAGTGTTCAGAACAAAGGGCCTATTAGGGACAGACATGAGGGAGAAAAAGGGGAAGATAAAAGAATAAAGTTGAACTTTCTGTAACAAATGCTTCAGAGGAGGATTTTTTTTAATGATTGATTTATTTGCATTTTCAGAATTTGAAATATCATATTTTGTCTCTGCTCTGAATATCATTCTTTTCTTATACCTGGCACTCATTCTGGACATTTCAAATTGAGACCTGATTGTGAAATGTATCTCTGATGCCCCAACATCAGATTTAGAGTAATCACCACATTATTTAGAGAGTTCCACAGATGTTAATATTAAAGCAGACATCTAACTGTAGATACACATGAAGTATCAAAACCTCAGCAGATCAAACTGAAATGATGTGGATAAGTGGAAACAGAATAAATGGAGTCAGCTGTTTAGCGTTATCTATTTGAAATCTGTGATGTAATGTAATAATCACTGCTGCTCACACTGCACAGAGACAGAGCTTGACAGAGCAGACTGCTGCTGTCACTGCATTACTGAACAACTATCAGTAGCATATACAAAAGTAAGATTTATACACTGTTGCCTTGTTCCATCCATCAAGTATCAGGATACAGCTCAAATAAGTTCTTTATTGATCTCACTTCTAAACATGACACCACAAGGCACAGCACTCTCTCCACTCAGAGCTGTGACCTGCAGAAGTGGATCATTTACAGTAAAGTTGCAGATACTCTGTGCTTCTTGTTCTCTGGTGCTAATGACTCTTGGAGCTCTAGTTTCCTCCGCTGTTGACTCTGTCCTGAATAAAGAGCTCCTCTGTCTATTTCTAGTGACTCCATCCCAGTGGTTCTATCACACAGACCCCCAGCTGATTACCTGTGACTCTGTGGAGAGCTTTGATTTATGACTGTTTTGTTCTTCTTAAATGTGAGTTCAGGCTGCAACACTGCTGCTCTGAGCTGGGTTATAAAATGTGTGAGAGCTTCCCTTAAGACTTTAGTGTGATAACAGTTTGCCTCTAACAGAGAGCCAAATGTCTGTAGAGCAGAGCTTCAATTTCTGGTTCAGATCCAGTGGTTTGTTGCTCCAGTCACTGGACCTATAAAATAGACTTTATCTATAAAAACACAATAAATTGAGAGTAAGCAGAAGAGCAGTAATGAAGAGAAATACTTTTTCCACTTCACTAGCACTCCATTAAAGCAGTTCCTTTGCTGTAAACAGAGAGCCACCAGCTGCAGTGTTTTTAATGAGAGATAAGTCAGAGGAGGAAGGAAGATGATTGACAGCTACTTAAAAGAACAGGATGTGTTGCAACAGCTGGAGTCTGTGGTCAGCTGTCTGGAACAGCATCAACAGGTGAGGTTCAGATCATATATTGATTAACAAAAAATATAAATATGATTTATTCCAAAAAATGTTGGACAATTGTTCCTGAGTTAACAGGCTCTGTGTCTTCATATACTAGGAAACAAATGTCTTCATAGTGAATTTAGTCTGATTCTGCCTTGCAATAACATTATCTTTGTAGATCCTAAGGTAATGTATTCAATCAAATTGTAACACTGGATTGGTCAGACTCCTGTTTTTTCTCTCGGTGCTGTTCCTCTACCAATTTTAAATAAAAGTTTTGACACTATTCTGTGTGCACTTCTGAAGGTTGTCTTGCTGCACAGCATAGAGACCAACTCTAGAAAATGAGTTCACATGACAAAAGTGTTGCTGGTAAAACCTCTGATGGCTTTCATATGATAAGTCATGCAGGAAAAATGTTTACAGTGACAGAGCTACACTCTTAAAATTAAAGCAGAGACACACCTGGGGGTAATTAACAAAATTGCGGGCAGCACAAAAAACACTTCACATGTCAGATACAGCTTTCAAAACCAAGTTTTCTCTCAGTGATTCTATTTCTCTCTGTATCCGTTGGTTCAATGTTGTTTTTGTCCTCCAACACTCTAACCTGTCCCTGCAGCTCAGTCCTCCTACATGCTGGGTCACACAATGCTGTGGAAGAACCTTGTAACCTCACAGAGCTCCCAGCAGTACAGGAAGTCATTATGCAGCAAACTGGACCCAGTTCAGCCGACCAGCAGATCTGCCCTGCTGGCCGCATATGCAGCCTGAAGCTACAATGTATTCTCACATTCAGTGCTACAAATACTCATGATACATAGATGAGACATGAGGCATGCATCTGACTTCTGTTAGTCAGCCATGGTTATCTCCATACACACAGGACATCACAGAGGTAAACACAAACACACAAAAACAGTACCTTTCTGAGTAATATGACTACTAGCTCGAAGCAAACATGTACCCTCTTCCAAGTCCAACCTGCTCAAGTGTTCCCGCCTCAGGGTGTTTTTTATTTTTATATATAAAATATGAACATTGAATATCTAGTGCAGTCTGATAACACAAAGCCCGATCTGGCAGCTACAACACACAGTCTGATCAGAGACCTGTGGCACTCACTGAAAATCCTTTACATGAGATAGACTATAGATCCTTCTCTCAGAGAATAACTCATCTGTGTCAGCCTCTTGAACTAAATGTTGCCAGTGCAACACGACAGAGTAATGCGCTTTAGCTGTCCCAAAGACTGTATTGATTTGTGTGATTTAGCTCTTTGTTACTTTATTCTATTCCAGCCAACAATAGCAACTGATTAAAGCATTAAAACCTTGTACTAGTACAATGCAATATTTCCCTGAAGTCTGTCACTTACAATGTGAGAAATTTCCGCACGCATTTACAGGGATGTCCAATAATGTCGGCAGTCAACATGCATACTTAAATTCTGAATTCTCCCTCCCATAATAGCAGCAGTGGAGTTTAATGACGAAATAGAACCTTATGTTCACAGCAGATATTCTTACAGCAGACAAGAAGCACAGGTGTAATCAATAACTTCACTAACGACTGCTCTCTGTTCAGAGGAGTCAGGTTCTGAGCCCTGCCATAGTGCTCACTGACACTCAATGGAGCCCAGGCCTCGTTAACTCAAGTAGTTACACCTGTGCTTTTCCTGCTCTGACAGAGTCTCATGTGATTACTAAACCATGTGAACACTTATATTTTGTTAAATCACGGAGGCTGTTATTTGCAGATTTACCAGGTGGAAGTGACCAGGTGGAAGTATTCCCACTACGACCTATCATGTTTCCACACAATGATTTACTTGAGAATTTTGCATTTAGATTCAAATGATTTGTGTGATCCTCTGTCTGTATATGTGTTTGTATTGTTGACAGTAGAACAAGCTGAGACAGTCTGTGGTCGTGAGTCGTATCCAGTTTATGATTATGAACAATAGTTGAATAGTGATCATTTTTGAGATACATACACTAAAACGTCTCAAAAAAGAACACATACATAAAAACACGGGAGAAACTGGTAAAAAGCAGAGGAGAAAAGCAGCATTTATACTTTCTATTAAATGAGGTCCACACTGGGACACATCTGATGTCCTCTGGCAAACTGCCTCTGAGACGGGAACCTCAACTATAAAAGAAGCTTCTCCAGACTTCACTTTAATCTTACAAACAGGCCTGTGTGAGACGACCTGAGAGACCTGTGTGGCAAATAATCACACAGCAGGTCTGAGAGGTGATGTGGAGTGAGAGCATTTAACGCTTTATACACAAGGAGCAGAGGCATTTATAAAGTCTTACAGGAGCCGACTGAATTATCTGAGAACTGGTGTTACACACCTTACCCGAACACATGAGAAAACCTGGCAGGTTTTGCACTGATGGAAAGATTCTGAGGGCTCTGCAACATGACAGAGCAGGACCAAAAGGATCAACACAGTTTTACTGAACAAACCAAGTGTTATTATAACTGCCAGACTGGCTGCCTTGTAGTGTCTTTGTGTTAAACCAACAATCAAATAATGTCACTTTCTCAGAGGCAACAGGGAGCCCTGCTGCCCTCAGGACAAGATTGATTTTTGTTCAGCGTCTTCTCTTCTGTCAAACCTCAACAGATCACAAATAAAACATCCTGTAAAACAGCAGAGGACCAGTTGTATTGCAGAAGAAGAAACTGTAACAACTTTTATGTGACAAGAGTGCTCATAGAGTCCTATAGGGAAGACAATAACCTTATACATTATTGTCTACATTATTGTCAAAGTCGTCACCTGGACTGAAAAACACTGAGTCTGTTAGTTTTTGGTTTTAGTGCAGCAACGAATCTTCACACCTCTGATTTGTGAGAAAGGCTGCCAAACAACATGCTAAATAAGTAAATAACTTTAAAGAAAATTCTTGAGGTGCATCCAATGATTAAAATGGTGATGTATCTGTCCAGTGTTATTTACTGTTATTTTACTGCAGTATACAGCAATGTGGATATTACAGGTTATGTGAAATGTGCTGATATATTCTTTGACACTTTTCTTGCTAATAATGTGAGAAATCTCACACTGTGGTTTTATGTATATTTGATTATTCCTTTACAGAACCAAAGGTGACAGAATATGAATTATTAGAACCATTTAAGGTCAGACAAAGGTCTCTCAAGACATGTTCATCAGTGAAGTGGGCTTTGAAGCTGTTATCTGAGAGGATCTCACTTTGCTTTTATGCCATTTTTTTCAGCTGTTCTTTATCTCTGTCCCCATTTTCCCTTGATGTTTGTTTTCAAACAGAAATGCAGCGTGAAATTATTCAGAGTGGAACCACTGAATCAAACTGTTTAACAGAGTTACTGTCTGAAAGGCTGAAGAGGGAACGACTGTACTTCCTCAGACACCGAAATGTTTGTGAGCTCAGCAACCAGACAGCTGCATCACACGATAGTTTCAGATGTCATTGTCAGTAACGGCCAACAACAAACAGATATTTGGTTTATGATATCTGAGTAAAGGTCAGTACGACGTGAAGACTTCAAATATCTGCATGTAAAGTAAAACAAATATGTTACCAAAGACTTGTTTCTTTTGATTCTGGGCAGGAAGCCAGAGAGACATCAAAGCTATATTTCATAATTAATGTTATTGCCAAGTGTTACACAAGATCACTGTAAAATTCTGTCAGAAACACATCACCTTGATCTTTCTCCCAGCTCTCTCCCTCTCTTTCTCTGACTGCCTCCCTTTCTCTATTTCATCCCATCTCTCTCTCTGTCTGTGTCTCTCTCTGAGTTCCACAGTGCCAGGTTGGCACAGGCAGGGATGCGGGTTTAATATGACAGTCTTGTGTCTCTCCTTTGGGACAGATTATGTCTCTCTGCTCCCTCACTGTTCCCGTCCTGCCTTCTGCTACTGTGACAGGCTGCTCCTTGTCCTTTGCCAGGACTAGAGGCTGTTAATGCCAGACAGCCGGATCAGAGGTGCTGATCTTTATACAGCCAGCTGAGTCACCTGTGGCAATGTGTCAGTGTGTCATTGTGTGTCTGTATAGGTGTGTAACCATGACAGTGAATCAACAGATCCTTTACTTTAGTCAAAGATGCAAATTGGCTGTTTGCCAAATTACTAAACTGCTGATCATATAGTCCATTATTTGTGATTTAAAGACACCTCACACAGCTCTCTCTTGTGCATTCACACACAAACAGTGACACCAGATTCCTCCACACCAGAAGTCTTTTTTGCACTTGTTCTGTTTTCCATGGATGACTGTGACCTTCTGGTGTCCAGGGAAAGGAGCCAACAAGAGGCAGCAGATGGTTCACAGTGAGACTCTTGTCCTTTTCATTCTGCATGATGGTTTATATACACACACACACACACACACACGCAAAAACACACTATTTTCATAATACTTCGAAAGATCATCTTCCCTGTGTGTAGTGACAAAGGCTTCCCCTTCTTGCTTTCAGTAATGAACTAAATGCAGCACATCAGTGATTTTTAACTGTGCATAGCAAAGTTAGATCAGTGACCCTGTGCATGTGTGTGTGTGTGTGTGTGTGTGTGCGCCCCGTTAGCGTCCCTGTTAGCAGGTGATGATGTTCTGCTTTTCTCTCCTGGCCTCCTGCCTGCTGTGTGTCTCTTATCCTCCCTGTGCATCACATCACACACTGAAGCCTCTCCTGACACTGTGGCCAAACTCAAAACACAGCCAGCACGACCTTCATCATCACAGCAGCAGAGCCTGTCCAAACGTGGCATTGCAGCCAGCTCATGTTGTATGTGTAAGAGCGGGAGGGAGAGAGAGGGAGTATGGATGCTCCTGTTTATGTTTCAGTATGAGTCTAATTGAAGTTTAATTCAGCACAGAGGACCACAGTGTGATTCAAGTGCTAAACACTGAGCGTTATTCACAACCTCTCTGACAGGAGAGAAACAAACAATGAAACCTGCAGCTTCAGAAGTGCTGCTGGAAAAAGCTTCACTGAAACATTTCTAAAGATGCTTTTGTTGGTCTGAATTTGTGTCTTTTCATTCACTGATTAAAATCATTAATAATGTCGACATGTTTTTTGTCATGATGTCTCTTTTACTGATATTTATTTTGTTGCAAAGCACTTTGTGTGTTTTTGCAGATATTTCTAATAACATTCAGAATCTCTATCTCAAAGAAAACAAAGAGACAAAGGCATGAACCATCTTTGTACTTCACCATGAGGACATTGATTCACTTCCTCTCCTCAGGTCTGCTGAACTGTACAGGCTGTTTGAATCATCAGTCAGACAGTTTAGTTTAGCAGACACATTAGAGCCGTAGTGGAGCTGTCTGTGCCAGTTAGTCTGCAGAGTCCTGCAGCACAGCAGCCTGAGGAACTCACAGGACATGAAGTGAGGCTCGACTGTTCAGGAGAAATAAGAGCTCAGCTGTTTGTTCAACATGCTTGAACTCCACTAGTTTATAATAAGGTCAGAGGTCGTTGTGGAGGGCAATGACCCTTCATATGAGAGACTCATGAAACCATTACAGAGCTGGAGAGAGATGCTCACTGGAGAGATCATTACTTTAGCCGAGAGACAGAGACAGACAGACAGACAGACAGAGAGCGTGCTATGTTACCTCCAACACAAGTACATGTTATCGTGGTTTAAGTACTACCAGCAGAATGCATTATAAACTGTATGTCTGACATTCAGACTGTGACTGTTACTTTAACTGAGACCGACAGAAAGAGAGAGAGAAAGCATGCAATGTTACCTCCAACATAGAAGTACTGTTTAAGTGTTTGCTACTGTACAATATAATAAAGCAACAGTGGTCCTGCCACTACCTTCAGTATACATTGTATATCCATTGCATAACAAATTCAGACTGTGATGCAGTTTGTTGAATGTTAAAAATGAAGACAAAGGCTGGAAAGGTTTCACCCTGCAGAGGGATCCTTATTAAACCAATGTTTGGAGAAAATCAAAACATAATAACATAATATTAACACACAGAGTGCTTTCATAAACAGCTATTATGTCTAATGGTGCCTCCACATTCAATCTATTCCACTGCAAAGAGAAAATAACACTTCATTGTTTTGTTTTTGTTTTTTCAACAATAACAATACTTTAAATTCAAATGTTTTATCCCACTGACATGCGCGTTAAGTGCGAGTCATTCATTATCCTGAACTAATCTGCTGTCGTGACATCACAGCTTTTCATCAAATTGCAAAGTAAAGGCTGAACAGAGCTATCACAAAGAAAACTCTCTATGGCTATATCTGCCCAACTCTGAGAATCACAATCTCTGCTGTTTTTAAGGAGATATGAAAAACACACAGAGCAGTGATTGACGACATTACAAATGGACTTCATTTAGCAACCAGTGGAGGAAAGACCGACATATGATATTTATTCTTAAAGAAGTAAGGCATTTATGATTACATCATGCAGCCTCAGAGAATGTCTCTTACAGCTCTGTGTATCTATTTAAATGTAAATGATCTGAGGCTGAGGTGAGGATTAGTTACAGAAACACCCTGTAACACTTTAGAAACAGGAATCAGATGATCAAAGGAAGTTTGATTTTATTTATTTTTTTACCTTCAGTTTTAACTTCTCTCTCTTTCAGTATCTCTCTGAGTCTCTCTCTCTCTTGCACCTGTAGATGGAAGAAACCAATTTGCCAGAGCAGCAGATAAGACATTCAGTGACTTGGGCAGCAAGAGAGAAAGAAGGAAGAAGGAATGCAAATATTGTAAGGGAGCAGCTATGAGGAGGATCTATCTGTTAATACAAGACAAACTCTGAACATTAAACAATCCATCCAATATTTTCCTCATCACATTTCTTGATACTAAACATCGACCAGCTCCTGCCAGGAAGTACTCAAGTTCTCTCAGGTATGCTGGGAGATGAAGTCTCTGTGCTCTACATCGACATCTCCAAACAGTCAGTTTGGCATCGAATGCCTCCAAAGCAAACACTCAAATATCGTTCAATATGTGAGCTGTTCCACTGATGCATTAGTGATGCAGTAGAAACATAATCATCTGTGTGTCAGCTGGATCCATCTTTGGTGAATGCACCCATTTGTTATTCAGAACACATCCTATCAGTTAATTAATAGAGTCAAATCACAGCATGCAATTTCAATAACTTCCTTTTAATCCTGCTGATGAGATGACTAATTCATGACTGATTACTCTCAATCTATTGGTGTCATCAGCGCAAATTATTAACCTCTGTAATTAAATAACTGAGTGTGTACATTAACTCTCCCCTGCAGTAACACCACAAACCGCAGCTTCTAGTGAATCCACACTTCTCTACACTGTGGCAGGAAAAACAGACTTGCTGCTCGCTTGCTCACATCTCTGGAGGGAGAGCTAGCAGAGGGCGAACAGCACAATTGGGCTCCAATAACCGCTCTTCGTGTTTGTGTGTGCGCGCGTGCGTGCGTGTATCAGTCCTACTATTCAGCCTCTTGAAAATTCCAAATATTTCTGGTCTTGCTGTTAGTTTGTAGTTTCACTAACTAGAATCAACGTCCTTATGTCTTTCTGATTTCTGATCTTCTGTAGTACAACACTACACTTGATATTAACCAATCAGCTGTCACTTAGCTCTCCTGCAGTGTGGCTGTTGGAGCAGCAGCTCATTAGCAGAGAAGCTGATTATGTGAGAAGAGGCACCAGTGCAGTGTGTTTGCAGAGGCAGAAATTCACGTTTCCTCAAGTGGGAAATAGGAAGCTTGAAAATATTATGTAAGCTGTGAATAATTTAAATATAACAAGACACCTGTTGCTGATATATTCAACATTATTTCAAGTGTTTATGATCATTTGTTAGTTTATCTCTGTGGAGCTTCAGCACATGAGACCTTATGGTGCAGGTGAGCTGTTTGAAAAAGGGGGGATATAAATTAACTTTACCACTCTGCTCATTTGTACTTAAGACTAAGCAGAGGGTGGCGAGTTCATTAGTTCAGTGCCAGCTGCAACACAAAGGCAGAAAGAACACAAAGGTTTAGTGGAATCATCAAATGAATAAGATGAGACTGTAGATGAAAAACCTCATTCCCCTCCTTTATGAGGCAGAAAATATTCATCTTACATGCTCCAGTCTACTCAACTAGTTGAATGAACACAAGGTTCAAAGCTTCTGACCCCTGGGTGTCCTCATTCATTGTTAATTTAAAGCCCACAGTGTTTCTGTTCTCTAACTACGCTCCAGCTGTCAGTGAGAAAACCTTCAGCTCAGGTTTTACAGATTTTCTTTAATGTTATTAATTTATGAACTGTGCAGATTTTAAACTTTGTGATTCTTTAGTAATACTTCAGAACCTCAGGGTGGGCTTTTAGTTGTTGGAGATATTATTTTTAATACTTTGTTTGTGAGGGTAGGGCCGTCAAGTTTTGATCATAGTGTTTCGAAACTCACCGTAGACGAAGTAGGCAGAATAAATGAGATATAAGAAAAATAAGAAGATACTTTACAGTCAGCGAGAATTAAACAAGACATAAGTAGTAAGCAGTGGTGGGGTGGGAATAAGTAAATACCACATCTAACGTAAGTGATGCATCAGTTCGTCTCAGGTTAGAGACTCACAGCTCGTCTGCCCTAAAGAAACCTAACAGATAATCCCAGGATTCCAGTCTGCTGAAGGCAACTCATGAAGCTGTCCATTAAATCTGCTCTCACTCTGTTCTGGAGGTGAAACCAACAGTGAGTCTTCAGACAGCTCCTGCTGAGCTTTAAGAAGGAAACTTGTCAGGAAACTCAAACTCTAATGCAGCGTCTTTCGTGTGGAAATGCAAGCAAAATTCTGAAGTACAGTTGACACTGACTGTGACATGCTTTGCACTGGTCCATAGAAATGATCTCCTCTGTCTGCGATTCAGCACCATGGACAGAGACAGTGTTGTTCCAGAGCACATGTACATGTTCACTACAGTGAAAACACAACTTTTTGGACAGCACATACGAGTTGCATTACATTATATTCATATTAACCACCTGACAATTGTGTGACAGCAGAGACAGCACTCACAGATACTTTCAGACACAGTAACAGAGACGTAGACAGACACTCATATAAAGCTGAGTGGACACAAACACTCTCTCTGTGTCTGTAACCTACAGACCTGAAGAACCATGAAATCAAATTGTCAATCACTTATGTCTCAGAGGAGCGACACATTTTATCAGTGTGTTGAACTGTGGAGGAGGCTGTTGTTGGAGGTGGACTCACAAATGTCAACAAACCAGATAGAGGCTGGAGTGTGTGAGTATTATTTCATACAGAGAGGGTCAAAGGTCATTCACATAGACCATTCTTCACAGCAGAGAGAGAGGAAATATCAGCCTGTGGCCTGTATGTTTATCACTTAATATCCATGCACACATCACACACACAGATCTATTCTTGTTGTCTTATTTGCAGATAAGGGAGGAAAACAGGGCCACAGCATGGAAGAATCCAGTTCATTTATCCTACTGACAGCACTGTACGAAACTATATCAGAAGTATCAGACTGACTGTGTTACAGGCAGGCGAGGAATTCAGCTGCTTCTGTTAATCAGCTTTGAGCTCCATCCACCTTCCTACATTACTTTACCACTAACACAAGTCTGGAGTGTGAGGTTAAATCATTTAAAATGTATTTGAATAAAGAGTAAAAGATCCCCTTATTACTGTGACAATCAAGTGATTATTCCACTACTTGTGTAAATAAAACCCTGAACTACAAGCACATTTATTTAGCTAAATGTCTGTTGTGAATGTGTCAGGTTTCTGATGCAGTCTGGATAAATCAACTCCATATACCAACAGTGGACAGAGACCTGCAATGGAAAAAGATGAAGCAGGAGCTTTCTCTCTTGTTATTTCTAAACATTCTTATCTTTTGTATTTCTTTTCTTCACATTTTATTGTATCCATCTTTATCATACTTCTCTCTAATATCTCCATCACTTCCCCTTTGATAATCTTGTTATCAGATCTTTAACCAGAATTTGCACAACAACGTTTATTCTGGAGGATTATTTAGTCTTCAGATGTAAAGCTTTTGCTCAAATCCTTTTCAACATCTTCCTCATCTTTTATTTATGTTTGCTTTCATTCATTCAGTTCTTTTTCCCTCCCAACTAATCATCTGACTTATATGGAAAACATGTTTATATTCTCTGAGGAAGTTTGACAGGAAACAGACTTTTTGTGACAAACACTGCTGGATGTGATTCGTGTGTGGAAAGGGAAACATTTCACCTACTCCTGGCTCTAACTGAAAGATGATTAGGTGGAAATGACAGTGAGTCCATATGGCTACAGAACTGTACTTTCCTGTTCGATCGTGTAATAAAAGCAAATGTCTCCAATAGAGCAACAATAAATACCTAAAGACATGCTAATGTGCTTCATCAACTGAACTGGGGAACAGTGAGTGCTCATGAACAAGAACTGTAGTATTCAGCCTGGGCTCTGTGGCTACTGTCAATATGACCTTTTCTGTACCATTCAACTTCTACAGCTTCTTGTCTATGTCACAGGTCTTAAGAGAGCAATGCTGCTCCAGCTACACAGCAACTCAACCTGTCCTGTTGTGATATGACTGTAGAGCACAGTAATATCTTTCATCTGCTGCCTCTGTCCTTGCCCCACTGGCTGTTTAATGTCGGGGGAACTGAATCACTTCAGTTAACAAGTGGAGAGTTTGTGAGGCAGCACACACTGAACACACAATCTGGTACTGACAGCCTTAAAGATAGATGTTAACTTTATCATTGAGTTCTGACCTGTCTGGCTGTGCTTGGTTGTATATTCTACTTTCACAGGAATTGGTCAGTGAGACGTTCACCTGCTTCTTTTCTCTCACAATGTAATCCTGCTCTTGCACAACCCAACTCTTAAAGAAAGCTTCATTAAGTCATCCTTTTAATCCTATTATCCTTTTTTAATAATATAACATATTTGTTTCAGCCTTTGAATATCTATTAATATTTAAATCATGTTTTCTTTGGTTTCTTATTTGTGAATCCTGTCAATCCCACGTTGGCTGACTTAGAGATGTATTTAATAGACGATCTTAGAATTGTGGATAGAAAAATTAAAACACTAGTGTGTAATTTAATTTAAATGAATATTCATCAACAGCTATTAGCTTTCAGTTATATTGTTGCCAGTCTTTTGTGGAAGAGAAGATTCTTCTAATCTCTCTGCTTCATTAGCCTTCTCATTCTCAGATGTCAAACCAAATGAAGCATTTAGTGTGCCTCATTTAAAGTTCACTCTAAAGTGGCTGACCTTACATGTTGAGTGGTAGCCTACACTCATAAATCTCAATTACATTCTAATTTGTATAAAATGACTTTAGACATTGGGATGTATCTTATGTGTAACTCTAAACAAGTGTAATTCTAACGTGCTGTAGTGGACTAAGCCTGGACTTTTACCTGGACACACCCTGGGCCCTCAGGTGTGGCCAGTTAACATAACAAGCACTAACGAGCAGCTGCAGAGACAGAGCAGACTGGCCAATCACAGTGCCAACAAGATGACACCACAGGGGTCATCACATAGAAGATTCACCTGAATGATCAGGTTAACACTAAAAACAATGATTTGCAGGTTATGTTATGATTCATCCCTCTCCTCGCTTTTTCCCCTTCCCTGGTCAAACTGTTTCACACATGGCCTCTAAGAAGTCATAGAATTGGGATTTTGATGATGTAGTGGAACAGAATGATGATCATAAGGAGGAGTCTGTAATGTTGAACCATTTCATGGACTAATTGCTTCATCAGTCACACAGCAGAGCAGCAGAGCGAACAAATGTGAAGAAGCTGAAGATGTGACTCTTTTTACTGGAGACGCTTCCACTGTGTTTATTTAGAGTGTCAGCAGGCTAATTATGAGTTTATAATGTCAACTTACAGTGTGAAGGTTCAGTGCCCTTATTCAAAATGTTAAGTGAATTAATTAAAGCTGAATTAAATTGGATTTCAAAGGATGTGAGTACAGGAAAGGTTCAAGGAATGTGAATATAAAGGAAAACCTAATGGAGTACAAAACAACATGTATGTCATAATCATGCTGTGTACAACATATAGTCTTGGACTGACCACTAGTTTAAATAAACAGCATGATACGAGATACACTACCCAGACATTATGAGAATAAGAAAGCAGTTGCAGAATACAGGCAATTTCAATATCTAAAAACTTGACTTACAGAGTGAGCTGTTTGTTTTGGGATAAATAATCATGGTTTGGGACATTTTGTATGTATGAGGCTTTACCAAAGCTGCATGTGTTGTCATTGCATTACATCACACTATGCTGTAGAGTAAATGCAGGCTGGAGTCAGCAGTCAGTGGCCTTGAACATAGCAAAGCTCTCCACATGAGAATGAGTTTGTAAATACAGAGATTACTGCAGCCAAAGCTGAACACAGACATGTCTGACAGTGGAAGTACACAGCTGGAGATCAATGGAGCAAAAACTTCTTGTTATTCAGTGACAAAACTTTATTTCTCCAGAGCCTGAAACACAACTCTATGGAGAATGTGTGACTGAATGAAACACTGTGCTGTAGCTGTTTTTGTAAGAGACAGCGTAAACAATTATCATTCAGACAATGGAGACAGTGATTATACAAGTTGTTCCTTTTTGCTTTGTTTGGTTTTCCTAATCTCTTTGGAATTATGAAAAAATGGTGGTCTTGAAGCATAGAAAATAAACATTAATTGTGTCTTCAGGATATTGCAGTATTATTTGTAGAGCAGTAGCTTCAACAAAGCCACAATTTTACACAAATCTAAACCCTGTGACTCCCTTAAGGGATGCAGGTAATGAAAACCAACCAGAATTAAAAGTCATGACTCCAGGCCCTGCAGAGCCCCCAGCACTTTAATCACATAAGCTCATTCTCAAGGAGACATTAATGAGCACTAATTACATTTTAAAGCAGCTACCATTGAATTAACATTAGTTTAATCTGTGGTTCCCCCTTTACTTAAAAAGGCAAATTAAGTAACATAATCCTGCTTCAGTTGAGTGAGCCCTCTTCTTTTGTGAGGTAGCAATATACAGGGTCTTTGCCACAGAGCACAACAGTCATAGGAGAGGTTTGTATTATGTAAAGAAGCTTTGAGAGGGTCTGTTTCATAAGAGAAGCACTGATGAATCCATGTATCAGTATTCAACAGGCTGAAACAGAGAGAGTGAGGCAGGGAGAGGGAGAAAACATAACTGCAATATGACTGAGGTTACAAACTAGTATTATCTTTGAACTAGCTATAAATAATGTTTTGGCAACTTTGAAGCAAAGCTAGAGCATCCTTTCCTGGGCTGACTTACGAAAGGCACATTTACCCTTTTTATGTGACTGCTGTGTGAATCTTTCCTTTATACTGTATCAGTGTGGCTCCAGGCCCCAGTTATGAGCTGGCTCAAGTGGCCACATCAAAAAGGGAGCCACACCATTAGAAGCAGTTACTTAAAAAAATAAAATAAAATTAGACCAAATATGAAATATTGAAACATTGACTGAACTATCTAATGCACAAGATGTGGCAATCTGAAGAGTCAGTGGTGTGGTTGTTCATGAGTGAGCTGCAGTCTGGACTTTTTACCTGGACACACCCTGAGCTAACAGGTGCGGCCAGTTAACCTAACGAGCACTAACGAGCAGCTGCAGAGACAGAGCAGACTGTACAATCACAGTGCCCAACAGGGATCATCGCAACCCCTGAATGGCTGTAGCCAAAAACACAGTTGGAATAGGCTATTTTATAAGCACACAGAATTATGTGTTGTTGCGCCTTGTTGATAATAACAAATACAAGGGTTAACTCATTTTATGTATTTATTTTCATATAGTAAAAATGGTTCTGGTCTAATTCTGTGTTACAAATGCCCATCGACACTGTACATAATCTTGTAGTGTTCCCAAAACAGGCAAAAGATAGTTTAAAGAACATTAATGGCGGCGTCATTGAATGTGCAGTAGTTTGAAAGTGTTAGCATGCAAGCAATAACATGGAGATCATGGTAATCATAATTACCTGCCTGCAATGAACAGAAACACAATGATACATTATCGGTAATCTCAGGACATTAAACTGTCCACCCTTCAGACCACAAGTCTGACAAACTGTACTGCAAGCTCTGTAAGAGGCTCCCTGCCTGTTCTCAGAGTTCTGATGGTCAAACAGTGGCAGCGCTATCAGTCAGTTTCTTCCATTCAGCCAGAGTGGAGTCAGTGGAGCGTATCAAACTTCTCAGCTATTCCAGGATGAACACTCTCCCTGGAGTTTCAGTTTGTCTGTGCCTAAAGCCTGCTGCAGGGTCCATTTCAATCTTTCATGCGATACATGTGCTTCAGCAGGTCACTGAATAAGGTATATCTTTAAATCTCGCAATCCATTAGCTTACTGTACAAGTTTTCATACATTGAACAACCCTTAATTTTGAACTGATTACATAAACCTTCACATTGTTCAGTCCCAATCACAGTAACAAACCGCACCAAGGATCAACACATCATCTAATTATCCATGTAAATCTGTTTTTCTGGAGCTTCAATTTACTTCAGAGCTAACAGTAAAAGGTTGTTTGACTTTTACAAATGTATGGAGAAAAGGGTATTCTCACTTGTTACTACAGCATGTAACCAGATTGTCTATTGAACTGTTCACAGATTCACACAATGTAAGGCATCCTGTTCCTCCTCCATTCAGCCAGCTCAAGCTCTTACACTTGACCCTTTCACACCCTTTACATTACAGTCACATTTTCCATGCACAGCTGAGTTTCAACTCTCAAGCGCTAAGCCGGAACAGGGACCTTGGTATTAGTGGGTGCAATGAGAACATTTAGGAGTGTATTTTTAATGCATTAAAAATAGTTTGCTGGGTGTTTCATTACCCTGAACTTGGCTTGGCTCTGCAGGGTGTCAAACCTTTTAGGCTATGGCTGACGGGGCATTCTGTTCACCTCAGTAGCCCAGACTCTCTTACATAGGGTACATTAATAGTCACTCAAGTTTGCTGGTTGGTCATCATAATTTCGATCAAATTCAGGAACCTAGTGCCTAAAGAACAAAGAAATGAAAGAAAAGAGAAAAGGACTCAAAAAATTGAGAAAGTGGAGTAAAATCTCTGCTGGGTTGGAAAAAAAACCCCTTTTACCTAATCTTTTCCAGTCCTTTGTCACTGAAGACAAATAATACACAACTTATCCTCAAAACCCTACATTTTTTTTCTGTAAATCATGACATAATTATATGGAAACATACTTGTGGTCAGGGATAATGAATGGCTCGGAGCGTTAAAAAGATCAATCAACAAATCTTTTTCTTCATCACCTTAAGATATTTAGAACAATTGCTGCCATGTTTGATTTTGTAAAGTTTAACTAGTTACTTTGTTAAGAGATTCCACCTCCAGAAAAGCAGAGTGAACTATTTATGACCCATTTTGTTGAACTTTGAATTTATGAGGAGGTAGCAAGACCAGCAACAGAGCCTTTGTGCCACCAACTGCGCTTTTAAATGAACCAGTAAGAATTAAGAGACCTCTAAATGTTGGTCTGTCTGGGGCATAGCTTGCAAGCACCTTCAACACCTTCAGCACTTTCCCCAGACCATTACTTCACTGCAAACTAGAATTATGGCAGTTTCCTTTTTTCTATCCTGCTGTAGCTTCACATTTCCATACAAACTAATGAACCAAAGAATGGAAATGATTCATTCACAGGCTGTGATGAAGATCAGAGTAGAACTGCTCATCAGGCACACACAAGACTCAGAGAAAGTTAGATTTCGAAAATGACTTCAGGGTTAAACTGTCTAATGCCGTGCAGACAATTTCAAACAGTGTCTGGCAGGGCAATATATCTCGAAATGGGTTTTTGCATTTAAAGTGAAATATACATGAATAAAGGAGAAGAGAAAAGAAGGTGAGGAGAGGTTAAGAGGACAGGCTCAGAATGTCTGTCTCATCAAATGTCATTCAAGGTGTCACATGTTTTGCTGTAGGAAGATTGTATATCCTCACACTGTTCTTAATGGACCTAATTTATAAGACTAATATAGTCCACTGGACCTCTGAAATGGCATTTTAAAAGGTCTCACCTACATTATATGTTCAGTAGAATGAAGTGATGGGGAAAGGAAAAGTACTTTATATGTCAACACTATATTGAATCCATTTTTTGTCAATGCATAAACAACCAATATAAGACTGCCATGTCTGAAAAAGTTACACAGCACTCAAACAAAAATAAGGGTGTGAGCGGGTTGTGTGTCCACAGCTTGTCTGTGTGTTGCTCTGCATGTAAACTGCTGCTACAGCCAGAGACCATGAGTGAAAACAGGCATCATTAAGCTGCGGTCAGCATCCATCTGGGATGATCGGACACCATGACAGCATGGGGAAATGTAAAAAACTAAAAATGAAAATACAACGACATCTGCTCCCTGACACCCTTGACACAGTGGTCTGTCAGCTCTTGGTCCTCAAGTCATCAGCATCAGAGTGCAACTGAAACTCAAACTATTTTGTTAATTATGTTATTTATTCTCACACTTAATGAAGAGTTGAGTGTTTAGCCACTTAAAAAGAAAAATGAATTTCTAACCAAGTCACCATCATGAATCAATGTGTAACATGTAATCAATACAAAACCAAAAGCTCAACAGCATGCATAACCTCAATCTCTGCATCTGTTACCATGACATTAAGGTCTTGAACCCATTACCTGAGTCTTAATTAAATATGGAGAACAGATAGCTGTGCATCAGAGCATAAAACAAGTAGAGGGAGAGAGTGGGAGAAAGAGGAGGGGGTCTCTGCTCCACTTCAACAGATCTTGTTGCTGCATTGCATCATGGTCACTGTGGTGGAGATTTTTTTTTCTACACAACAAACTACTTCTTTGATAGCTGAATGTTGCAGCCAAACAACAGATTTCCAAAGATGACATCCATCCAAACTGACAACAATAAGAGATAAGAACTACTTTGAAGATAAGAACAGTCTGAAGAATATATGAATATAAATGTTGTGTTTCAGTGATGAAGATTTATTTTCATATGTTTGCGGTCACTTAAAATCAAGCATACACATATGATAAGTGGTGTCCTGCATACACAGTTACACATTGCTGAAACCACAGTGACTGATATACAACCTGCAGTCTGATGACACAGAGTCATAAGTCTTATGTCAAGGTCACTGAGGACACATCAGCCTCCATCGCTCTCTTTGCTCCCTACTTTCATCTGCTGATTTCAATCTACTTCATATTTGCTCTCTTTACCTGTAATCTATCTGTCTTTGTTATTTCGCTCTCTTTATCTGTTTGATACTTGCTGAGACCTGTCAAAGTTATTATAATCATTAACTATATCATTTCTTATTTTACTCATTTTGAAAACACATTCAAAGTCTTGTACAGCTTAATTTACTGTGCAGTGTTCATCGCTGCACTGCTTTGCTTTGTGTTGCACTGCAAGTTGCAAACAGTTATGACTGACTTTTTCTTGTTTACATAATTTTGTTTTTGTGTAAATAAAGAACAGATTACAAAGATGTCTCTTACTTCTTTGGGGAAGAAAGTTTTATTTTATTGACCAAAAAGGATTAAGTACAACTTTACATCAAACACAGGACAGGCTATCTTACCACAGTGACATTAGTAGTTCTCTCAGTTTGTGTGAATGTGGCTGCTCTAAATGAAAGGGACTTCAGATCTGAGCTCTGCTTTGACTGAACATGAGCTCTACAGGGCCCACAGCCTCCAGAGACGAGAAACGACCGACACACTTCTGAGAGCTCTGTGGAACATGTGTGTCCCAGAGGTGTAACGTGCCAAGAGAATCTGACTGTGGTTTGCATGTGTGAGAGGCTAAGCATTTCATTATAACACTCAAACCAAGAAATAAGCCCATTTGAATTGTAAGCCTTATAATTAAGAACTGCCTTGTTTACTCACAAACAGGCAAAGTCTAAATCTGCCTTAAATACATAGAAGAGGAATAATGAATGCTAAGACCTAAACTGGAGATTAAAAAAATAGATTGACAATAAAATTGGATGTGGCAAAGAGTAGAGTCAAACTTTCTGTTACCTCATAGTTACGACCAGAAAAATCTTTAAAATGATGAAAAGAATTCAACTAAAAACATCCAATAACTGAAACACAAAGCTTTGCTGCCATTGAGTGCACGCAGGGAGAACAAGTTGATCAAAGAGACTGAAAGAGTCACAATAATTCACACAGTTTCTCTGATTCTCATTTTAGATGCAGAAGTCCGACAGTCCTGAACATCAGAATAAATTATTCAGCATCCAGACATGAGCTCACATAAAAACATCCTGTGAAACTCTTCAGTAATTTTGGTGTGACATAAGAAAAATAGAAGACAGCAGACTGAGTCGATTAGAGTCTGTGATCATATAATTTAAAGTAACGATACATTTTTCGGCCTTCTAAAATGAGCAGATCAATCACTTTCTCCCTCTCTGAGCTGAAGCAGACAGTTGGCGTCTTCGATCTTAAAAATGGCTCTAAAGAGTTACTGGTGAAGCCAACAGATATCAAAGCTTAGTCATAGTGATAATAATGGAAAATAAATGCCTGCTCTACATTTGAATAACAGACTGTGTCTTGCAGGCATCAGTATCAGTGTAAGATTTGAATTGTAGATTAAGCTAAGTACAAAGCAGATCCAGCTGCATGTATCCACAAAACTATGTACTGATAGATATGATAATGTACCATGAGAACTATCCCAGGAATCTGTATCTAAAGAAAGCCTTCAAACACACCGAGCTAAGGCAGCATCTGACTTCGGCTCCTGTCTCCACACAGACCTGAAGGTATTTGAAGCAGACACACAGTTACATTCAGATGGTACACACAGATGGTAATCCCATGAAAACGCAGCAGCTGATGGTTACATATAACAGATAATTACCTCAAATTGATTTGACTAAACCTTTACTGTGTATACACTGTTGTAACCTGACGATCATGGAAATCGCCCTCTCTACACGAGCACCAGCTTACAAGTCAAATCATTAAATTAAACATTAGAGAGGACAGACTCAGGACTAATCTGAAGTCATCACATTATTATCCCGCAGTGAAACATCTGGGATGTCAAAATGGCCGAGATGACATTCAGTTAATGTTAGAGATGAAAGAGCTGGTGGCTAAATCCTTATTTAATATTATACTGTCATCTTAAAGAGTGAGGAAAGACTATTTCCACTTTATTGTGTTAGCCAATCACATTTACATTCACAACATCATCTATTGATGCTGGACTCATTTATTAGTGTTCATGACAGCAAATGTTATTTTCCTTTTAAATATCAAATGCAGTACATTTATTTTTGAGATCCCAAAAAATATGCTAAATATGGAGTAACCTGCAACACTCCTTATGTTTTGATGTTCATCCACCACCGCCAACACCCAGCCATCTGACAAAAGACAGCACTCAGCTGTCAGCAGGTTTTAACTAATGAATAATGGAAAGAGTGAAAGCCTGTAATTAAAAATATTAGTTTTAATAAACACTGCACCACAGGACGTATGTGTAAACAGGAGCTGTTAAAACTTTTAATATCATATAATGTTCTAGTCAATGAACATAGTTGACCCTTAGTTACAGTATGTCACAGCACTCAGAGCTTTACTGTGCTCCACCTACACACTCCAGACAATTATCTATCTCTCTCAGCTGCTGTCACTATCAAACTGATATCACAGGCAATCTGCCAAACTGGAGAGGCTCCACATGCAGGTCAGAACTCTATGATCTTTACAGCCGCCATGAGTTTATTTATACATCAAATATGTTTTAATGTGCTGCCACTTAAAGGGGCAATATAATTAGATAGGGCCTCAGAGTAATCGATACCCTCCATACTCCCTTATTGGCAGCCTTTTGTGCCAACAAGAACAACTGTGCGTAAATAATACAGAACCATTAATTTTAATGTTGACTCATGCATGATGATTTGGTCATTTGAGCATTGTATTAATCTGTTTAATTAGAGCAGAGTGTGAGGCTGAAACCCTGGCAGCTAATAAAACACAGTCATAACATACAGCCAGGGGAAGTAAAACATGGAGGCTTTCCTTCCATTTGTGTGGTCTAAACTCAGAACTTTGAGTATAAATATCACTTATCTCCTTAGAGAGTTGCAACCCGTCACCAAAACTGTAAAGCATCAACATGAGAATCCTGGAGGACATCTGTACTAGCCTACATCAGCTCCTCCATGACCCTCTGTTCTCTCCTTAACTCTGCTCCAGGCATTACATCTCACCACCGGCCTCTGTAGCTGTCATCAGTTTATTCTGCTCTATGTTCAATAACAGTATGCTATGAGAGATGATTTAACTGATGACTTAAGTGGCTGTGCTGTAAATCACTTAAGAATGAGCCGGCGCAGCATTCAAACAGGGATGTATGTGGCTGAGTTTGAGATGTACGACATTCTTGAAAGAGAAAACATCAAACTGTGATGTTATATTGGAAAATACTGGACATCTGCACAATAAATATAATATAGAGTGTGTAGTAAAAAAAGAATGGAGTATAAGGATGGATGGAGGACATGGCAGAGAAACAGGGACTTAAAGTGGGGAAAGACAAAGAAACAAGGCTGAGAGATAAAAACAGATTAGAGGCAAACAGCAGGGAGAGATGCTGTGCTGTGCTGTCCCACCAGAGAGAGAAGTACTGACTGTTACAGTTAAAGTAATGCATTCATCCAAACTGTTACCATAGAAACATACAACATCTGCTCTTCACATGTAGCACAATGAAACTATGTCATTGATAGATAACAGCATAAAACTTTACCCATGAACAGATATATGAGATGTGCATGCACTGTGCCACTAACAGAAGCTATGTGAGGTATAATGTTAGCACTATTGACTACCTGTCTGTTCACTCTCTCAGGTTGCTGTAGGAAATGCAAGAATCCCTTTTGACCATTTCAAGGGAATCTCATCTATAATGTGAGTTTCAAACTTGAGAGCTAAATGTCAACAAAACACACAATGCAGATAAAAGCTTGCAGGCAAAGAAAATGAGGAGAAAATTTGACAGCTTTGAAATGTATCAAACCACAGTGTTTCAGAGTGAGGGAGACTGAGGCTGGGTAAACAATCAACATGAGCATGTCAGAAATACACATCAGTCTTTCACTATAAAATAACTCCCCCTCTACAGTCTGCTCTGCATTCACACACCAGCCTGTTCTGCATGAGCTGCACTGTTAAATCGGCTGCTTAACCAACATTTAAAAAGTGACAGCGAGGCCAAATGTGACCTCCTCTCATGAAAAATGACGACCTGCTGCAGAGCTGCTGCCTGCATCTCTTTGGGCTTTAAACCACCTACAGCAGAAACACAGAAAACTACACACAGAGACATTTTTAGTGTTCTAAAAATAAGGTCAGGTGTGCAGCCACTATCATGGTCTTTGTATTTAAGCTGTGAGCAGTTCTGCCACCAAAGCAGCTGAACCTGACTCATGCAATTCATCACACAAACACAAACTAACCATATGGCTGTCTCTGCATGAGGTGACATTAAACAAACAAACAGCAACTGGTCAAACTCAACACAGTCTGATGGAGGAGGAAGCTGGACTCTTTCTGATTCAGAAACAGGAAACAGCTCTTTTTTAAACATCATCCAACCTACAAATCAGCACCAAGAAAGACAGTCATGTGAAGAGCTGCGGTAAACTCTGCCAATAGCAGCCCTGGCCAGTTACACACAGCTCACACACATGCACACACTTACAACTAGACCACATGTTGGTAAACCCTCAGTCACATAGGCAGTCTCTTATGACATAAATAGAAGAACGAGTGTTGTCTTACCTGCATTTGAAGATCCACAGAAGAAGGTTCAGGATGGAGACAATCAGGAAACAGCATCCAGAAAAAAACAGAGAAAAGAAGACCATTAGTTAGAAAACAACCCAGCACACAAAAATACAATTAATCTTAGAACTAAAAGACATCAGTGGACACATCATTTTGGGTCATTCACCAGAACTCATTCCTGACATCACATCAGTGTGTTTTGTGATGTGTTTCACCATTTAAGGGAGAAAAGTGAAGCTAGTGGAAGATCAGACCAGAAACATGAACAGACAGAACTCAATAGTGATGAATGAAGCTCTCAGGAAATGTCAAAGATGATAATGAAACAAGTTTTTCATTTCCAGCACTAAAGCTGTGTGAGTATTTATGATTGCAGCAAGTTTTTATTGCCTTGAAATGTCAGACATGTTGAAAAAACTTTTTCTCTAAGTGCAGAAATTTATAATAATCACATCTAATGGAGGAAGTCAAACAAACCCTCTGGACATCAGCGTGATTATCTGACCTTTTAGGCTGCTCAGTTCAGTAAATCCACATCATGTGTACAGTCAAGCTGAATTAAAAGAACAAATACTCTGGTATTCCTGTTTGCTAAAAATGCAGATGTCGGGCGCTCTCAAACTGCAGCTCATCCTGCATCCAAGGACTAAAAGACGATTTCTCTCCTGCTGGTGACAACACCATTTCAGTCGATGCAGCCCTCCCAGTAACACATTTCCATCCATTGTGACAGTTACCAATGCTTCAAAAATACTGCAGTCTATAAAATAGTGTTTGCTGTATGCAAAATGTTAACTAATGTTATTACCTTTTAAGTGAATGTGGATGTGATGCTCCCTGTGGTGTCATCTTTATGTGCTCTGTGATTGAACAGTCTGCTCTGTCTCTGCAGCTGCTCGTTAGTGCTCGTTAGGTTAACTGTCCACACCTGAGGGCCCAGGGTGTGTCCAGTCACTCACATCCAACACCACTGACTCTCAAGATCTTTATACCTCATGCCTTAGATCAGTGGTTTTCAAAGTGGGGGCCGGGGCCGGCAGGGGGCGCTAGGGGGGCCTCAGAAAATTGGAGGGGGAAAAAAAAAAATGCAAAAAAAAAATATATATATATATTTTTATTTTTTTATTTTATTTTTTTAATAACCATTTGTCCTGAACCTTACAACACGTAAACTGCCGTAATCTCGGATTCTCAAATTCAGCTGCAAATTTGGCATGACGACGTCATAACGACGTCATAATCTGTGTAGACCTGGCGGTTGTTATCAAGCTGCTCTGCTCCTCAAGCTTGCGTGTAGCTAGCTAGCGCAAAATGGACAGGTTTTTGACAACAAATAGACTGAAGGAGCAGACCAACAGCCCTGCCATGGAGGACTCTGCTGCAAAAAAACCTAAGAACTCAGCAGAACAGCATACATTAAGTATGGCTTTACAGCAATACAGAAAAATGGCCATGATTGCCCGAAATGCGTCCTCTGTCTGGAGACCCTCTCAAACGAGTGTTTAAAACCTTCGAAACTTCAGCGTCACTTGATGCAAAAACATCCGGCAGAGGCCGATAAAACAGTAGACTTCTTCAGACATAAAGAAGAGCATTTGGTCAGGCAATCTGCTGCATTCACACAGCAAGCTACCGTGCCCGAGCGGGCCCTGAAGGCATCATTTTTAGCCTCATACCAAATTGCTCGTGCTAAAAAACCTCACACAATTGGAGAGGATTTGATTCTACCAGCTACCAAAGACATTGTCCGAGAATTGCTTGGTGAGGATGCTGCCAAAAAAATCGACGCTGTCCCACCCTCTGTTGTCTATGGGTTTGGGGGTCCCCGGCCAGAAGCTAATGCTGTTTGGGGGGCCTTGGCATGGAAAAGTTTGGGAACCCCTGCCTTAGAAAAAATGAATACAGTAACTGAAACATCTAATTGGCTTAATTTAATTAATTAAAATGTTATTTATTAACTGCTGCTTCCCATGGAAACATCAGTGCATAAATGCCAAAACACAGTACAGTATATTATACTGCTGGCATTTGGCCTCAAAACCCTAAACTCCATCCTGAATAACCTCTTTAACTCTGTTTGCTGTACACATCAGTGTGAGCAGAGACAGAGCAGGGCTGCAGATGATGTTTGTATAACTTCCTCTGTTCACAGTTCTGATCTGATCTCCTGTCAGTATCAATCAAACAGAACAGGTTTTCTCTCAGCAGAGGACTGAACCAATGAAAGAGTGAGATGAGAGGATAAACAGTGTATGACTGATTCTCAGAGAAAAACCAGGGCTGTCACTCTGTCTGTTAATGCAAAGTTCTTCATCCAACATTCAAGTCATCCAGCAGCACTGATCTGAGTTCACTGAAGTCTGCTACCTGAACTCAACTCATGTGTCTCCTGGACCTGAAACTGTCTATGTGCATTTAATGTCTGTTTGTCTTTCTTCATCTGTCTGTCTCTGCCCCCCTCAGTCAATTATATGTTTCTGTATTTTATCTTATTATGCTTCCTTCTCATTCACTTTTACATAATATTCTCCCCCCTATATGATTGCAATTAAAAGAGGTACAAGTAAAAGAAAAGTGAAGGGATCGAAGAGGAGAGCAGAACAGACTCAGAGCCTCATCAGCTGTGGAGGATAAGAATCCCCTGAAGGAGCTTCAACAGCACCCAGCCTCCATTCACTTTAATGTTTAATTAATTCCAAGGCTACTAACACAGCACATGGAGAACAGAACACAGAAATGACACAGCCTTATATGGTCCTCAGTCTCTCAGTGCACTGATAATTTTGCCTTACCCAATCAAACCAACAAAGTCAACAAGTACAGGCCAATCAGAGACAGAGTAGGGCGGGTCTTTGCAGAATTTTGGTGGGACATGAAATGACTGATCCTAATCTTAATTAACCTTTTTTATTTTTGTTAAATACCCATAACAAACTTTTACTTTGTAAGATGATGTAAGATTGTACTGTGCCTCTACGCCTCTACGCCTCTAGGCCTCTACCTTTGACCCAGGTCAAATAAATCATGGCACGCTGCTTACTTCATCCCCTACCTTTGAAACACTGAAAACTGAAGTTAGGCAGTAGACTGTTTGTGTGAACCATTTATTCTCAAGGAGAGACAACTTTGATCAAGATGCCTCATGTGGTAAGAGAAGAGCAAAGTTTCTTCTTCTGTTAAAGCTTATAACTTAAATACTTTAAAATGATTCAGCTATCACACTCCGTGTTAGACTAAATTCACTTGAAACAGTTTCTTATGATTTTTTGGTTTCAATAGCTGCCAGTCTACAAATGACATTACAATACAGTTGTTGGAACATCAAGAACCAGATTTCATGAAGTGCAGTCAACCTTGTGCGGCCACTTTAAGGGTCTGTTTCATCTTCCTCTCTAATGTAGCCACCACAGGGCTCTCTGGGATTACAGGTATTAAGACGAGCATTTCAGTCCCAGCAGGGAGGACCAGGCCTCTGGACTACATCACACATTCATTATTTAAACACACATAGTAGTTATCATAGTTATGCTGCTAATGTAACAGCTTTAGGTAATGTTCATGAGGCTGTTACATTAATCAGAGAGAGGAAGGAGGAAAAAAAACTCAAGTACAATATACCTTAACTGTTGTTGTTCTCTATACAAACCACATTCAAATGACTGCAAAGCAGGCTGAAAACTACATTTCCCTTCAATAAGGAAACAACCAGTGTTTTTAAAGGTAAAGCAGACACTTTATCAAATACACAACTTGAACATAACAATCGGGGCAAACGTTCAAGTTGTTCAGTGTTTTTCTGTTTTGTTCAGCTCAGTGTGTGAAAGCTTCACAAAGCTAGAAACCTTTCCACGTTTAGCTCTGATGTCCAAATACATTCAGCAAACAGCAGAGTCAGGAGCACTTCATATTAAATCTCAGCTTTATGCTCACAATAGCTCATCATGGGCCACTGAGCCATAGTAAAACCTTAATTAAACATCTTAATCATGGCTGGTAGCTGTAAAGGATCATGCATGGATGGCATAAAAACCTCGTCCTCTGTCATGCCTTTTATCTCTCCTTCTCCTTTCTCCATTTTATATTCTTGCATTTTGAATTTTCCTCTTGTACACTAAACCTGCAATACATGTGATCTAATCTGTCATCAGATCCATTGGGTTGACTAGTTGTGTATGTAAAGTATGTAAGGCTGGTGCTTGTAACTAATTGAATCTCAAACTGGCTCCCATCTTTAGGGTCTGCTACTGTATCTGAACACATCTGAGGGCTTGTGATAATCTGACTGTAGGGGAAACATCCATCTTATAATATATCTATTGATGTAATGATCAAACCAAAGGTGTATGTGAAGATAACATGCTATGCTATTTATGTTTTATGAGACAGGCTGGTGACTTAAACTGTCGCTGCATGAAAGAGTCTCATAACAGTAAAAATCACACTTTATATCCACTTTCATGTATTTTTAGCAGAAAATATCTCAGGTTTAACAGTGGACACTGTCAGTGCATGATCATTTGTCATTGTAACACTTTCCCATGCCATTGCTTCAAGAACATCTCATTCTATGAAAAAGTTTCCTGAATTGCAAAAAGGAAACGTGTCTCTGCAGCTGCTCGTTAGTGCTCGTTAGGTTGACTGGACACACCTGAGTGGGTGTGTCTTTATCCAACATTCAAGTCATCCAGCAGCACTGGTCTGAGGTCAGTTCATTCAGTCTATAACTGAAGTCTGCTACCTGAACTCAACTTATGTGTGTCTCTTGTACCCAAACCTGCCTATGTTTATAGATTTTCTCCATCTGTCTGTCTCTGTTTATAGGTCCCTGTATTTTATTTTGTAATACTTCCCTCTCACATCACCTTTCCTTATTTGCTTCCCCACAAAATCTAGCAATTAAAAGAGGTACAAGTAAAAGAAAAGTGAAGGGATAGATGAGGAGAGCAGACTAGAGTCAGAGCTCCATCAGCTGTGGAGGATAAAAATCCCCTATGGGAGCTTTAGCAGCACCCAGCCTCCATTCACTTTAATGTTTAATTGATTACAAGGCTACCAACACATCACAGAGAACACTGATTGAATCGTATTGGTCGAAAGCTCCAACTAGTTAAATTAAAGATGGGGAACAGGTAACTCAAAGATGTGAAGGCAGAACAGAGAAACCACAGAGAAATGGGCTCATAGGGCTTAAGGGCTCATATTTATCATGCAAAACATGATATTAACAAATCCTCTGTTATATAAATCTCTTTAAAAGGAAATGTGAGAAGTGCAGTTTTATGTTTCACTTAATGAGAAGTATAAAAAGATGAGGACCCTCAGGGAGGGAGAAAGCTCAGATGCTGGAGAGGAGACAGGAGAGAAAAACAAAGCGAGTGTTTGAAACAGAAGAAGAACAGGATCCTCTGAGGGAGAGAGAAGACCAGCAGCTGATCTGTCTTAGTCAGCCATGATGCTTCACACTGTAACCCACACAGCTACTTTGACACACACACCTGCACACATAAAACATAGCAAAAGATAAATCCCTTTATCTATTGTTCTACCAGCAGTGCTCATCAAGCATGCATTTCTCTTTTCAAGTCCAACCAGCTCCAGTGTTTCAGTCTGAGGGTTTCTGTGGAGCTGAAGTCAGTCCCCAGTTTAAACCTCCATCACTTCCTGTGCCAGTCTTGTATCTCACCTTTGGGACAGATTATGACTTGTCTCTCCCCCACTGATCCCATCCTGACCTCTCCTGCTGTGACTTTCTTAACCTTGTCCTGATCCTCGACTAGAGGATGTCAGACAGCCTTCTCAATGGTAGGAGTCTCAAAGGCAGCCAGCTGAGTAACCGCTGGCAGTGGATCATGTTGTGTCGCTCTCTCCTGACCTCCTGCCTGCTGTGTCTCTCTTCACCTCTTTGTGGGACATCCACTGCTTGAGCCTCTCCTGACTCTACCAGCATGACACATAACTTTATAACAACAGACCCTGATACCAAACATGTGGATAGTGAACCTTGGTCAGTGAGTCCTTAGACCTGTCACTGTGTCTAGTCACAATGTTTGCTTTCAATAACTCTCTGCAGGAAGAGATGCACTTTACCAACATAACAACACAGTCAATGATCTGATATAGGCCTTTTTCTTTCATTGTAGGAAGCAACATTATGTGGTCATAATGATGAGAAAAATAGCAGAAAATCTATCCGACTGATTTTAATCTGACTATAAAGAAACATTATGTGACATTTAAACAATAAAAGCAGAATAAAAAGCATCTGCAGTGTATGAGTATCGGCTAAAATATGTACAGCTTATGGATTTTCAGCATCCTTTCTTAGAAAGAGAGCAGATATAAAACAGGAAGCCCTTAAGGTTTAAATATTCTCACTCCTCATTGCTAAAGACAGAACATGTGAATCCCTCAGGCTGCTGGAAGCTGCCAATGAAACAATAGCATGTTGGCTGTTTCTCACTGTGTGTGTTTGTATTTCACATTAAGCTGTTTCATCTCCTCCCTCCTCTCATCCCTCCATTGCTCATGTGAACTCCTGCCTCCCACAATCCCTCTCTCCTCCCCTGCTCTCTCTCTCTCTCTATTAGGGAGCTGGCAGCTCTGATCAGGTGATGCTGAACTTGACTCATTTCCTGTGGGAATCAATGGGCAGCATTAAGCAAATGGCTGGAAGCTGATGGCTTAAGTGGGGCTCAGGGTGAGGCCAGAGGACACTGATTCACGTCACCATCATCCTTGTAAAAACTATTTGGGTAGAGCATAAAGATATAAATTGTGTGTGCCTGGACTTGATGGAACAAAATACACAAGAAGACACCCCAAATAGTTTACTGTCAGAGCCCATTTATTGTTGAACCGTTCCTTCCAATTAAGCTTTTATGTAGTCCAAATGGAAAATATGAACTTTAATATGACACCAATCAAAAATATATTCAATACAATCTGATTTAGAGTTTTGCTGGGAACCTACTGTGCATTAAAAACATTCAGAAATAAAGGTTATACTGAATTAGAAGATGGTACTAATGATGGCTGAATGACTGAGCAGTTTGGTTCAGGTTCAGGAATATCCAGTATGAAGGTTCATCTTCACAGCTTCCATGTCACTTACTAATTCATATAAAACTGTCACAAACATCACAACTACAATCTTTTTAGCGCTCAGAGAATGACCTGCTGTTTACCCTGAATCTATTCTCCTCTGTATAAACATGAATCATTGGTGATTATTACTGGATGGAGGTCCAGTTGAGATCATCGACTGCTGCTGAAGACTGATCTTGTTCTTATCGACTCCAATCAGTGAGAGGAGAGAAGTGCTGCTCTGTCAGCTTCTTCTGTTTGCTCACAAGCAGTCTGGCTTTATTTTCTTCTTTGCTGTTCACTCCTTTTGTTGCTGTTTTATATGTTTTAAACTTCCCAGAAAGTAGCAGTGTGCTGAAAGAGCGCACCATCACAGAGACAGCTCAGTATCTGACCTTCTGAATGATCTTTTCAGGTGTTAAACTTTTGGACAGTTTAGCCGCCCTGAGGTTCTCTGGGTCAAACTGTCCATCTGGGATTTCAGTTTGCTGCTTTTTTTAGACTAAAAAGTTTCAAACTGAGTCAAAAAAAAAAAAAGAGCTTCATGATGCAACTCTACCTAGCACACACTTACAGTGTTTTACAATATTGAGGCATTTGTTTCTGTATCAAACAGTACCCAAATTGACTGGTTAAAGCAGTGTGGATGGATACCTCAGATACATCAAACAAGTCTTAAATCTCAGAAACCATCGACTATCACCTAACGATGGCTGAGAGCAGAGAGAGCTGGCATCTGGAAGAGATATGATCTCACCAAGTGGGAGATAATTCAACATCCATATTAATAATGGAGCATTTAGGGGCTGAGGGGCTGTGTAGGAGGAGAAACAGCATAGAAGAGGCATGTAATGCATCCATATTTTATTAGAAAACTGAATCTATTCCATGTATTAACATGAAATAAGTAGACATATTAATAAATTACTCAAATTAGCTTTTCAGTCACAGGACTTTAATTACACTGAGTGGTTAAGTGTGTTTGTCAAGGGCTCTCCAACAAGTAGGGGCTGCACGCCGCCAGCAGATACACACTATGCACCGTATATGACACCAAAACAAACTCGCACTGACTGAAATGAAACAAATTCACATTAATTATGCAAATAACATAATCATTCTAATGTTGCATTTTGCTGCCTGTTCATTATGATTCATTATGTAATGCTGTTGGCAGAGTTAAGCTCTGCTCATACACACACTGAGCTCAGGGGATCTGATGAGAAGACACTTTACAGAGGTAACTTGGCAGACTCACTCTGTGTGTAAACTACTCTCCTTGGTTTCACCTACTTAAACTTTCAGACAGTTTGTGGTGCAGAGCAAAATACATTTTAGTCTCCATAGGGCCATTATTCTAACAAGGCAGGGGACCAAACTGCTTACATCGTCATCCTCAACAGCTTGTTGTCTCTCCTTAGTTGACCGATTCTCCACATACTTCTAAAGTCATAAAAGTCCCATTTAAAGTGCCTTGATTAAATCTTACATAACCCATGCTGTAGATTCCTCTCTTGTTCTCTTGTTCAGGCAAACTGATCAGCTGTGTTTGGATAATGAGCTCCTGTCAGTTGGCTCAGAGGTTCCCTCCATAAATCAGTCTGTACTCATGGTATGAGGAACTCTTGTGAGAGCACGGCTCTGCCTGCCAGGCCTGAACTCCCCGGGCTCTGCTCCTTCTCAGCAACCAACTGTCCCCTCAGCTGCCACCATTCTTTCAGCATCACCAGGAAGTGTGCTGCCGCTCAAAACTGAACTATTAAATACTGAAATGACACGAAAAGAACAAGTGGAGTTCACTGATGAATAATATGTTGAATAAATCACAGATTAGTGTGTCTGTGTGTCGACTAAAGCTTCATTAACCCGGAGGAACCTTCTGATCTCTCAACCACACTTCATTTATCCTGCTAATTAACAACTAATCTGCAGACTTTGAGGATTTAAGAACCACATGCAGCATTAAGATTTGTTCACTAAAAGGCTCGAACACACGCAAAGAAGAATGAAAGTGGTCATCAAAGTAGATACAGTGTTCTCCTCAAGCAAGAGTGAAGCAGTGAGAGGCAGTGGACTACCTGTTACTATTTTCATCACAGAATATTTCCAAACTGTCAATCATTTATAGACAGCTGACTCTCCTGATGGATGAACGTGTGACACATGATTGACAGCATGGAAGCTGCAGAGATGGACGGATGAAAGTCAGGTTGTGGACCAAAAACGTGTCTAAGAAGAGACTCCATCAATCTACTGAGCTCACTACCCATAAACCACTGCAGCTAATGCTGCACAGTCACAGTGAACAGAGGAAACATGGAGTCATTCAGCTGATATTGAACAGTCGCTCTGTTCATTATGTGACAGTAAATCCATCACTGTGAAACAACATCATCACTGGAGTTACATCATGTTAGCAAATAGCTGCTCTGACCACCTGACTTTGCTCTAATATCACACTGATGATTTCAGACAATGTGTAATTAGTACCATCTCTGTAGTCTGTATTCATCTGCCCGACATCCACACGGAGCGATTTGTTGTTCATGAAGGTTTCTGATTATCTGCTATGATTAATTTTTCCTTGTGTGACAAAAACAATTAAATCAGAGTAAAGTGTGAGAGGAGACTGGTATATGTTGATGCAATTTGTCTGTTGTAATATTATACCACAGCAGGTTTTGGTGCCTTCATTTATTGTTAATTTGCTTTATTTAATGTAAAAAAGCAATAAAAAGTCAGGGCAGAACTCTGATCTACTTCTTGTAAGACAGGGAGAGAGAGTTCCTCTTCACAAACACAGTCTCTGTTTGATGCTGCAAAATAAAAGGAATCAAAGAAGCATCTATTTTCATCTCCAACAAGCTTCTCTTCTGGAGAGGTTTTTAGTTACAGTGAAACTTTAAGGTTAAAATGTTGTTGAACAAGAAATGCTCTGATATCTTATCTCTGAAAGTACCAGAAGTACAGAGTGTAAAAATCAATGAAGCATTAATATCCTGTCATGAAGTGTGACTGTATTAAATATGAAATAGAAATGAGCTTGAGATGTTGCTACTGCTTCAGATTAACTCAACAGAAGTGATGCACACAGTGGCTTCATATTGTAAGAACATACAGGTGTAGTGATAAGATGGCAGATGGTTCAATGATCCAACACCATGTTTATTTGTTCAGTGGTAAAAACAATTCGGCCTCAGTTAAACTGCTGGAATATTTTTAAAGCACCGAAAGCACTTCAGATGGTGTTATATCTCTCACTGCCAACACACTCTGCTACAACAACAGACAAATACACATAAACCCAATCCTAGTGTCCACACTGAAGGACTCACAGACTTTGAGGTGTGATCCCTTTAAGTCTGCAGGGACTAAAGGCTGACCCACTGTCAAAGAGTCAAGTGCATGAGAGCTCTCTCACAGATATTTCTGCACACTTGCTGCATTTGTGCAGAACACTTTGCCTGAGGGAATCAACCACAGTTCAAAGCATTGTGATGTTTAACTCAGGGTTACCGGAGATGCCAGGAAGCCTTGAAAAAGAAGAACTGGCACCTGAGTGTTCAGCTCTGTATATTTTGTGTGCTGTCTGGTATACCTACATTTACTAAGAAACATGAGCAAGGAAAAAGCAGTTAGAGAGAGATGATCCAAATCTCAGAGCTCCACCTGTGTGTCTCCATGATGTTTGATCACATCAGGAAAGGAAACCAGTGTGTCAATAATATAAATGTAAAGTAGCTGAAGAGTGGAGAGCTGGAATAACAACTGGATCATTTTCTGCACACATCAGCACATTCAGGAACCTAAAGTGAGGCAAGGTGCCAACTAAAACCTCTCAGCACAGCAAGTATTATATCACTCCAGCACACAGAAATATAAAGCACTCTACAACAGCAGAGATTACAGAGCTACATATGACACATTGTTCTCTCTCAGCTCAGGACTGTAGATAGAAATGATGGAGGTCAGTTCTCAGTGATCTGACTCAACAGCAGGCTGTGATATTGAGACACATTCTGTGTGGCTGAATGTGGAGTCTCTCTTTTGAGGTGCAGTGTACAGGTCAGTAGATGGTGTTACCATCCCCACACACACACTCACACCAAAACACATGGACACAGCTCAGGGTCGAACTGGCCACTCTTACCTAAAGACAGAACAAGAGGAGAGCAGGATCTAAATGAAGATTCCACTTTGAGGTTTTATGTGCTTCAAAATGCACTTCATGTAATGTTTCCCACATCGACCCACCTTACATCATGGTGATTTAACTCATAAGCTGTTGCTGTAGTTTGCACAGCTCTACAAACATCACTACCAGCGACTCCACAAAGTTGTTTGTAGCCTTCTATGGTGGCTGTGACTTCCACCTGGCAGGCTAAAGTACAGGTAGAGAGAAAATTAGAGAGGCAGCCATGACGCTTCATTTACCACTTGAATTGAAATGTCATGTAAACGAGGTGAGACGGGAAGAAAAAAGGGACAAATGTGATCATCTACAACTGTGGTAATTATCAATAACCACTGATTCATTCATGAATACCGTTATTAGCAGCTTTCATTTCCATGTAATGCAAGTGCACACTAATAATCATGATGAACATTTCCAAATTACAAACCATGAACCTTGCAGGGAAATAGCATTCATTATTCATGGCAGCATAAATTACAGAGCTGATACAAACTCAAAGTTAAACCCTCCAGTCAGACAACAAGCCCTGCTTACTTTGGCTGAGGCACACACATCGTCCTCCACTCCCTCTGTGGGTATAAACACGTTCCCATGAGGCTGTTTGCTCCAGTTGAATTGCAGTGAGAATCAGAATAAACCTGATGTGTATAAAAGGTGGATCATTCAAATAAGACAAATAATAAAAATGCCCCTTGTGGATAAATTGTCAGCTAGTCTAGCCGCTCTGCTTCTCAGCATGCAGGCTGCTGCTCCAGCAGACAGACATCACTAAGCTCGCTGACAGCATCAATCTGTTCTGATGGGACACACAGGCTGGATGTCGGAGGGTTGAAACAGGCTTCTTTAACTAACACTCACCATGACACGACACAAGCACAAACACACACACGCACACACAGCTTTTCACTCTGTGACAGTCTATGATCCTGTAATTCTCTGCACTGACAGACAGCCTGACTCAGCCATTTCGTCTGTCCCCTCTCCATCCACTGTGTACAGTATGAGCTGGTAGTCCTGTTGATATACTGGTTGACTCTTCACAGAGGCTGGTATAATGTGTGTTACTGTGCCAAATATGCAGTAATTGTCCTTTTTCTACTGTGACTAGTTTATGTCGATAGTGATCAAAATCAATTAATTGTTCAGCCCTAAACGAGGCTCCCAGTTATTACAGTGCCACATATTCATCAACAGGTCGACAGACCAGAAATATACTGTTGGCATGAATCTCTGTTTCTCTAAATAACTGAATTTTATTTTACCGCATTTCATTGTAATGAGAATCCAGCAGCAGACTCAGCATCAGAGGTGTTGTCTTCAGCAGGATTACCTGTCTGAATGAAAGATTCATAGAAAGAGGATGTGTGGATGTATCTAATGGCTGAACACTTCAACCAAGCAAACAGCTTTAATCCTGTAATCCTATAAAACTCTCTCAGGTCGGATTTGTTTTGACTCTTTTGTACTGGAACAAATATCCTGTCATTTATTTGCTCAATACAGAAACCTGACACTTTTGGCACTGTGCTGTTGGCTACAGAAGACACCTGCAAAGTCTGTCTGTCAGCTGTTATTGTTGTATCCTAGTATAAGTTCTGTAAATTAAATGCAAATTTAAATACACTGTTGGATTACCCGAAAATAGCATTTTAACGAGCTCACACTGCTCTTGTATTTATTATTTCCCTGCTGTACAACTGTGTGTGGGTATCTGAATCAAACTGTTGGAGAAAGGAACATCTCTAATTCACATGCACAGATTATCTTTGGCAAATAGGTGCAGTACTTTCATGCAATCAACTAAAACATCCAGTTTCACTGACAAAGCATCAAAGCTGCTGCACGCAGAGCTGGAGGCGTTCAGAGCAGACACATAATTACATCCATCAAAGGCTAAATGTTCTCTCAGATCCCATCAGTGCTTCAGGACACACTGTAAAACAATGTCATTGTAAGACGTTAAAACAACATGAAGCAACAACAACAGAGAATCTTCCAGAGAGTTTTGTACAGCCTGAGTCAGAGGTGATGAACTTCACTGGAAAGATGACGGTCACTTTTAAAACTCCAGACTAAATGCGAGAGAAACAAAGAAAAGAAGAAGGCTTTAAATCCTGACAGCCATAAAATGTAAATAAATAAAAATTTAATGTACAGAAGGGACATTAAAGGGAAGCTGGGTGTGGAACATCTCAGCGATGACTCAACAGGTGTCTGGGTTGAATTCATTAAACCGACTATCATCTCTTGTGTTTCCAGTACTGTCATAAAGTCAAACTGAGCAGCTGATTGGTCACTGAGCTGCTTCTGTCGTCATTAATTCACAATCCCTTTAAAGCTGCTGCACTTACAGTCTGCAGAGCCTCATTACTTACTGCTGACATTTAATTACAGAAGCAGACAGAAGAGAATACATGGAAGCTATCATTCTTATCCTTCATCCAGCATTTCTTCTCTTCATCCTCCCACCATCATCTCTCCTGCTCGTGAAAGTTTGCTCTGTTTGTTTCCTCTTTCTCCTTTCATCCACGTGTATCACACACTCTCTCTTTGATCCACCTCACACACACTCCACACTAACATGACTCCTTGCCGAATTGATCAAGACAGATTTATGCATTGGAGTTTATCCAGTGGAGTTGACAGCCGAACAGCCTCCACGTGTTTGGTCACTTCTCTACTTGTGTGCTGAGAGGAGACTCTCTACTGAAGCTGTCAGCTGGACCATCAGCCTCTGCGGCTGCTCTCCTCTCTGTGTCACACACTACTGCTGAACATAAAGACTGCTGTCACATCAGCTCAGCTCATCACTAACTTTATTCAGAGCAAACAGAGCTCTACTGTAACAGCCAGCAGCAGAAAGTCACAGGGTTCTCCATGAGGAGATCTCTCTGTCATGTCAGTGTTTTCAGGGAAGGGAAGTCACTTCACATACCTTCAGAACGAGAGGCAGCAGCAGACGGACAGAAGCACAAGAAACATCCACGGTAGCTGTCATTTCTCTCTCATCTCCAGTGTTTTCTAGTGGAAAACGTCAGGACATGAAATGAAAAGAATGAAACGATCCCTTGCCTTGAAATCCAAAGAGGAAAGCGACGCCGGGGATCCACACGGTGTCTATCCAGAAGGAAAGCATGGTGTCCTTTAATCACACTGTGCAAAAGCTCCGCGCTCTTCCCGACGAAGCTCCGTCTGCAGCGGGTAATTTCCACAAGAGAAAGCGCTGAAAGTGAAGCCGAGCGGAGGAAGAAATCCCAGTCTGACCGGTGCTGATGAACACGAGAGCTGGAGACTCCGTCACTGCTCCACCTGCTGCTTCGTACGAACAGTAGCGACCCCTACAGGAAGGTTCATCCACAGAGGGAGAGCGCGTGCGTGCGTGCGTGCGTGTGTGGTCAGTAGGCAGCTCTCCTGATTCAGCACTGACAGCAGGACGAATCAGAAGAAATCCAACACATTCCAGTCAGCAACACAACCATTATTTTACACATGGAGGAAATAACATAATCCAGTCACTTGTCTGCCTTTATAATTAGGCAATAATATGAGTCCACTTGTTTCAAATTGAGGCGTGCAATTCAAACCACAGTATGATATGATTGAATTATAGGATAGTGGTTCACTAATTAGTGCTTTATCATCTAACTCACGGTGGTGTCTCAATTTCCATCATAATGATAGCCCTGATCCTTAAATAGCAGTAAGCAGCCATCAGAGGTAATGATACATTCCAGGAGTTTAACTGTTTAATTGTTGTGTTGATTTCATAGCTGCACAGTTTTCAATAAGGGAGATAAAGTGATGATATACTGATATAAGTACTACTAATAATTAAAGTCTGTCTACTAGTTGCTTTCTGGAATGTAATAATCACTGCTGCTCACAGCTACATTCTCTATAATATTTGTATTTTTGTTCATTTATGTTGTTGGTTTTGTTTCCTTTTAGTTTCCATCTGTGAAGCTTCCACCCACCAGACCTGATGTCACAGGCTGACTGTGTTTCGAGGTTTATTTACATTCTCCACCTGTTTTCCTCACACTGCTCATTTGTATTTCAGGCACAGAGGAGATGGATATTGTTTTCATTATAACATGCCAGCAGCAAGATTCAGTTCCATTCAGCACCATGGACAGAGACAGAGCAGCAGCAGAGCACAGAGTTTAGTTGAGACAGAGCTCTAAAGAGTAGACTGCTGCTCTCACTGCATTATTGAAAAGCTATCAGTAGCATATACTGTAGTAATCAGTACACCACAATACACAGAACTCTCTCCTCTCTGAGCTGTGACCTGCAGAAGTGGATAATTTACAGTAAAGTTGCAGATACTCTGTGCTTCTTGTTCTCTGGTGCTAATGACTCCTGGAGCTCTAGTTTCCTCTGCTGTTGTCTCTGTCCTGAATAAAGAGCTCCTCTGTCTATTTCTAGTGACTCCATCCCAGTGGTTTCATCACACAGACCCCCAGCTGATTACCTGTGACTCTGTGGAGAGCTTTGATTTATGACTGTTTTGTTCTTATTATATGTGAGTTCTCTGCAACACTGCAGGTCTGAGCTGGCTTATGAAGCTAATGTATTCAATCAAATTTTAACACAGCGTCCCTGTGCGAGTTTGCATACAGCATACATGTAATCTTTGGGTTAAGCCTGTGGTTGTAATGTTGATGGATGTATGGATCGGTCATATCCCTGTAATGCTCCTCAATAGAAAACCAGAGAGCTCAGCTGATCTCCTGAGGATTCTCTGGTTGAGTCTCTGCAGACTTGTTAGCTTGTTCACTTCCTCAGATCCTGTCAGAACAAGATGAAGTAGATGAAGATCACAGACCGTCTCTAACTGTGTTTTTGATGTGGAGGTTTTACACTTTATCAAATTCAGTCAAACACTGCACGTCATCACATGAACATCAATCTGCAGGACTCATTGATAAATGCCACAAGCATCAGTGGTCAAGAGGCTCGAAGAAGTTTAGAAAGGTTGAAACAGAAGCACAGATTTGATTTAAAACAAACAGCAGACGTGCTAAAGTTTACATTCAATAGTAGAGGTGGAGAAGGGTAATATTTTCAGCACAGCAAAGCAACATTGTAAATTTTCAGTGTTCAGAGCAGCAAAATAACATCCATTATTGTCACATTCTGGAGGCAGAGGAGGAAAATAAAGTGCTGTGTGTTGTCACAGCAGCAGCTGGCAATATTTGCTCCATGCTAATTGTTCTTGCACTTAACTGCACTGTACACACATAGTCATTCATGTCAGTGACAGCCAGGTTGTTAAATCACACTTTGCTGTTGCCTGTCGGTAAACATGACATTACAATACCAGTTATTATTCACTGTTTGGTTAGCAGGTAAACTGACAGAGAAAGTTTTCTGAACTGGCAGAAAAAGACACGGCCAGTTGACTAAACTGGCAGAGAGCCCAAATGACGCACGGCCTCTGGTACATCAGGTGTCCTCATCTGACTGTACTACTACTTAGAATAATGACTCAGTGAGTTTCCTGTAAAATTCCAAACAACAATCCCTCCATCAGCATTCATTCACAGTGTCAGTAGTTCAACAGAACTGAGCAGCACACAGAGGAGCAGAGCACTGTGGAGTCATCTTCCCTGATCCGTCCTGTCTGTCTCACTCACATCCTGTAAGACCTTCTGCTTGTCAACAACTCGACCATCATGAATGATTAGATCTCCTCTCTGAGTATCAGGAGAGAAGCTGCAGTGAGGTAGAGGCTTTGTAATGCTGCAACAGTAGCTTTCATGTTAACTGAATCCACAGCTTGTGTGAGTTGTTAAAGACTTAAACAATGAACAAATCAAGAAAACCACCTGGAAACACAGATGGACACACAGATAATATGTGCCAACAGCAGCCTGCACATTTAACAGAGCAAACATGAGTTACTAAAATATACACTGGATATATTGAACTGGCTTTGTAGGACTCGCCTGAGATGAGGCGTGTGAAATATGTGAAACACATGTAAAACATGTATTTAGCACTTACAAAAAGGGGTTAAAACTTTTGACAACAAAATATTTCCAAATCAGTTGATTATTGAACGTCTCCTATGTTATCAGTTATTTGCAGGTTAGGTGCCAAGTAGAGTTTGACACACTCTAGTGGTCCAGCTGTCCTGAGAGACTCCAGTTATCATCCAACTAATGTAGGTTGTGACAAAGACATATAGCTATCCCACACACAGAACAGAAATGCTTGAAGGGTGGTGTTACTCCTGCAACTGTACAGAGGAAGCCAAGTTAGGTTGAATTGGCTCGTCATGGCTGAGCATTAGCATGCAGACTGCAGTGAGCTGATCTGACAGGATGCGGGACTAAGGATAATTAGAATGTTTGAAAGTGAAGGCTGTGTGGAAATGGGTACAATGTTCTCTTAGAAGCAATATGTGTTTCCCTTCCAATGTCAACGTACTGTACATACTTATAGCTGAAAAAATGACTGGCAGTATAATTAAAGGTTATCAAATAATGGGCCTTAGGAGGTTAGTCATGATGTGCTCTCTTTTCTATGTTAACAAATGTGTAGATTATGGGACACACACTTTTAAAAATATATTTTTTGTCTTTGTGCTCCGACACTCTGACCTGTCCCTGCAGCTCAGTCCTCCTACATGCTGGGTCACACAGAGCTGTGAAAGTACCTTGTAACCTCACAGAGCTCCCAGCAGTACAGGATGTCATTATGCAGCAAACAGGACCCAGTTCAGCAGACCAGCAGATCTGACCTGCTGGCTGCAGACACAGCTGGGAGCTACAACTTTTTACATTCAGAGCTACAAATACTCATCACACAGAGATATGAGATGCCTGCAGCTCACATGCAATAGTCAGCCATGATGCTTGCTGTTTCACCTTACACGCAGTGCATCACAGAGGTACAACACACGCACAAACACACCAAAAGAATAGTTCCTTTCTGTGTAATATTGCCACTGGCTCTGAACAAACACATGGAACTCTTACACAAGTCAAACCTGCTCAAGTGTTTCAGCCTCAGGGTTTTTATATTAAATATTAACATTCAGCATGTTCTGCAGTCTGATATCACAAAGCATTAACTGCAGCTGCAACACAACACCAACACTCTTTTGGAAATAACAACATAGTAAAACCTATCCTACCAAAAGGTGTCTCCCGGGCTCTGCTGTAAAGGGAACTGAGGATGCTACAAAGCTCATTCAAACAGACAGCAAATATTCAACAACGACATCATCACACTCAAATATCCAAAACACAACAGAGGCCTGAACTACAGAACAGGATTTAGGCTTCGGGAGGAAACTACAAGTTTACACCCAGGACTCACTGCTGAATCATTCTTCTACTAGTTTTTCTTAAAAGATATAAAGGCATGGTCTGAATTTCAGGGCTGGATTGTGGGTTTGTAGAATAATTTACATGTTTCCTGAAAGTCTAGCACATATAATGCTGAAGAATCTCACACACAACACACACAGACAACGTTTGCACAGTTAAACACTGACTTCCAGCTACCATCATGGCAGAAGAGGAGTAAAGTGATGAAACAGACATATCTGACCATCAGAGGAGAACAACAGGTGTAATTAATAACATCACTAATGACTGCATTCTTTCAGTCAGGTCCTGGATCCTGCTTTAGTGCTCACTGACACTCAACAGAGCTGAGCCCTCGTTAACTCAATTAGTCACACCTGGACTTTTCCTTCTCTGATGACTGTATATTTTTACATTTAGATTCAAGTGATGTCTTGTATCCTCTATCTCTGCATGTCATTAGTAACAAGTTAGTCAATGTAAATGTTTACACAGGAATGAGCATTTTATGTTCATGCACACAAAAAGAAAGGGCTCAAATGGGACTAATTTGAAACTAAACTATTAAACATTTACTAGCATATGAAACTTTGAATCCACAGCCTTTCTGTGGATAAATATATAGATGTAAGTTAGTTAAACGTGTTGATTGGATATAAAAAGCTAATTGGAGAAAGGCAACAAATCCCACTACAGGTACTTGGCTGGGATTCACCAAAGGGTGCCAGGTGTCCAGCAGCACTGTGCAGCATACAACAGGGAGGAGGAAATAATGTCTCCATGCATGAACGAGTCCAGTGTTGGCCTATGCTCCTCTGTGGTGCAGTCATTACTGTGATGATTGTGCTGGACAACATTGTGATCTGACAAAAAGAAGCCTTGTGACTGAAACAAAAAAAGGAGGAAGAGGAGGTTGGGGACCAAATCGTTTCTATTCATATCTGCTTTCATAAACAAGCAAACTCAGTGTGGTTTGCATGAACACAGGACACAACAAAAAGCATTAAACCAAACACACTTTACATGTTCATCAATGCCTGAGTCATCCACATAAAACCTCACAAACACATCATCTTTCTGGAACAACACATGCAAAACAGACATTTTTAAACAGCATTTATACTTTCTATTTAATGAGGTCCACACTGCCCTGCTGCGCTCCGGACAATACTGATCTGCAGAAAGACTTCAAGTTGTCAGACAAGATATTTTTGTAAAGCTTCTTCTTCTCCCTGTAAAACAGCGAGGAACACTTTTATTGCACGAGAAGAAACGGTAACAACTGTTATGTGACCAGAGTGTTCAGAGTGTCTGATGGGGAAGACAATAACCTGATACATTATTCATGGAGTGGACACTTCGATAGATTCACTGTCGCAATTCCTCCGCTAAGTCAACTAAATTTGAGACTCTTTCTCTCTCCACGTCTTTCAACATTTTCATCACATTACTTTTCATTTTTCATCTTTGAAGCTTTTGTGCAATAAAAACACAGTGAAAATATATTTTCACTGTTCCCGCTTTTTGTTTTGTTCTCCTATTTATTCAGGGTTTTTTTATCCCTTTTTTTTGTTTTCTGTTCTGGGTGATAACGGAAGTCGACTCAGCTGCTTTCAGAAGGTTGGAGAGAGAAAAGGTGAACCTGCTGTTTATCTGAAAAGGGAAATGTTGCTGTTGTGTTTGGCTCTGGACTGAGAAATGCTGAGGCTGTTAGTCTTTTGCTTTAGTGCAGCAAACAGAACATCCTCACACCTCTGATCCTCTGATTAGAGAGAAAGTTTGACAAACAAAAATGTTGAAAACAGAACTTAAAACACAATTCTCCAGGTGCATCCAATTATTAAAATGGTGATGTTTCTGTCCAGTGTTATTTACTGTTATTATGCTGCAGTATGCAGAAATGTGGACATCACAAGTTATGTTAAATTTTTTATTCTTTGACATTTTTCTTGCTAATAATGTAAAAAATCTCTCACTGTGATTTTACACATCATATTTCATTATCCTTTCACAGAACCAAAGGTGACTGAATATTAATTATAACCATTTAAGGACAGACAAATCCTCTTTTATCCCTCTGCGCACATTTCTGAAACCATGTTAATGAGTGACGTGAGCTTTGAAGCGATTATCTGAAAGGATCTCACTTTGCCTTCACGGCCATATTTTTCTATCATCCCAAAAAATCAGCTGTTCTTTATCTCTGTCCCCATTTTCCCTTTATGTTTGTTTTCAATCAGAAATGCAGCGTGAAATTATTCAGAGTGGAGCCCCTGAATCAAACTGTTTAGCAGAGTTACTGTCTGAAAGGCTAAAAGAGGGAACGGCTGTACTTACAGAGACACCTACACTTATGTTAAACAAATGATTCACTGATACAGACTCTCTGTCTCTCTCTCAGCTCCTCTGCTCCAGGTTGTCATATTAAACCTCCATCACTGTGCCAGTCTTGTATCTCTCCTTCGGGACAGATTATGTCTCTCTGCTCCCTCACTGTTCCCGTCCTGCCCTCTGCTGCTGTGACAGGCTGCTCCTTGTCCTTTGCCAGGACTAGAGGCTGTTAATGCCAGACAGCCGGATGAGAGGGGCTGATCTTTATGCAGCCAGCTGAGTCACCTGTTGCAGTGTGTCATGTATCTGTGTAGGTGTGGAACAAAACTAAACTAAATAAAAAAAGACCAGAGTTCACATTTCTCCTTTTGCACTTTTTCTGCTCTCTATGGCGGACTGTGACCTTCTGGTATCTCGAAAAGGAGCAACATTAAGAGGCAGCAGATGGTTCACAGTGAGACTCTTGTCCTTCATGGACGCGCCTGTCAGGGAGCTACTCACTATTGCATTTTACCATGACCCAGATAGTTTACTTTAGCCACTCTGGCTTCACAATATGAAAAACAAATCCCTGCACAACATGTGTGACAATGTGAAACTCTAATCTACAGCACAAACACAGGCAGCATGTGAGTGTTCTGTTAGCAGGTGATGATGTTCTGCTTTATCCTCTGGCCTCCTGCCTGCTGTGCTTCCTGAGGCTGTGGCCCAACCCAAAACACGGCCAGTACGACCCTCATCATCACAGCAGCAGAGCCTGTCCACATCTGAGGCACAGCATCCAGCACGTGCCTTATGTGAGTGTTTGTGTCTGTGTGAGTAAGAGAGAGCACTTTATCTGCAGATATTACGAATAACATTCAGTGTCTCTAGAGACAAAGGCATGGACCTTCTATTTACTTGACCATGGGGGTTTCCTAATTCCTCTCCTCAGGTCTGCTGAACTGTACAGGCTGTTTGAATCATCAGTCAGACAGTTTAATTTAGCAGACACATTAGAGCCGTAGTGGAGCTGTCTGTGCCAGTTAGTCTGCAGAGTCCTGCAGCACAGCAGCCTGAGGAACTCACAGGAAATTAAGTGAGGCTCGACTGTTCAGGAGAAATAAGAGCTCAGCTGTTTGTTCAAGATGCTTTAACTCCACTAGTAGTTTATAATAAGGTCAGAGGTCATTCTGGAGGGCAATGACCCTTAATATGAGAGACTCATGAAACCATTACAGAGCTGGAGAGAGATGCTCACTGGAGAGAACATTACTTTAATTGAGAGAGACAGACAGACAGAGAGCATGCTATATTACCTCCGACACAAGTACATGTTATGGTGGTTTAAGTACTACCAGCAGAATGCATTATAAACTGTATGCCTGACATTCAGACTGTGACTGTTACTTTAACTGAGACAGACAGAAAGAGAGAGAGAAAGCATGCAATGCTACTTCCAACAGAGAAGTATTGTTTAAGTGTTTGCTACTGTACAATATAATAAAGCAACAGTGGCCCTACCACTACCTGCAGTATACAGTGTATATGCATTGCATAACATATTCAGACAGTGATGCAGTTTGTTGAATTTTAAAATATGGAGACAGAGGCTGGAAAGGTTTCACTCTGCAGAGGGATCCTTATTAAACCAATGTTTGGAGAAAATCAAAACATAATAACATAACATTAACACACAGAGTGCTTTCATAAACAGCTATTATGTCTAATGGTGCCTCCACATTCAATCTATTCCACTGCAAAGAGAAAATAACAGTTCATTGTTTTGTTTTTGTTTTTTCAACAATAACAATACTTTAAATTCAAATGTTTTATCCCACTGACATGCGCGTTAAGTGCGAGTCATTCATTATCCTGAACTAATCTGCTGTCGTGACATCACAGCTTTTCATCAAATTGCAAAGTAAAGGCTGAACAGAGCTTTCACAATGAAAACTCTCTATGGTTATACCTGCCCAACTCTGAGAATCACAATCTGCTGTTTTTAAGGAGAAATGAAAAACACACAGAGCAGTGATTGACTACATTACAAATGGACTTCATTTAGCAACCAGTGGAGGAAAGACCGACATATTATATTTATTCATGAAGAAGTGAGTTTTTATAAGGACCTTTATTTGCTGTCAAATGTAGGTCAGAGGAACCCTGGAGGTTAATTCCAATATGTGTATATCCTCACATTGTTGAGACAGAAACGTTACTGTAAATAACCGTGCTGCACATTTCTGGGAGTTTGAGATACATAACTGCATTCATTAAAGTCGGAGAGAAGAAGAGGGTGTTATTTTTATTGGAGTATCTGAGGGGTCTACCACATCTAACCACTCCAACTGAGGAGTCCAAGTATCTCATTAGTGCTTTGGGACTGTGTGTTCATTAAGGGGGGATGTGATGAGATTTAACACATCATGCACCGTGTGGTATCAGATCAGCTTCCTTTAAAGGTTCATCTTGATTTATATTCCTGAACACACCGTCACCTTTATATCATTTAGGTTATTATCAGGTTTACTGAAAAATAGGGGCAAGCACAGGTTTAGACCTGTGACATGTGAGGCGGAGCTGGTTTTACCAAAGCTGTCAATATTAAAGCACAAACTGTCAAACTGTGGATCCCGTCTGACTCAGGCAGGATGATGAAACATGTTTGAAGTAGAGATCAGAAATCTCTCTGGAGAGGGATACAGGCAGATAGAGGTGTGTGTGTGTGTGTGTGTGTGTGTGTGTGTGTGTGTGTGTGTGTGTGTGTGTCCTACTATTCAGCTTCTTCCAGTATGTGAAAATTCCAAATATATTTCTGGTCTTGCTGTTCGTTTGTAGTTTCACGAACTAGAATCAACGTCCTCTTATTTATGTCTTTCAGTTTTCTGATCTTCTGTAGTACAACACTACACTTGATATTAACCAATCAGCTCTCACTTAGCTCTCCTGCAGTGTGGCTGTTGGAGCAGCAGCTCAATAGCAGAGAAGCTGATTATGTGAGAAGAGGCACCAGTGCAGTGTGTTTGCAGTGGCAGAAATTCCTCAAGTGGGAAATAGGAAGCTTGAAACTATTATGTAAACTTAATCATTTAAATATAACAAGAGACCTGTTGCTGATATATTCAACATTATTTCAAGTGCTCATGATCATTTGTTAGTTTCTCTCTGTGGAGCTTCAGCACATGAGACCTTATGGTACAGGTGAGCTGTTTGAAAAAGGGGGGATATAAATTAACTTTACCACTCTGCTCATTTGTACTTAAGACTAAGCAGAGGGCGCTGAGTTCATTAGTTCAGTGCCAGCTGCAACACAAAGGCAGAAAGAACACAAAGGTTCAGTGGAATCATCAAATGAATAAGATGAGACTGTAGATGAAAAACCTCATTCCCCTCCTTTATGAGGCAGAACATTTATATCCAGCTTACACGCTCCAGTCTACTCAACTCTTTGAATGAACACAAGGTTCAAAGCTTCTGACCCCTGGGTGTCCTCATTCATTGTTAATTTAAAGCCCACAGTGTATCTGTTCCCTAACTACGCTCCAGCTGTCAGTGAGAAAACCTTCAGCTCAGGTTTTACAGATTTTCTTTCATGTTATTAATTTATGAACTGTGCAGATTTTAAACTTTGTGATCCTTAAGTAATACTTCAGAAACCTCAGGGTGGGCTTTAAGTTGTTGGAGATATTATTTTTAATACTTTGCTTGTGAGGGTAGGGCTGTCAAGCTTTTTTTCATAGTGTTAGCAACTCAAACCGTAGACTGAGGAGGCAGAATAAATGAGAGATAAGAAAAATAAGACGATACTTTACAGTAAGCAAGAATTAAACAAGACATAATGAGTAAGCAGTGGAGGGGTGGGAATAAGTAAGTACCACATCTAATGTAAGTGATGCATCAGTTCGTCTCAGGTTAGAGACTCACAGCTCGTCTGCTCTGAAGAAACCTCACAGATAATCCCAGGATTCTAGTCTGCTGAAGGCAACTCATGAAGCTATTAAATCTGCTCTCACTCTGTTGTGGAGGTGAAACCAACAGTGAGTCTTCAGACAGCTCCTGCTAAGCTTTAAGAAGGAAACATCAAACTTTGCAGCTCCTTATGAATGGAAATGCGAGCAAAATTCTGAAGTACAGTTGACACTAACTGTGACATGCTTTGCACTGGTCCATAGAAATGATCTCCTCTGTCTGTGATTCAGCACCATGGACAGAGAAAGTGTTGTTCCAGAGCACATGTACATGTTCACTACAGTGAAAACACAACTTTGTGGACAGCACAAGTTGCATTAAATTATATTCATATTAACCACCTGACAATTGTGTAACAGCAGATACAGCACTCACAGATACGTTCAGACACAGTAACAGAGACGCATACAGACACTCTTATAAAGCTGAGTGGACACAAACACTCTCTCTGTGTCTGTAACCTGCAGACCTGAAGAACCATGAAATCAAATTGATGTCTCAGAGGAGCGACACATTTTATCAATGTGTTGAACTGTGGAGGAGGCTGTTGTTGGAGGTGGACTCACAAATGTCAACAAACCAGATAAAGGCTGGAGTGTGAGCATTATTTCATACAGAGAGGGTCAAAGGTCATTCACGTAGACAATTCTTCAAAACAGCAGAGAGAGAGGAAATATCAGCCTGTGGCCTGTATGTTTATCACTTAATATTCATGCACACATCACACACACAGATCTATTCTTCTCTCTTCTGTAATCCAGTTCATGTATCCTACTGACAGCACTGGAGGTTTAAAACAATCACCAGTGGGACACAGAGCTTGTTGTCATCAGTACTAAACTGTATCAGAAGTGTCAGACTGACTGTGTTACAGGCAGGTGGGGAATTCAGCTGCTTCTGTCAATCAGCTTTGAGCTCCATCCACCTGCCTACATCACTTTATCACTAACACAAGTCTGGAAACCAGAGTGTGAGGTTAAATCATTTGAAATGTGTTTGAAAAGAGAGTAAAAGACCCACTTATTACTGTGACAATCAAGTGATTATTCCACTACATGTGAAAATAAAACCCCAAACTACCAACACATTTCACATTTAGCTAAATGTCTGTTGTTAATGTGTCAGGTTTCTGATGCAGTCTGGATAAATCAACTCTAAATACCAACAGTACACAGCCCTGCAGTGGAAAAAGATGAAGCAGGAGCTTTCTCTCTTGTTATTACGAAACATCCTTCTCTTTTGTATTTCTTTCCTTCACATTTTCTTCTATCCATCTTATCTTACTTGCTCTCTAATCCTTCCATCACTTCCCCTCTGATCATCTTTGTATCAGATCTTTAATCACAAGTTTCCACAATGTTTAATTTGGAGGATCATTTAGTCTTCAGATGTAAAGCTTCTGCTTCCTTTTCAACATCTTCCTCAATCTTTTATTTATTTTCTTCCATTCATTCAGTTCTTTTTCCCTCCCAACTAATCATCTGACTTATATGGAAAATGTGTTTTTTCTCCTCTGAGGAAGTTTAAGAGACAACAGAGTTTCTGAAACAATGCTGGATGTGCCGGTGAAAAGGGAAACATAGCTCCTGCTCCTGGCTCTAATTAAAAGATGATCAGCAACATCTTTCATCTGCTACCTCTGTCCTTCCCCAGCTGGCTGTTTAATGTCGGGGGAACTGAATAACTTCAGTCAACAAGTGAAGAGTTTGTGAGGCGGCACACACTGAACACACATTCTGGTACTGACAGCCTTAGAGATCGATCCGATTTCTACACGACACATTTTTGTGACCGAGACTTCAGTATAATGTTAATTCAGAGGTTTCACAGGTTGGAATCACACTGGACAAGTTGGGATTTTTCTCCTTTGTGTTTGTTGTTTCTCCTTCTCTGTCCTTCACATTGTATTTATCATTTCACTGCCTGTTGCTCTTGTAAACAACAAGTCTGCTAACTGTGTGTGTGATGCTACCAAAGACCCAACACTGGTGCCAAACACATCTGTAACAAACACTCATTTGCCAATAAAGAATGGATGTTGTGGTCCACATTTCATTGAACTACATCTATCTTTGAGGTTGCAGTGGTATTCAAATGGACTACAGTATTTTGAGAGGTACTTTTTCTATTCCTTATGCCCTATTTACATATATGAGAATATTATAATTAAAAGTAGAATTCACAGTAGAGCTGTTGTATTAGATCAATTGTAGAAATGTGTCTAATGAAAAGGCCTTTGAATGTACTTAAAACCAGAGCTTCTTTACAGTGTGCTTCCTGTGGCAGTGTGACAGTAGTATGATGATGAGTTCCATATGAACTGAAGAACCAAACAGCTGGAGCTCAGCAGAAAACCCTGCAGCGAGCTGGGATGACACCAGCTGAAGATAAACAGCTTTACCCTCCTAAAGTGTGATGAGATTATTGAGCTGCTTTGAATAAGAATCATATTATCTGTGAATGCTGAAAGGGAGATTTCAACAAAGGCAACAAAGTTGCAGAGAATCAGACTCTTCTGACAGAGGCTCATGATCTGAAGTGTGTGTTTTGTGCTGCACATGATGCCATTAACTTTGTGACAGTGATGCTACATCTCAAACTGCAACAGCAACATCAAGAACCTCCAGTTTATTTCAATCCGTTGGTCATCAGGGAGGAAATTTAACTAATGTTAATATTACAAATTCTTCACAGCGGTCTGCAGAGGGTGAGGAGTATTGCAGGCTCAGACTGAATTTAGTTTTTTTTTTCTCTACTACTGCATAACAAGTCTAAAAAATAGGTCCAAAAAATGTCTGTATTGTTAAGATGTTTTGGGGTGTTTGGGTGTGTGTGTGTGTATGTGTGTGTGTGTGTCTGTGTGTTCAAATATGTACATAATGGAGTGCAGAGGTCATCCCCAGTATTTGCTGCAGGGACAGGATTTGCATTCATCTACACACAGAAAATGCATCCTGCTGTTACACTGACATCAAAGTTACCAACTGCATCCAGAATAATAAACAGCAGAGGATACTTTACTGTTCAGCAATGACAAAGGTTAACTGTGAGGCTGATTGAGCTGAATGACCAGATATGAAGCACACACAGACCAGTGATTGACTACATTCAGATACAGATCCAGGAATAGCCTCTGCTGGAACAAAAATAAATGAGGCTGATGGGACCAAGTTTGACATGAGACCTCACTGGATACAAGTTTGAAATATTTTCTGTTGAGAAGTAAGACTAACTCTGAATGTGACCCAATCCATGCAATATTTTTCTCACCACATATCAAGATACTGGACCTCAAGTCTCTGTGCTCTACATCGACATCTCCTAACAGTCAGTTTGGCATTGAGTACCTCGACAGCAAACACTCAAATACTGTTCAATATGTGAGCTATTCCACTGATGCATTCATGAAGCAGTTGAAACATAATCACCTGTGTCTCAGCTGGATCCCTCCTCAGTGAATTCATACATTAGTTATTCAGAACACATCCTGTAAGTTAATTCATGATAACAGAGTCACATCACAGCATGCAATTGGAATAACAGCCTTTTAATCCTGCTGATTTGATGACTAATTCATGACTGATTACTCTCATTCTCTTGGCGTCATCAGACACAATTATTAACTTCTGTAATGAAATAACTGAGTGTGTACATTAACTGTCCCCTGCAGAGAAAAAAAAACACCAGCAACAGGATTTACTAGCTAATTCACGCCTCTTTTCAGTGTGACGAGAAAAACTGACTCACATCTCCCGAGGGAGAACCAGTGGAGGGTTAGGTCTTCTAATAACTATTATCAGCTGTTATCTCTGAAGAACCAACCAAACATAATAAATAAAACATCAATAAAATAATCCTAGAATTTTACTCAACAGAAGCTGGAGCAAATAATTATTGGACAATATGTCACTACAATAAACTTTACACTATTATTTGTCTTTTATTTGTTTGAATAAAATGCGGCACCAACAACACAAACACTTCCAAGAACCTTCAATGACTGAGTTAGCTGAGGTGACATCTCGAAGACAGATAGCAGCATCCACCTGCCAGTCAAAATGGCCTCTTCCTAATATTGCCTTACTTTAAGCGTTCATGTAAAGTAAAGCTGCAGTTACTTTTTTTAATATGGGGCCTTATATGGATTGACTTGCTTTAGGAGCCAGCCTCACGCAGCAGTGTTTTTGGCACTAAAAACAAAGGCGTTGGCTTACTTTCTGGCTTACCCAGACGTTGCTACTTGATTTTAAGAACGAAAGAAACAGTGAGGTTAATGTGTGAAATGTAAACACCATCTGCAATCCTGACCCAGCAGATCTTTATCGGCAAACGTCCTGCTTGTCAATGGACAGGCTCTATTTAATAAACTGGACAATTTTCACTCTGTCATCAATTCCCAAGAGAACATCAGGAGCTGTTACATCAATTGTTTTAGTGAAACTTGGCTTAATCCTGGTATACAATGCACCATAATTCAACCAGCTGATCAAGAGTTGCTGTGATAGTGAGAATATGAAAATGCCATTGTGATCCTGTTCACCGAATTTGAGTTATTGGAAATGCCCACAGCACCAAAGGGCATTTATTTTGATTACAACAGTGAGCCAAGCCACTGACGTACACAGAGGCAGCCCTGTCAAATATTTGCAAAGACTTCAGATACTTATAGGGTAGAGGATTTAATCTGCTATCTGATAAACAGTTTTCATCATTGTCAAGCCTGCATCTGACAGGAACAATGCAAGTGAGCAGATACATACTTTGTATGTACATACATTAATTACAGGGGAAGTGCAAAAGGAGGTCTTATTTTTAACAGTATCTGAGGGGTCTACCATATCTAACCACTCCAACAGAGCAGTCAAAGCATCTCATTAGTGCTTTGGGACTGTGTGTTCATTAAGGGGGATGTGATGAGATTAAGGGTCCAACTAAAACACAAATCAGTCTTCCCCTTGCTGTCTCCCCGTTTCTCCCTGTCAACCAAATAAGCAAACAAGTAGCTCATTAAAATTACAAAGATGAATTTGTCCAAATTAATTGGATGGATCCCACAGAAAGGGGCATCCTGGTACCCTGATGAACAGTGAACTATCAAACTACAAGCCTGATCTGATCTGATACCACACACTGCCTCGGGAGAAGGCAGAGAATCCACATATCACTTTCAGCCATTTCTTGCTCCCGTCTGCTCCCAGCTGACCTCAGCTGACCTCCCTGTTTATCATGAAGTCACTGCTCAGCATTTCTTATGTTGCTTTCTCACAGAAGTTATACCAAGGGAAGCAGAAAACAAGCACAAACCAGACTTTTAGTGGAGTCAGCAAACAAATGTTAAACTATCAGGAGTGTAAAACTGGTTATGAAATAATTATGACAGTGAAATGAAACACTAACTGTGTAACCTCTGTAACCACTGTGTTGAAACAAAGCAAAAGGAAATAATTTCCTCAAAGTCAAAAATACCAGGGGGCGAACATGAGAACATCATGGGATGATACATAAATAAAAAAGTGTCATATAATCAATTACTCATGTGTAAGAGGGGGCAAGCACATAGACTTGGGAGATGTGAGGGTGAGCTGGTTTTACCAAAGCTGTCAATATTAAAGCACAAATTGTCAAACTGTGGATCCAGTCTGACTCAGGCAGGATGATGAAACATGTTTGAAGTAGAGATCAGAAATCTCTCTGGAGAGGGATACAGGCAGATAGAGGTGTAGGTGTGTGTGTGTGTGTGTGTGTGTGTGTGGCTCAGCCCTACTATCCAGCTTATTTTAGCATGTGGAAATTCGTCGTTGGTATATGGTCTCTGTTTCACCAATTATAAACAGCCTTCTCTTGAACATGTCATATTGGTTTTGTATTAGCAACATAAAACTTGACATTAACCAATCAGCCTTGCTCTCCTGCAGTGTGGCTGCCAACTGAAGCAGCAGCTCATCAGCAGAGAAGCTGTTTATGTGAGAGGACAGCAGTGCAGTGTGTGGACAGAGGCTGAAATTCATGTTTACTTGCAGGTAAGAGAGGAAACTGAAACTTAGTCACTAAAACTGTGGACAATAATAAACATAGCCAACACATGAGTTGATCATATATGAACGATTATGTAATCAATAGTTCCTTTAGTTTCTCTCTGTGAAGCTCAAACAAATGAGACCTTGTGGTACAGCTGGACTGTTTTTGGTAAGTCCATTTATATTCCCCGTTTCACTCTGCTCATTTGTATGTTAGACTCAGAGCAGAGGGTGGTGACTTCATTATAAAGTTCCAGCAGCAACACAAAGGCAGAAAGAACAGAAAGGTTCAGTGGATTCATCAAATACATGGATGAAAAATAAAATCTGTTGCACAGTCAGAGAAGTGAAACTATTTAATAAGAACTGCTCTGGCTTATACATTATTCATGATGCATAAATACTTACATAAATACTAACATAGTGACCAGAATGTGAATACATGTCATCCAGTTTGACATTGTAACATCATCATGACTGACACCACTGACTCTATCTAATAATATGTACTGACTACACATATCCATCAATGTAACTGTACACAGTATAAAAGCATGTGACTTATTTTGGTAGAGACAGAGCAGTTTGCAGGAATATCATGTCCATCTGTGATTACAGCTCTTTGCAATAAACTCCATTAGCATGCAGATAGATGTCCCACAGACAACTGTTTGCAAAGATGTATTATGTTGTTTGCAAATGGCAGCTTCATACATCAGAACAAGACAAATTATGAATTGTCTGCCTCATGAAGGAATTTACATTCACATTACACGCTCCAGTCTACTCAATGCTTTAAGTAAACACTAGGTTCAAAGCTTCTGACCCCTGGGTGTCCTCATTCATAGTTAATTTACAGCCCACAGTGTTTCTTTAATCTAACTAAATCAGCTGTCAGTGAGAAAGCCTGGAGCTCATGATGGACAGATTTTCTTTAATGTTCTTTATTTATGAGCTGTGCAGAATTGCAGATGTTAAACTTTGTGATTCTTCAAGGGGAACTTCAGAACCTCAGGGTGGGCTCAAACTTGTTGTAGACATATATTGTTTTTAAAACTGTATTTGCTTGTGAGGGCAGAGCCTTTACGTTTTGATAATAGTGTGAGAAAATCACACCGTAGAATAGGAAGGCAGAATAAATGAGAGGTAAAAAGAATAAAGAAGATACCTTACTGTAAGCAAGAATTAAACAAGACAGCGAGTAAGCAGTGGTGGGGAGTACTTAAGTGATTCTGCATCTGTTCGTCTCACTAGAGACTCTCAGCTCATCTGTCCTGAAGAAACCTCAGAATCCCAGGATTCCATTCTGCCCAAGGCAACTCATGAAGCTATGACCCATCTGCTCTCACTCTATTCTGGAGGTGTAACAACACTGTGTTCAGACAGCTCCTGCTGAGATTTTATACAGGAAGAAAACAGCTGACATTAACGGTGACATATCAGTGTCTTAGCGTTGCACTGGTCTGTAAACACACTTCTTCTGTCTATGAATCAGCACCATGGACAGAGACACTGCCAGACCAGACCTCATGTGCATGTCAACTGCAGTGAAAACACAACTTTGTGAATTGTGCAGAGTAGTTGCATTCATTTACATTAATAGACAAAACATGTTTCAATTATTTACACACAAATTATTCACACACACAAGTAAAGGCCCATGGAGAAGATGAACAATGTTAGCCACTCGATGTCTTGTTATTATTAACCTCCTGACAATTGTGTAACAGCAGAGACAGCACTCACAGATACGCTCAGACACACTAACAGAGGCAGACAAACACTCATATAAAGCTGATTGGACACAAACACTCTTTCGGTGTCTGTAACCTACAGACCTGAAGAACCATGAAATCAAATTGCATTGCACTGATGTCTCAGAGGAGCGACACATTTTATCAGTGTGTTGAATTGTGGAGGAGGCTGTTGTTGGAGGTGGACTCACACATGTCAACAAACCAGATATAGGCTGGAGTATGTGAGTATTATTTCATACAGACAGGGTCAAAGGTCATTCACGTAGACCATTCTACACAACAGCAGAGAGAGAGGAAATATCAGCCTTTGGCCTGTATGTTTATCACTTAATATCCATGCACACTTCACACACACAGATCTAATCTTGTTGTCTTGTTTGCAGGTAAGGGAGGAAAACAGGTCCACAGAATGGGATAATCCAGTTCATGTATCCTACTGACAGCACTGGAGGTTTAAAACAATCACCAGTGGGACACACAGAGCTTGTTGTCATCAGCACTAAACTGTATCAGAAGTGTCAGACTGACTGTGTTACATGCAGGCGGGAAATTCAGCTGTTTCTGTTAATCAGCTTTGAGCTCCATCCACCTGCCTACATCACTTTATCACAAACACAAGTCTGGAAACCAGAGTGTGAGGTTAAATCATTTGAAATGTGTTTGAATAAAGAGTAAAAGACCCACTTATTACTGTGACAATCAAGTGATTGTTCCACTACATGTGTAAATAAAACCCCAAACTACCAGCAAATTTCACATTTAGCTAAATGTCTGTTGTTAATGTGTCAGGTTTCTGATGCAGTCTGGATAAATCAACTCTAAATACCAACAGTAGACAGACCTGCAGTGGAAAAAGATGAAGCAAGAGCTTTCTCTCTTGTTATTACTAAACATTCTTATCTTTTGTATTTCTTTTCTTCACATTTTCTTTATCCATCTTTATCATACTTCCTCTCTAATCTCCCCATCACTTCTTCTCTGTTCATCATCTTTAACCACAATTTCCACAACAACGTTTATTCTGGAGGATTATTTAGTCTTCAGACGTAAAGGTTTTGCTCAAATCATTTTTAACATCTTCCTCATCTTTTACTTATTTTTCCTTTCATTCATTCAATTATTTTTTCATCCCAACTAATCATCTGACTTATATGGAAAACATGTTTATCTCCTTTGAGGAAGTTTGAGAGACAACAGACTTTGTGTGACAAACACTGCTGGATGTGTGGAAAGGGAAACATTGCTCCTGTTCCTGGCTCTAACTGAAAGATGATTAGGTGGAAACACAACACACACAATCAGACACTGACAGCCTTAAAGATACCCATTGATCTGAATTCTACATGACAATTTTTTGTTACTGAGACTTCACAGTGAGTACAATTCTCCACAGTCAACTAGATATCAGTGTAATGTGAAATGTAAATATTACGAAAACCTCATGGAGTTCAAGATAACATGTATTTCATAATCATGCTGTGTTCAACATGTACAGTCTTCTGCCACATAATGAGGACCGACCACTAGTAAAAATAAACAGCACAATACTAGATTCAATACACAGCATGGTGTTTCATTCATCACGCTTCTGTTCTTCAAACTTTATTTGTGTGTCTTCATCAGTGTGTCTGTAGGTCCCTCTCTGTATCCGACATTCTCTCTCTGCAGTGATAGATAGGTGTTTCAGGGCCTCATTACTTTCAGACCTGCTGCAGTTCCATCTCATTCGTTACATGTCATGCTGCTTTGTTTTTTAAAAGTAAATCTTGGTTAAAGGCAAAAGAAAATGAGAGTTGGTCAGTGTAATTGGATTCGGGATGAGTTGCTGTGCGTGAGACGAGATGCTTGAGGAAAGAAAGGAAATAAAGGAAAATACTAAAGACTTCATAAACTAGGATGAAATATAGTGAATCACTGAAAGATTGCTTGAAGAACTCAAGTGCACAGATAATAATCACTGTTGCCTCAAAAGCTGACTGAGTGTATTGATCACACATGTTAAGAGTGAGGGAAGAGAAAAGAGAAAAAAGAGAAACAGGAAGTATTTTAATCTGACACAGTTACTGCTTGACTAACAAAAAGGGCAAGTATTAAACGTGTCTCCAAACTGAAATTCTGGGTCTGAGATACATGGCACATGGTTTGACAGAGGCAAAGGCTTATAAAGCACCTTTCAGACACAAGACGATTCAAAGTGCTGATCAGGAACAGATTAGTAGAGTTCCAAGTCCACTGAACACACAGACTTATGTTTATGAAGACAATGATATTTAAGAAAAGATTTAACTAATGAATGATGGGTAATAATTGGTGCCTGGCTCTGCAGCATCAGTCAGCACTGACAGGTTCAAACAGAAACAAAGAACAGCAATGAAGCCAGTTCTAATCAGCTCCAATAATCTCAAACATTTTAGCAAAGCAACATGTTTCTCATGCAGCTGCTCCTGGAACCAACAACAACCTCAGTCCTTCAGTAGAAACTAAGTCACAACTGTGCACCCTTATCTCTGCAGCAGCAGAGGTTAGAGTGAAGGATACAATCTGACTAAAGCATCTCTGGCAAGACACAGAATGAAAGCACATCAGCTGATCATCAGCAGATCAGAAGCAATCGTGTTCGACACTTGTGAAATATCAGAGTTGTTCTTACTGTCAGTTCTGAAGATCACTGTGATGCAGCAGGTTGTCTTTCTCATCCAGCCGTCATGACATAAACACACACACAAAACAGACACACACACACAATCGGCCGTCTTACCTAGAAGAGACAAAAAAGAGAAGACAGACTGTTAAATATTTTATCCATGACATCATCAACAGCAATATCATTCATTTATTTTAGCTGCAGCCATGAGTCCCACTGTTGGCCAGTCACAACTTATGATTTATGGCAATATTGGTCTCAATGGTCTGAAGATGTGGAAACAAATGGATGGGAAACTTCGATCAGCCTTTTTTAGTTTGAAGGCCGACATTTTCTGAGCCTGCAGAGTCAATTGTTCTACCTGCTCCCTGACAGAGAGACACCTTCAGCCCATCTCTCCCCACAAGAACCAAACACCTGCTGATTCTGCTGCCTCAGAGGGGAAATCCAGTCAGGTGAGTGTCACAGAGTTAGCCTGTGCTCTATAGAGTGCCAAGCACTCTCACACACACATGCTGCACCACCACTCTAAAATAATTAAATCAAGCCAGAAGGAGCTGATAGTATTGTTAGCTTTGCATGACTTTACATTGCTGAACAATTGTTTGTCACCTGTTTGTTCTCTGCTGTACTCTACCTTCTCTGCCATTGGCTTATGAGGAGGTGTTCCAGGGGAATGTGCCAAGTATGGTAGAGTTAGAGGGATGTTCATTGCACAGGATTGTCATTTCACACTGCTCACACAAATAAATACACCTTGACTGAATTAATTAACTTTTTTTTATCAGTTTGTGTCTTATCCACGATAGTTCATCCTTAAAGTGAGGAGCTTTGCAGAAGAGCAGAGGACATTCATGAAAACACCAGACTATTAGCTGCACCACCCTTCAATGCACCAAGAGAAACCCCTTATCCCAAGTATGCACCACATTAATAGAATGTATCGATTTGAGAAATTCTTCTGAGATATGATATAGTCACAACTGCCTAGACAGACGCATGTTCAAGAGTAACACCTGAGGGGCCTGAAGCCTGAACCTGTACAAATGATACAATACACATCGGTTAATCTTTGCTGATATTTGTTGAGGAATGAAAGGCCAATTTCCTGATGTAGGTTCACACTGACCATTAATCACATTCAACACTAGACTTTATAAATGGTGGTATGGGTTTATCAGAACCCTTTCAGATATTGTTTCTCATGATATTTAATCTCAAAGTCTTTCATCATCAACAAAAAGATTTCAGTATGCACTCTCCTGCTCCTGAGTCCTTCACATTTCCAATATGTCTGACTCACTTCAACCTTGGGATGTAGGAGCCAAAACATTTCACTAATTATATCTTGAAAGTGTCTATACATATTCGTGTCTGGGAAAAAAAAAAACTGCTTTACCCTTTTCAATAGTGTTTGATTAACATTGATTGATAGTAATTTACATGACATGTTGAGAGGCCCAGCGGACATATAAGAGTCCAACTGAGTATAATTACAGACAATTACTCTGGGATTTAAAATGACGTTATGAACAAAAGCACACTGATACAGCAGCCATGGTGTTTTTACTGTGTCAAGACATTTCTTATTCATAGCTTTCAGCCCAACATAACTGTAATATTAAGTCTTCTGTTTGCAATATCTCATTGTGTGACCTGATGACGTCATCAATTTGAAGCTGTGATTCCCATATTCCCAGGTCAGGGTAAAAAATTCAACATTTCAGAATCACTGAAAAAGCCAGGATTTTTTCACTTCACACTCTGACCCCTGGCTGTTCTGATACATAGTTAATGAGTAATGTCCACACAGAATTGGATGTTGGTGGGGAAGACATTTTAACAGGCATCTATCAGCCCAGGCGGGGGTCCTCTGTGCTGTGACTGACAGAGGGAGAATAAAAAAGCCTCCTCATCCTCGTTCATGCCCCTGGTGATTGAGAGCATGGTGGGCTGGTCGAGTCTGACAGGGAGCGTCACTTTTAAAGGAGTTCAAAGAGTTGGACTACACAGCTAGGAAACACACTGTGTGGGCTTCTGAATATAGGTTTTTTGAACTGAACTACAGTTATAGACTCAAGAGATGGTAGATCCAGGCTCTTAGTCAGCACCATGGACAGAGACAGAGCATGAACAGCACAATGCTCAGCTCACTAAAACAACAAGGTTCTTCAAAGAGATGGATTGAAAGCAAAGCAAAGATTTTTTTTTTAGCATAAACAATGTTTTGCTACAACAGATTTGGGACTCTCATTAATTCCTAGAAAATTTTGACTAGAATCACTCCAACATAAAGTTTCAAAGCTGTTCATACATATAAAGCTTGTCCGCCACAAATTACTTCAGATATTGTTGCAATATAGCAACTCATTAGTTTCTGATGCCATGTGAATGCTAACTTGTTCCACAAAACGACGTACGAACCCAGAGCCCTGAAAATGACCCCTTACTGTATCTCTAGACCTCTTAGGCAGCGACAGCCTGTACAGCACACTTCACCTGAACCCAGCAGCACTCTGGACATCCTGACCTGCACACAGACAGCATGCTCCGGCTGCCTGATTCTCAAAGTCAGAGTAGCAGAGGGGAGAAAACCTTTCCTTTCGACTAGAAGAAACCAACTTCCAATTTCCACATCATTCCCCTTAACATGTTTCTCACAGGAGACGTTACCTGTCGTTTACCTGTCACATAGCAGAAAAGTCACAGGTGTAATCAATGACATTAACGAGGTGTCTGTTCCATTGTGGTGTCTGGTTAAGCATTAGCATTCAGTTTCATACACATTAACAGAATTCTGGAACTGGTGAAGCTGAATGAACAAGCCCTCGTTAGTGTGATTAATTACACCTGTGACTTTCCTGCTGTCACATATCAAAACATTTAACAGTCTCCCACTTTTATGCAACACACAACAGCTGGAAAATAGATTCAACTTTGTTTGCTAAGTGTGAAAACTTCTGTTATTCTTCATGCTTGTATTTTTTAAGAACCCACATTATTTTTAACCGTTGTGTTTCTTGTCCAAGTATGTGATACAGTAAAGCCAGTAAAAGGCTTCTCTTTTCCTTCAGTCATGTTCACACGTCAGGCTCTTGTAGGCAGTCCGTGTTGAAATCGAAGAATAACTTTCCCTGACTGTCTTTTTGGCTCACCATGTTCCCGAGGTCTGTATTCCTGCTTGACTGACAGCTTCTGTGTGGTCCTTTTTTTGCAGGAAATAAATCTGCTCGCCTTCCCCACCTCGCTTGTCAGGGAAAAGAAACATTCTGTGACAGCAACACACAACCTGAATGAGTCAGCAGAGACCTGAGCTGACTGAACACTAATGGTGTATGCTGACTTTAGAAGAGATGAGGCAGAAACTGCACTGGAAAGCCCAGCAGCAGTCTTACATGTAGTCTATGTATGAAATACATTTTCCACATTATGGTTGCTTGGAGTTATTAGATAAGAACAAACCTTTGGATACTTGTAGTCCACAATTTGTGTCTGAGAAACATATAAAACAGCTCTTCTCTGTAATTGACAACAAGTCTCAACTGGTATTGTTATAAGTTACTTCTTTTTTTCACTGTTGTTTACCAAACCGCAATATAAGGGTGAAGATGAATATGTACCCTGAGAATAAATCCCTGTAATCTGGAGAATCATGTGTAGAAGAGTAAAGAGCAGCATAAGAGTGTGTAAAGATGAACAAATGAAAGTCGAGCTCTAAAGTCAAACATTGTCTTGTTATGTGGGGCAAGATGAGAGAAAAATACACACACTGCACTACACTTCTTTTAGAGGAAAGTAGAGAACAAACTTGAGAGACTGAATGACTTTGTGCTGAAGAGAAGCCCGGGAGAGAACTGGGAGGAGGATGAAGACAGAAAGGTGAGAGGTTCATAACAAACAGCAGTCATGAAGAAAGAAAAGAGAAAAGGTTTTGAAACTTGTCATGAAGACTGAGAGACAAAGACAGAGCAGAGGAGGAGACAGAACACATCTGTAAACTCCCACAGACAGTTCAGCATGAACAGCAAACATCTGTCCTCAAACTGTTGGAATATCAGGAAGAGTTTTAAGTTTACTTTTGAAGTTCAAGTACAATAGTTTTGTCCTTCATGAAATCTTTTCTAACACAAAAGTCCATTTCAAAAATGTATCAGCCAGTTTTCACCTTGATGTTGAATCACCATATCTCCCTTTCAAAGAGCAGAACATAAATTGTTTCTGCATACAGTAAATGTGCCAGTGTACACACACATACCACAATACTGTACTATTTGTCATACATATTGAAGTTTGAAACAGCCTCAAGCTGAAAGCACTATGTGTTTGTATTTTATTTGTGTTGTGTTTTTGGCTGAACGTGCGTGTTAGTTCAGACAGGACATAAGGCTCATATGTTGGCAGTCTGCTTGCTGAACACCATTATTAGGGGTGCTAAGAGGGATACTGGCTCCTCCAATATACATGTAGTGTAAAGCACTTTGAGTGGTCTGACAACTAGAAAATAAGTGCAGTCTATTTACCAATTTAAAGTATAGAGAGTAATAACTCCAAGATTTCCACATTTGAATGTTGGCTTAATTTTGCCTCAAGCTTAGTTTTTTCAAGATACATCTTGTTAATGCTTACAAGTTTACAGTGCTTGCGTTACAAAACCCCACATTAATCTCAGCTGTCTTTAGAAAGATAACTTGTTACTTCACATGAAAGTAAAACTGGATTCAACAGCCTTAATATCTCTAATGAACAGCTGCTTGGCTGCTCAGCTGTGCTTACTGCACACATATGCACCCTGCTCACTTACTGCTGTGCAGAAGAGGAGGGATGCTGCCCCCAATGTAATCACAGCTCCATCAGCAGTGTGAGATATAAACAGCCCTTATGGGAGCTTTCAAACATCCCCTTGACTCCATTAACTCTAATATAAAACTGATAGAGAATGTGTGATAGAGCTCTCGAGCAGTGAGATACAGATCATAAGAGAAAATACATCTGGACTGATAGTAACTTGTAGATGTCACAGTATGACTTATGGCCCATACTATACACTATCTACTGACTGATCTGGGAGCAGAACTTTGCTGGGTTTCACTTAAGCCCAGTCATGTACATCACTGTAATGAGGACATTTGATTTGGAGGTCTTTCTGTGAATATTTCCTGCATCTTAGTGGACTGGGTTAAAAAAGTCTCCATTGTTGAGGCAGATGGTCAAAATCTACTTTGAAACCTTCCTATGTGGTTATGAAGTGTCTTTCTGGACTGACTATCAGGGACAGAGAAGAGCTCATATTTCTAGCAGTGGAGTTGGATGTGTGTTTGTGTGCCTCTGTGTGTGAAAAAGGGGTCATTGTTTGGGGGGCTGTCCACTTGTAAAGAGGCTTTTAGCAAGTCAAGCAGCTGTTGATTCAGCTTGTCACTGAGGCAGAACAACATCAACACACTGCTGCTGATCCAATTTATAATTTCCCCCAAAGGACTCAAAAGACACACTGTGAGGTCTTTCCAGTAACACGTCTCTCTCTCCAGATGCTGCTGGAGGATGTTCAGTCACTGGGAGCCGTCTATCATTTCCTCTTTCCTCCCTGTATTAAACTCTAGCAGAGAGGTAGAGCTGTGCTTCAGTCGGGGCCAAGATGATTCAGTGGGAGGTCTGAATGAAACCTGACATTATGGAAATGTGCAGGTACCACCTGCATGTGGAACAGCTGGACTGGAGAATTAAACACAGAATTGCGTGAATTACAGAGTCATTTTTGGGAAAGGCACTGTTACTGATGATGGCAATAAAGTGGTAAAATCATTGAGCCCAGTGGTTCAGTCATCCATCTCTAAAAGGTTTCACTTCATAACATCGGCCCCTGCATTTTCCAATTCATTAGCACAGATGAATTGTCTCAGTATTGCAGAGGAGATAAGAGATCCCTTCTGAAACTGTGCTTGTACGATTGACGCTAGACTTTCTGCTCTAGATGGATCTTACAGGTGGAAGTTTGATGGGTCTACAGATGCTTCACTGATACATGAAGTACAACACGAGCATGTTTATTTTGCTGTTGAACAATGAAAATATGAAAATATTTTACCACAGCAGCTCAGATGATGAACCTTGGCTTTGAAGGAGACAAAGAAATGCAAAAGAGCAATTAAATTAGAAAAGTTGTTTTAAAAGTCACCTGTAGACAAATATGTTCACCAGACTCTAACAATCTTCTCCAGGGAGGAAAATTTCAGTTTATTCATATTGTTATGTATTTGAAGAAACTCCCTCAAATACACAAAAACAATGGGGTTGAAATTCAAGTCTAAACTTGTAAAATGTAGAGATATTGTCTCTCAGTTGTCGTTTCTGCTCGAGTTTGCTTTTAAATATTTGTATATCAGGACTTTTTCTAAATTAAATGTCTCTCAAGTCACTGCTGTTTGCTAAATAATTTGACGATTAACACAATCATGGTTGGCCTGCTGATGAAAGCTCTTTCACGTGCAGTATATTCTTTAGTGTCACAAAATCTGGATGTTGAGTCAACATGCTCAGGAAAAAAAGTCTCCTGCTGCATCCATCACCCAGCAGTGACTGGTCTAGGAGTAGTAACATTTTCTTAACCCTCTGTTTAGCTGTGAGCAAACAGTTACAATAGCCAAACACACAAAGTAAGACTGATGACTAACAGACAGTAAAACATTAAGAAGAAGACGTGTGTTGTCCAGATAGGAACAAACAGCCTTAAACATCAGCGAGGACAGATTGCTGTAAGAGGGAGGTCCAAATACAAACCTGCAATTACTGCTTATAGACAAAGGTGTTACCTCAGGAACGAAACTGAGATTGCAACAAGTGCAAGATCTTCATCTTTATAAAAAAAATGGTTTGCAGCAGTCTCTCTATACGCCTGATCACTCCTGGGGCTCCTCTGGCAGAGAAATAACATTCAGTTTACAGTTTACCAGCCGGACTATACAATAGTAATTATTTCATGTAAACCTCAGATTTTAATGGTGAAACGTTTTAAAGCCGTCTCTGTCTGAAAAGTGGACAGCTCCTCAGATGTTAGCTGTACCACAGTTCACTAAATGTTGCTTGCTTTGGCAGCCATGCATACTGTGTGTACATTTTAATGATCTGCTGCTAAATAAGGAATGGCTTCACACACACACACATCTCTGAGCAGCACTGTAACAAATCAAACTGTATCATCTGTTGTCTTAGTGCAGCGTTTAGTTTTGACATGTGTAGATAGTGTGGAGTCACAGATGTTATAGAAACAAACAGCTGGGAGTTAGGCTGGAGTGTAAACGTGCTCAGGAAATAAACTTGTAATAAAACTAAACTGCTCCATAGAGACTTTATTGTATAACAGAACTGAAACTAACATTATTAATACCTGAAAACGGATAAGTAAGAATTAAACACTTGAATGTTCTATCAGCAGAACTGCTCTGTGATGATGAGAATCACACTCTGTTTCCATAGGAACTTTATGGATGACTGCATCAGTGTTTTATCCAGTAGCTTCAGTAATTACAATTATTCAAATGACTGAACTTTGTGTCAGTGTTTTTCCCAAGACAGGACAACCATCAAATGTCAGATGTGTGTTAAATTCCAAGACAGAACTAAATGTTTAACATTAATAAAAAGACATCAGACTCAGTACAGAACATTCACACACATAATTATGTAAAAGTCTCTTCCCTTTTCCTTTCTGTGCCGAATATTGGATAAGTCCAAAGAGCATGTCCTCCCTGTTGGCATAGAGTAATAGCTCATTGAGCAGCTGTAAACACATGTAATCCTGCAGAGCTCTGGGGTGGATTTGAGCAATTTGACTCTGAATGAAGAGTCTGCAGAACACTGACCTCAACCCAACTACAGACATGATGTAACGCCTTGATAGACAGATCATGTAAGCCAAATAGTGACAAGAATAGAAATACTATGGATTAAATGTTCTATCAACAGTGAGGTCAGGAAAACTCAGTGTTGCTTTTCACCTTTCTTCCACCTCTCTCTCTGTATGAGTCATGATGTAAAAAATAGATTCTTAATTAAATGTTTCACAGTCAATTGTTTTCTCTTTATCGTCTCTTTACATTCTGTCGGATAATTTCTATCATTATATCCTAAGCTGTTTTGGGTGGTGAAACAGCTGCTGCTGTCTCCTCCTGTCTCATGTTTGTGTTGTTGGACAGAATCAGTCATGTGTCACCTGTCCATCAGTCATCCTGCTGCTCTGCACATCTGTTCCCAATCATCTCATCAGCCTGCTGACCTGTTACAGGACCTGCCTCCACAGCTCAACCTGATTGGTTAATCACTCTCTCAGAACTTTCCCTCAGCAAACAATTTGGCAGTCTATCCAACATTTGTTGTTGACTCTTAGTTTAATCTAAAAAAAAAAAAAAAAAAAACTGTGACAGAGAAGTCTGAGCTTGAACAAAGAGACACAGTCACATGAGCTTCAAACAACAGAGAAATTAAGGAATGGGATGTAGACACCAAAGCAAAGCCTCCAGCACTTCAGTCACTTTAATCCTTTCTTGTGAGGACAATGAATTCATGAGGACAATAACAAGCTCTAATTAGATTTTCCAGCTCATGTTTGCCCCTGACTTACAAATGTAAGTGAAGACATGATCCTGTTTGACTTCATTGCTGAAACAATTGTTCCCTTGGTGAGACTAATAATATACAGCTGTTCTGTCACAAAGCTTTACTGCCACTGCAGAGGTCTGCATCATGTAAAGAAGCTCAGGGAGGTCTGGGTTTTGTTAAGTGTGAGGCTCTGTGTATTAACTCATTATTAATGGTGCCTGGAAGCATCAAAATCTCTCTGAAGCTGAGCTGCCTTTAAAGCAACCTTGTTAGTTCCCGACCGTATTGACGTCCACATTAAAATAATCAGCAGCAAATCCAATCAGTTGCTGTTGTGAATTTATCTAATGCGATCAAATCCAGTATTTTTTGTAATATAATTCATAGACATGCATTCCCTTCTGAAGTGATACTATAAAAAAGAAAATAACATCAAACATGAATGAACAGAGCAACTACTGTTTGACCTATAATGAGGCTAAAAACTGGGCGAAGGAAAGGGGGGCACACAAGTTACATAAAAAATATGTGTTACTGTAAAAAACAAAAAAATAGAACTCATGTCAAAGACAAACTACATGTAACAAAGCAAACGGGATGGAATCAAGGACTGAGAAGAAGACTGACTGATTGCCACCAGCTCTACTGGAGAGCAGAAAGACCAGGTGATCCTAATCTACTAACGAGCTGACTCCGCCCACCAGGCTCCAGGAGGGAGAGGTCTGCTCACAGAGGGGCATCACACTAATGACTGGAAAAATGACTCTGTAGCTTGGTCACTGTATTTTTGTATTTGCAAAGGGCACACGTCAGGTTTTAGTGATAGATGACCTCAAATAAGAAGGGTCTCTCTGCAGGAGGCAAAGTACAATGGTGTCATTTCTACACAGTGTAACATGTGACAGATGTCGAATGTTCAAATAAGAGTCCTGAGCTTTCACTCCATGAGAACTTTGCATTCAACACTGTGGAAAATGTAACCATATAATCAGTTCTTGTTTAACTCAGTGTTATGACCAAGGACATACACACCTGAGGTGACCCCCTCCTCCTACTTTGCATGTAAACAATCTCATTGTATTACAAACAGACAGAAGAGAGGCTCAGAACATCTCTCTATGGAGTGAAGACCATTAAACTAGACTGATGCAGAGCATACAGAGAAGACAGCTTTTTCAGACTGCTACAGCAATTCCTGTCAGCTGCTGGATGATTGTCCAATGAAGCTGTGAGGTGACCCCCTCCTCCTACTTTGCATGTAAACAATCTAATTTTATTCCAGACAGACAGAAGAGAGGCTCAGAACATCTCTTAATGGAGTGCAGACTGATGCATGTGCAGAGCATATTGGACAGACAGATTTTTCAGACCGCTACAGCACTTCCTGTCAGCTGCTTGATAATAGTCAAAAGGAGCTGTAAGGATTTAGATGTTATTACGATGTCACAGAAATAGACAGCCAGTCAAGTGGCTGAAAATCAGTCAATTTAGCAACAGGTGAGACAGCTGACAACCACAGAATGGACACTCAAGGTGAAAGAAATTCAGCTGTGCGTCACTTCTGCAGATAAAACTAGCGCCAACTTTCAGAAAGAGACATCCTCAACTTCAACAGATAATATAACTGCTTTTTCGACTTCAGGTCATTTACTTTCAGTCTTCTGTCATAATGTGCCTTCAAAAGCATGCCAGTGTCTCGTCAAGGAGCCTACTTCTAACCTGCTTTAGTGTTCATTACAATATAATGTCCTGATGTCTGAATAGCATTACTGAACATCACATCTCTTGATCAGACACAAAAGGCAGGATGTAAAACAGACCAAACTATATATAAGAGCTTTCGTATGTTACCATCAATAACTGCTCTAAATATGGTACAAGGAGGAAACATCACAGCTCTCCAACCTGCTGATTAGTATGCATAAGGAAAGGAATATATTATGTGTGAATCAAAGGAACTCCAATGACATTTCTGGAAGTAACTTTGAAACTAGCACACCCTGTTCTCCACTGAACTGAAGTATGTGACACTTAAGGTGCTTTCAAGTACCTCTTCAAGGTATACAGGCAGATGTGTAGACGATGGTACTCGATCTTAATAGAAACTCTTTCATGTTCAGTTCTCTTCAAGGGACAGACTTGAAATGAAATGAAATGAACCAATCAAAGAATTACCCAAAAAAGTAACCTATGGAGTCTAAACACTGCTGGTGATGTCAGTGAAAAGATGCTTGCTGTGATTAGGAGGGGACTTTTGAGAGCTTGACCCAGACACTGGATGTGGGGCAGTGGGGGTGGATGGAGGTGGAAACGCTCCACATTAAATTGACAGCTGATAGCAGAGAGAACAGATTTGAAGTTTAACAGCAGCAAGATGACGGCGAATGGAGATTGTAGTAAATACTATTTGGTTAAACTGAAAGAGTAAACACCCATGATCAACTTATTAGAGAAGCAGGAAGAGAGAAAGGAAGAGAGAGAGAGAGAGAGGGAGAGGTGTGAATGAAGGACAAACATCTTCCTGCTTGAACTTGCGCTGAGCTTCAGTATTTTAGATGTATTAATGAGTTTTGAACAAACCCTTGTAATTAAAATTCAGCCTGGGGACATGTGAACTTACTAATTATAATCTGCCTTTTATGAAAGACTGTTCTTAAACTGTTCATGTTAATGCAGAAGTAATGCAGAGTTAGGTTCACTAATTCTATAGTTTTCAGGAAATCCTCCCTGAGGCTTCACAGGCTTCACACAGTCCTCTCAAGCTTCTCTGCTGCATCTGAAGGTACTTTTGGAGGTGGAATTGAAGAAGTACCTCTCATGAATAGCAATTAAATACAGTTTAAATTCAGTTCAACCACTGACTGTATAAAAAGATGGACGACATGACAGCTCTGCAAGAGTAAAGAAAAAACATCTCAAATTCCCCTCCTTGCTGCAGGTCATAAAGCCCGCCTCCTCCATGTTAACAGATGGGACATGGGTCAAATTATACCAAAATACACGTCAAATACATTTTTCTCTAACATGGTTTCTGTCACTATAGCTAGTTCTTATCATGCAGATACAACAGAAGGACAGCCGAGGGTAAAGAGTTGAGGTTCAAACAGTGACTGATTAAAATGATATCCAAGCTGTCAGATGAAGAGCTGTAGGGAGATTTAATTCCTCCTCTTGAGACAAAAAGGACAACTGGAGGTGAAGTTGACTCTCCGTCTCAAACTGCTTCATTTAACTGATGAAACACATGAAAGACTCCTGCTGTTGTTCTTTAAAGCCAGGCACCAAACTGAACAGATGAGGTTAACATCCAGCTGAGGAGATTAATAACCTTATTATTCACATTCAAACAGTGATGATCAGCTTCATGTAGGGGCCTCTGAGGTGAACAAGAAGGTACACACGTCACACACCACACACATTGTCCCTCAGTTGTCACTGTAAATTATGTGAGAAGAGTTTAACAGCATGTTAGATAGCAGAGGACACATCTCAGTCGTCTCTCTTGGATCCAAATTGGGAACTGATCTACTCAGTGTCAGTCCTGTTAATTCTGCACTGAGTTTCCAGAAGCGAGAAAATACAAACACATCCTGTCACATAACTGGCAGAAATACTTTTAAGAGCGACTGGCCAGTTCCTCTCTTGGAAGACATATGAGACATCATGAGCAGTCTGTGGATGGAGCCGGCGATTAGATGATACAGACTTTATATCTCTCTAATGTGTGTAAAATCAGGGTTCTTCTGAGTATCTTCATGTTAAATTTCACAGCAATTTGAAGAAATTAGCTCTGCTTTGACCTCTTCTTGGACTCACCCTGGAAAGTTTCACATTCATGATAAGAATATCAAAAAAGCCTTGAAGCTGAGGTAAGAGACTGTGGGATCTTCACATCATTTATTCACCCCTGCAGTTGTGTGTGTTTGAGGTTGTATGAGTATGTTCCAGTGTAGGCAGCCAAACACTCACTTGTGTTCCCATGTGGCTAAAGCTCATTTACATCCAGATAACCAAGGACACTTAAAAGCCTCTGACTCTGCTCACACATTATTACAAGAATCTTTGAAGCAGCACAAATCACCTCTGATCCTCACAGCAGCCAGTCAGACAGGAAGAGAGCAGAGCAGAGACTTCACTACTGGACTATTAGCTACATAAAGTCATTGCAGTAAACAAAGCCAGTCTGCCTCCTCATGAATACCTCCTAACAAACAGGTAATATTTTTCAACTGTTATAACCAGAATAAGATGATAAAATGTCGGTTTGAACTTCACCTTCTTAGATGAAAGGTGTAACTATGATTTAAAGAAGACAAGAGAATAACTCAAAAACATTGTGAGAAAGGTCTGCTCATCTATCTCTACTGGAAACAAACATTTCAGTCTCTTTATTCTTTGTTGTGTTGAAGAATCTGCACAATTTTAACAAACAGGTTTTGTCACATTGAAAAGGTCAGTGCTTTATTATAATCAGCTTTAGAAGCCTGTTAGAAGGCACAGCATGTACACATATAATGGGCAGTTAATTCACAGCTTTAATGGTCCAGTTGATGATGGCAAACACAAGTTCAACCAACACATTATCTGATCCAGGAGTCAAACTATTTGGCTCAATGAGCTCTCAGAGTGTGCTTCATTTGTTTGCTCTGACCTGGTCCAGGTTCTGCATCAGCATGACTTCAAATAATGTCAGATTTTAGATCCAGGAACATCAAAATAGAGGTGATGTGTCGGGTCAGCAGAGAGGACAGAAGGACAAGAAGCACAGAGAGACGAGAAGTCACAAGAGTGTGGAGAGACAGAGGCATGATGTGAAGTGTAAACCCCTCACTGTCTGAGTAAGAGTGTGTCTGTGTGAGCTAACTGTAAAGAGGATTGGATGTTGTAGTAGAGATGCCAGAGACTCATAAAATGACATTAACAGTAAGTTACTACTTTAGATAAAAGTATGTAACAATCAGACCCTCCTTCAAAAGGACAACCTGACTATAGGGGACATTAAAAAGCTATAAGTACATTTTCTGGGGAAGCTATTTAAATATTATTAGCAGAAGCTAATGTAAGTTACTAATGTAAATAAAGCCTCTTTTATAGTTGAATAAAAAGTGCCTCACAGACTAAAGAAAGACCTGTTTTATGTGAAGGAGCTGCTGTGTTTGTAATGAGGACAAATGCACTGATGTTAATAAGTACTTCCTGAATGCTTCAGTTAACTGTCAACCTGCAGACATGCTCCATCAGTGTCATACTTGTAAAATGTGGATATATGATGATATTCACACTAAGGTATGTGCTGGGATTCTATTCCTGTCTATTATTCATATTTCTACATGAAATATGACTCTGCCTCCCTGAGCTGAGGGCCTCAGAAGTCCTCTGCTGAATTTCAAGGTGGTCTCTGAAGGAATTCGTGGAATAAGGAACGAATGACAAACAGCTGACCATGACATTTACACAACCACAAATACCACATCCCCTCATCTATTCAACCTGCACCCGACTAAACATCATTTCCTGCTTCCTGTTTGGGTGCATCCCAAGTTGATTACTTTGCATCAACATTCCCTCACTTGTGTCTTTTCTTGCATCTAAGCCCCTCCCACTGAGGAAGCATGGATAGATAGAAAGGAAACCATGCAAGGAGAGAGGAAACAAGGAAATATACACACACTCCCACACACAGTCAGGTTAACCCTAGGTGTGTGAAAGTTGGGATTTTCTATCCTTGAGGGAAATGGGCAGTGACAGACATTACTGCAGCGGACACACTCTGAATGAGAACATTTCTGCTTCTACATTGAAACTCTCAAGGTTACAATGTTCTCTGAATACATTGGAAAAAAGAAAGAAAGTTGTTTTTATGTCTTTATGAACGGATTTGCTAAATGTCCCCATGATTTGGTGATAAAGACCAGGGACACATAAAAGCACACAAATTGTTGTCTCGACAAGAAAGATGTCTTCCAACTGCTGCAACTGCTCCAAATGGAACGAGCTCCAACACAAAGCAGCTCCAACAGCAACCACTGCAATATCAACCAGCTCGAACAGAAAGCAGCTCCAAATGGAACGAGCTCCAAAACGAAGCAGCAACAAAATTAACCAAGGCTGCATTTGTTGATACTGTGGTCGACACATAAAATACACCAAAGACAAGGTTACTAATGAAATGAAAAAAATTCAATTTCTGTGTGAAATTATCTTCACACACCCTGACATACATAACCTATAATAACTTATCGAGGAAAGTATGTTTGGCCACCTTTTATGAGTGCTCGTAGAAACAGAAACAGAAACGTAGAAACTTAACAATAACTACAAGATTTATCTCATTCTCTTTCTGTCTCTATTATTAGTTGTTATATGATTTGACAGCACCACTCACTGTCCAACAACCACAAATACATTTTTTTATCATCAGTCAAACTCCCTACTGTACAAACTCACTTCCTAGCCCTGTTCTGCCTCAGGACCAGTCTGAGGACAAATCAATTAGTGTTAACCCCCCCCCCCCAAAAAAAAAAAAGCACAAACCAAACTGAAGTGCTCTCTGGCCCTGTAATGACAGCTAATTCAAAATGAGCTGTAATCAACCTCAGTCATCAGAGAAGAATGATTCAATGTTTGCAAAAATAAATAACTGTGTAAAAACTGTGTGGGGAAGGTTGTGAGAAAAAAAAACCTCATAAAAATCTTCTCTCACTGTGTGGTTCAGCTCCAGAGAGGAATCAAACAAACACACAAACAGAGCAGAAAACATCACAGAGTCTCCTCTCCCTCCAACTGTATTCATCTGCTGTCTCAGTGGAGCAGAGAGAGTGTTTTTAGCTGTGATGGTTCAGCTGGTGTTGTCACATATGTCACAGATGTCATCGTACCAATCCAGCTGTAAATTGGATCGGTGGGCAGTTGTCAGTTTAAGTTTGTTCATCTATCCAGAGAGCTCAGTCAATTTCTTTGGAACAACAGAGATGGAAAGACAGAGTGTCTCTTCTTTTATTGTATAGAAATAAAAGGAATACACACATAATAAAAAGGCAACACTTATGTTGATGCTTAACTGCACACTATACGAGGTGATGAGAAGCTGACAGTAATCAGCAGATATTGTGACTGTGATAGTAGGGACAGCACAGGTGTTACTAATGACACTAACGATGGCTCTGTTCTATTGTGAATGACTCACAGCAGACACCAGAGACTGAAGCAGCTAATGAACTTTATTAATCACACCTGTGCTTCTGATACTACATGTCATGGCTGATTGCCACCCTTTTTTGCATATTATATATCTTTGTTTTGTGAACAGTAACAACTGACAAAAGCGATTGATTTTTTCCCCCAATTATCCGTCTGCTTGTTTGTCTCTTTAAACTTTAGCAGAAGCTTCAACAAAACATGACTAAACAACAAATTCACAACTGCAGTCAAAAACTGATATTCTTCGAATGAGCTTGGTCATCAGGCTGTACATCCAACACACATCCACATACATACTACACTACTACTGCGTTCCTCTCCAGTGAGATTGAGGAGAGTTTAGGTTGAACTGTGCTGAATTTAGAAAGATTGGGTTAGTCAAGTAAGTCAAGCATCCTGACAGACAGGTGAGCTGCAGGCTGTTAGATGAGCTGTGATGATAGCCCAAACAAACAGACTGAAAAATAAAGAGGGGAAGCTCAGCTGAGGTTTAAAGATGGTTAATATCAGACACTTACTTTAAAAAAGAGTAGCACCTTACCTACAGGCACGTCAAGATTTACAGTCTTAAGACAATTTTACATGAAACAAATTCAAATTCTCAGACTATTCTAGTATGCATGTGTGCACACATCTGGAAGATTTAAAAGGAGTTAAATAGCAAGTGCACACAAAAACTATATTGGTAATGTGACAGCAAAAATCCCCACCAAGTTAAAACCAAACTCAAGCTCCTGCCTGATGTAATGATTGTGACTGTTTTATGATACAGAAGACGTTTTCTGATGACTGAGAAAAGCAGCAACACCTTAAGATGCAGTAAACACAACACCAGAGAGCAACCGGCATTTAGCTAGTAGTATGAAAAAACAAGTCAATGATACTATGAAAGAAAATATCATCAATGAAATCTTAAGTCACAACTTCTTTCATTCCAATTGAAAATTATAAAGCCATAAAGCTTTTATCCTGTGGGTAAAGCAAATGTCACCGTTTGTTGGATTATTGATTCCCTTTGTGTTCACACTCACCCACACGTTTACTACTCACTTACAGAGTCTGAATTACAGTTGTTGCCAGGGGAGGCTCAACCTTCTGCTATTCAATTACAGCAGCTGCAGTACAGTCTAATAAAAACAGCTACTGTAGACAGCAAAGCTGGAAACTAATAATGGTGCTTCACAGTGTGAACAGAGGCATCCGAAGAAGAAGGTGTGGAAGCATTAGAGAGATTAACCCAGAAAGTGAGGGACTGGATGCCAGAAAACTTTTGTTGTCTGTCACATTGTTTGGAGTTAGAAGGAGGGTTTGGAGGCTTTATCATCTCTCTGTGCTAAGCATCCAATTAGTTTGATGTATCCCCTCTGTCAGCATTTCAGGGTATGTTTTCTGCAAAAATGTTGATGGTTTCCAAACATAATAAAACTGCTTTAACAGCAACAGTCTCCAATATTCCCCCCAGAAAAGTTAAAGGCTTACTGGCTCTTCCTAAAAGTTCTTAACAACTCCACTGCATTGCTGGTTCACTCCCCCTTAGGTTGTTTTGTGGTTGGCAGGGAGTGTATGCTGCCTATATTTTTCTTTATCAATGAAAGCTGTGATGCTCAACCCTCCGATGTGGAGTCCAGCCAACAACAGTAAACTAAAGGTGGGTATGTGCAGCTCGAAGCTTAAAGGAGTGACTTAGATGGAGGATTCTCTCTCAATAGCTGAAAGCAAAACACTATTCATCACACAAACACTCTCACCATGTGGCTGCTGCTGCAGGGGCTGGAAAAAACACTGTCAACCACGGAAACTGCAAACAAGCACAGCCGTCTCACTGTCAGATGGATGTGATCCAATTAGATTAACTCAGTTATGAAAAATGTCCAATAACGTAAAAGTTTACTGACATCACTGCAGCAAATATTATTCAGACTGCTTTGCTGACGGAGTCAAAGTCAAACTGGAAGGAAAGAAAAGATGAAGATGATGTTGATACGCCTCCTCAACACAGCTAATGCATCACAGAGAACAACCATCTGCTCTGGTTCTTATAACAGCTACTGAAGTTCCAAAAGAGCTTCAGCTTTAAGCTGTCGCATGCATAACAAGTGATGTACTAAAGAGTTGACATTAACTATTCTGCTGATTTTAGAGTGCGAGCCAAAGAAAATAACACACTGGATGAACAGGCAGATTGTAAATCATCATGCTAGAACATCCGAAAATCACTCCAGAAAAAGGAAGAAAACTTGGTAAGACTGCTATATTAGGAATAGTTCATATAAATGATGAGGAGGCAAAACTGGCACTAATTCAGTCCAGCTGATCCAGCTGCTGAAAGCTCTCTGTCTCTTCAGTTTCAGACTAATTAGCTGACTCCTCCTGTAGGAACGGAGGCTGACAGCGTCTGCTCCATGCCAAGATGAGACAGCGTGTGTGTGCCAGCTCAGTCTGGCAGGGCAGCATGGGAGAGGTTATGGGGTCAGGCTGGAGATGAGGTGAAGAGAGCTCGGGCGTAATCACAGACAGAAACAATATTTTATGTTGATGAAAAGGGAAATATGGAGCTTATTAATTTAGCCAATTGAATCTGTTAAATGGTTGAAGGCAGGTAATAGGCCAGTGAGCTGAACAGAAACAGCCTATTTTCAATTAGTTGTTTACAGCAACAGCTGCGTCTGTGTTCCTGTGTGTGTGAGCGGAGATTGAGTAAATGTCAGGCTGTAACCTGGAATGCCTCCATCTCTTGGTGTGATACCCAAGTGAGGAAAATACACAGAACACACGGCACTTCTTTCAAAGTGAAGGTGAACACAAACTCGAGAGACTGAATGACTTTGTGTAAAAGAGAGAAAGTGGAAGGAGGGAGACAAAAACAGAAAATAGAGCACTTTTACTTTACCTACTCGTGACTTTGCATTCATGGAGTTTGACATAAAAATAACTGTTTTGAAACTTGTCCTTAATATCTTGAGAGGCAAAGATGGCACAGAGGAGAAGATGGAGTACAACTATAAACACACACTGGCAGTTCAGCATGCAAAGAAAACGTCTCTCCTTTGAAACCTGCCAAGAGCAGAGCAGCTCTCTCTCCTGAAAGCCTTTAATTCCTCCTCTTTACTTCTTGCATAGCAGGTGGTAGTCTGTGTGGAGTGTGTGATACCAGCAGTGTGTTTGTGTACTGTATCTTTTGTTTGTTCTAAATGAGCGAGTATTTAGCGCTGCTGGGGGTCTTTGAGCGGGAAAAATTGGTGTTATTAACTGATGATTAAAGATTTGTTTTTCACAATCTTTGTTCATGCAGACCAAAGACTGTAAAAAGCAGAGGCAGATGAGGCTTTAGCGAGGCCAGTCCAAATCCCAGCATGCAAACAAACACAGTGAGAAATGCTTTTTGTGTCCTGCAGAAGTGAAGTCAGAACAGACACACTGTCCTCATGAGAGGAAAAACAACACCCGAATAAGGAAAACCAGCAGGCTCTAATAGGACACCGTCACAGTCATTAACAGTTAATACTTCTCTCTCTGGTGGGACAGCACAGCACGGCATCTCCCTGCTGTTTGCCTCTCATCCGTTTTTATCTCTCAGCTGTGTTTCTTTGTCTTTCCACACTTTAAGTTCCTGTTTCTCTGACATGTCGTCCATCCTTACACTCCACTTGTTTTTGGTACACATTCTGTATGACATTTATTCTCACATCATGGTTGTTCTTTCATGCTAGAACTCCGTACATCTCAAACACTGCTCCATACATCCTGGTTCCAATGCTACGGCTGGTTGATTCTTAAGTGATTTACGACACAGACGCTTAAGTCTGGGCTGAATCCACTTCACACTCAGTCAACAGCAGACAAAGCCTTAAAAGACAGAGCCTCTCCTCTTCTACTCCCCTCACTTTTTCCTCTTTGTTCCCTTTCTCTGCACTCAGCTGTAGATGATGGAGATGGAAATGCTTTTGCTGCATCATACAGAAAAGGTTTTCTTTGAATGAGATTTGAAACATTTCATTTTTAATTTCACATAGAGAACGATGTCTGGTTCTGAATTTGAGAAGGGATTGCCTGCGGCCTCTGCTTTCCTAGCTTTAGCCTTATATGAAAATATCCTGAGTAAAACGTGGTTAGAGATGGTTAAAGCTTGAGAATAATTCCATGACTATTCAGGAAAAAGATTGGAGTAGGGAATAAAGGAGCAGCTGGGAGGAGAAATGAAGAAAGATTAGGAAAAGCAATGGCCCTTGAGATAAATTACCAACGATGCAAAAAATAAGATGAAGTGAAAATGCATTCAATAAAGGAAGAAACATAATGAAGCATCTGTGCACACAGTGAAAGGGGGAAAGTAATAATGATGCAATGTTTTGATAAGGATGTAGAAAAAATTGGAAGCTTTATACACAGAGAATGTTTAAAATGGATCATGGCTCTGAAAAGTGATTAAATCCCACCAAAACAGCCAATGAAAATAACATGAGTGAAGATGTGAAGCTTTGTCCTGGTTTATAGGACAGAAGATGGAGGTCAGTCTGTGTGCGGTCGCTCTGTTTGGAGAGTCTGGTGGAGAAGAGACGGAGAGAGCTGAGGTCCAAACACTGACAGGACACAAGAGAGCAGCTGCAGCCCTCTGGCTCTGACAGAAGACAGGAAGAGGTTCAGGTAGAGGAGGAAATGGTAAGCTAGAAGAGGAAAGGACCAAGGACTGGACACTGCCAGGACACACAAACCCCCCACTCACAGTGTCAAGCTCACATCATGTAGCCTTCATTTAAACTGAGGACTGCAGGGTGCTGGTTTCCATTTGAATAGGACTGCTCTGCTTTACTCAGGAAAACCTCATATGTGCAGACTTCTAATACAGACTCTGTCGGCTCCCTTTATAGTAAAAAAAAGCCAATCTAATTTCTATTATCAGCTGATTCAATGTTCATTTTCTCTATTATGAACAGTCATCATCTCACCATCTGCTGGGCTACAGTGCTGATCAGCTCAGCAGGTGTGTTGTGATCTAATAGGATCAGACAGGTGTGAAGACATGCAGGGTAATAACACCTCTGCTCCAACAGAGGAAGCTGGAGGGAAGTCTACAACTCCATGATGGAAGACACATATTAGAATAACGAACTCTTCTCATTGGCGAAAATGTCAAGGCTGCAATGAATGGATATGAATGCAATTGTGTTGCGATTGAACCATCCTCAATATAACTTTCCTAATCGCAAATAAGTTGAACTCAATTTTAATAGTTTAAGCTGCTTCCTAAAGTACTTTAGTTTGTAATGTTGGTAAGGTTTTACAGTAGTTTCTTCTCTTTCTGTCACTTTGAGTTATGAAAGCTTTGCAGAGGGAGAGATCTCCTTCTCTCTCTGAGATGGTTTATGTCCTCTGCAACATTTGAGTAGTACTCCAAGCCTCTTTTGTCACTCCTGCACATTCTGTTGGACAAGTTTAACTGGAAATTAACTTTGTCCATTCAGTTAACCCCACTCTGACGATAAAAAGAGCATTGTTATGGTAGAAAAATGGAGGAATGTTGCTGAGGAACAATAACTGGATCAATCTGAATACATTAGATAAGTACCACCAGCTTCCCTGCAACAACGTCTCAAATTAATGCTGTAGAGTGCTCCAAGTCAATGTTCTGAATCTAATTTACATCAATAAAAGGCTCATGAGAGAGAACTTCAGGACATGTATTTCTAAAATGAGAAAAAAGTTCAGTACAAAGAGAATGTAATGTCCTGTGGTGGATTTCCTTTGAAGCTGCAGAACAAATCTTGTGACAGAAAAAAGCTTCAAAAAATGTGTTGCTGTGCAGCTTGTTTTACATTATTATGTTAACAGGATAAATATAAAGCCTCGGTCTTTAAGAACTGATGACGCTCAATCCATCACCATGGATACAGGCAGATTATTGTATCACAGAGGTATCATAGATTATTGTTCACATTGTTAAAATTCAGGGTGACAGTAACAATTAGCTTCTATTGTCGATTAATCTGGCAGTTATCTTCTCTGTTTCCCAGAACTTTAGGAAAAATATATTATATTTTGAGATTTGGAGCTATTTACAGTGTTACTAATACTGAAGACTGATATGCAAACTCTTATTAGACGTGGAAATTAAAAAGCTGTGTGAGGAAATGATGACTGACTTCCATCTTGATAAAAATATTCCATTTAATTTCAGGTTGTAACGATGTGCTGATTTGTCACATCTGACTGATTCTCTCTTTTATATCATTCACTGAATATTAACTGACAAGCTGATGTCAATTATCATCAACTGTGCTGTCTGATAGGTCGTAAGAATCACTGCTGATGGCTGATGCTCATCATCATTTGTCAGATAAATAACCTTCATTAAATTAAAGCAGAAACTCAGCATCAGTATTAATAAACTTTTGACACATGACACAGGAAGTTTGGAAACAGGAAGTTTGTGCTTTCTTCACTCAGTCTTCATTTACTGCTGTCAGAAGTTTGAAATGCTCCCATTTCATCAAAACATATTAAATGTCATTTGAAAGTCAGATTTCATAATTATATCTGATTGTTCGTATGCATATCAAGATCTGAGGAGCACAGAGGAGCTCTGGGATATTACCTGTCATCCAACAGACGGCTAAAAAAATACTGTTAAATATGAAGAATGATATTTAAATATGTCTGCTAAATGGTAAATGGACTGCTCTTATATTGCACTCTTATAGTCTTCCAGCCACTCAAAGCACTTTACACTACATGTCAACATTCACCCTTTCACACACACATTCACACACTGATGGCAGACGCTGCTATACAGAGAGCCAAGCTGCCCATCAGTACTGATCTAATCACATTCACACATCGATGACTGTCGGCCTTAGGAAGCAATGTGGGGTTCAGTGTCTTGCCCAAGGACGCTTCGACATGTGAACTGCAGGAGCTGGAAATCAAACTGCCAATCTGCAGATGAGAGCTGCTCCCTACAATGTGCAAGAGTGCTAAATGGCTCTGGTCAGCCAGAAAACTAATGGACACAGTAACCATAGCGATGGAACTCGATGACAATGGTTGCCCGATGGTTGTAGCTACTGAGGCTGTCGAATCGACAAAGTGCAACCCAGAGCAGGGTTTATTTTCTTGATTCTTCCTCACCTCTTTCAGACTAACAGCAGGAAATTACACTAAAAAGCTGCAATTTTCAGTCAAGGTCACAAGTGTAGGAAGCAGGCTTCGTAATATATGTCTTTTGAAGGCAGCATGGCTGCACTTTCAAGGATTTAATACCTGCACTTTCCCCCATTTTCATCTCCTTACTGATGAGCCAGGTGTCAGGCAGAACACATTTATGGTTACATAGTTGTGAAAGCAACCATCTTGACTTCCCTTCAGTTTACCTGCCATTGACTCTTCAAAATAAGTGTTGGAGGTTAGAGATCTGTTTACTGAAGCTGGAGCTTTTAACAGTCCACATTATGACAACAACAGACGATAAGAGTGTCAACAATCTGATCAAGTACTGAGTGATTCAGATTCTAAAAAAGTCAACAGGCTGAGTTATGAAGCTCTTTTCCACTTGAATCTGTGACCTTGAAAAAGTTCCATTTGAAAGCTTCAGTGAATCTAAGCGGACTTATTATGGACTGATGGGAACGTAAAGGCACTTCACTGTCATTTCTACCAGCAGCCAGCAGACAAACACTCCTCAGAAGTCCTCTTCACCTCGCTCTGACACAGAGATGGAGTCGAGTTCGGCTGCCACTATGACCTAGTTTGATAGAAGTGGACCCGATGCAAATATGAAATCATAGATATTTATAATGAACGCAAAGAAGCTCACAGCATTGCAAATGTGAATTCAGTCAGCTAACTCAAATGGGATAGATTTTTATGTAAATGTGAATTCCCAAATACGTCCAACTCTTGTTTCAGAATTCAAGTCGTCCGCACCGATGTGCAGAAATAATGCTTCTGATTGCACGCTCACTTTGACCTGCATGTGCTAGTGCAACACTCAAACTGTGGACCCTTGTATAGCTGATTGCCAGAAAAAGCATGGACTGACATGAACCACCACAGTGTGGATGTGAAAACTCAGCCTCAGCCCCAAACTGTGTTTTGTTTCTTGCAGCAAAAAGACGTTCAGAAACAAAATCCAATTCAAACAACCAAAGAGCGACAGAAACATCCCTTACAATAATTACCTTCAATCAGTGATTAAATCTACCAATGACTCCAACAAGTCAATAGTCTGTCTGTACATAACAAGAGGACAATAACCAACAATTCCCCTCATTCAGTGTGTGTCTCCTAAGAAAAATGATTTCATCTTGCACTTTCAACAGTCCCCACCCACCCAGCCAGCCTCACAGTGGAGTGACAATATTCGGTCAGTGCAGCACATAAAAGCCTTCCTTGCAATTTGCATTTAGAGAGTGTCATTTTACCTCCTGTCATTCAGTGTCACCTGTCGAGCATGTAAATCCAGAAGGTTTCAGATGAAGGCTACGTTCCGCGATGTACAACTAAACTCATGTCAAGCCTGCCATCAGCCGTGACAAAGAGAAATCAGTTTTCACCTCACACGCTCTCCAAGATAATTACACATAAGTAACGAGTTAGAGGGCTTTTAAATGTGTAGAAATGAAAGCCAAAGTGGGATAATGTCAAGATAAAGGTTCAGGGTCATGGAAGATCAGCACGCTGCAGTGAGTTGTACTTTGTAAAGCAGAAACACTTTTGCAGAGAAATATGTTTCATTTGAATTAAGCACGATTTTAACCTTTATTAAACAAACACAAAAAGTTGCTACTAAAGCTTCACAGAGAAACCAGAGTCTGGACTTTAATTTGGATTCAGCTGAAGCATGAAATTGCAAGACAAGGTTAAAGTAGATAATGACGACATTTTCATTGACTTAAAATTGCTAAGACTTTGTAGTTAGCTGACTTTGCCTGTGTGGGGATGTAAGCAGCATGGCTTCAGGGATGGCAGTGTCAGTCTGTTGGTCCAATAATGTTTCATTCTGACAGCAGTTATCTCTCTTAACTCTTTCATGTCTTCTGACCACTCAGATACTTTGAACTACATGCCATTCTCTCTCTTCACTAACACATTCATTAACTAAAGGCCGAGCTTCATCAGGTTCTAATTCTTATCACCATTTACACACAAACTGATACAGAAGGCAGAGCCTTCTGAAGCAACTGGATGTTAAAGCATCTTGTACAAAGACACTTTGAAAAGTGTGCGTGCGGACTGGAGGTTGCTTTGCCTTGGTCCTACATTCCAGTATTGGACAGCACAGTAGCATTTTGTCTCTTGGATTTTATTGTATTGCTGCTCATGTTTTCTTGCTTAATTGGCCTTTTTGTTGCTGTTTGTTAATGGAACAATGTATTTACTTTGAAACACATGGTGTCCATGGAAACAGATCAGGAAACAATGAAAGCGGGACACTGTGTAAGGAGAGATTAAAGGAGAGTATTAAAATATTGGAACAAATATAAATGTTACAGAGGACACAAACATTAACTGAAGTACATGGGCATGCATAATGTACATCCACTCTTCATGGAACCGCAAAGTGCCACAAATCATGTCAACAACAGAGAAACACAAACATCGTCCTTTGATTTACTGCAGTTTTAATGAACTGTAATGAGATGAGTAACTGCTGACAGCATTACCTCCTTGGTACAGAAACAGAAGGAGAGAGAGCGAGAAAGAGAACAGACACAGACACTTGATATTCAAGTGTGTCCCCTGAAGGAAACCAAAGTAGAAAATGTCAGACTGGAAAAAAAGATGTCAGTTTACCAAGGTGAAGGCTTCCGCAGAGCCAGAAGGACACTATCTTATGGTAAATGCATTTATGTAGCATCTTTCCAGTCTTATGATCACTCAGAGCACTCTGCATTACATGCCATCATTCACCTATTCCCACACACCCAAATACATATACTGATGGCAGAGGCTGTGAATCTCCTCGAGGTCTGATCTCATCACACATACACCAATGGTACAACCTTCAGGAGCAATCTCAGGTTTCTTGCTCAAGGATACTTGACATGCAAACGGAGGAGGCAGGGATCAATCTGCTGATCGTATGACTGACGGACAACCTGCTCTGCCTCCTGAGCTAAAGTAAGTTGCATGAGTCACTGCCCTCTGCAACGTATGTGCTGATTGCCTGGTCTCTAAGCATCAATCAGTTTGCATTCCATTAATCTGAATAAGTCTGTGAATCAGGCCTTGCTTCAGAAATACTGCTCTACCCAGCTTTAGTGAACAGCACTTTGCTGTGATGAATAAAGATGTTAAGAATAGAAGAGACATCTTGAATTTATCTGAGTCTATTCTTTGTTGGCAATTTAAACCCAAAGGACAGAGACCCGTTATTCTTCTTGTCCCACCCACATTTTGTCTCTAATAACTCCTTCACTCTTGTTTTCAGTTTGTTTTGCCTCTTTTCTCATTTTCTTCAATCACTCTTTATCTTCTTTTCTCATCCCATCGTCTGTGTCGACCTCCCCCCTGGCTTTCTTTTATCGAGTCTAAACCACATTTCCACCACAGTATTTATTCAGGGAGAACATGTTCTCTTTAGATGCCAAGCTTTTGTCAAATACAAGCACTTGTTCACAATCAATTTTCCACATCTTTCATGTTTGTCTTCCTACCTTTCCTCCATTCAGTCAGGTCTTTTCTTCCTCTCAACTCATTGTTTTCTGCTCTGAGCGATAAGAAAATAGATTCAGCTCCTTTCAGAAGATTAAAGCAAGGACATCATTTCTATGAGTAACACTGTCCTCCATCTGATGGGTGCTAAATAACTCATTATGCATGCTGCATTGTGTTGTGGGTGTGTTTGTTTCTTCCAACAAAAGGATGAAAAGTGATGATTCCTGTTCAGGTGACAGAATTATTAAACAACTGTTAACTTATGTAAGTATTGCTTGCTTTTCACAGTCTGTTGCTTGGACGGTTCTTTTCCAAACATTTTTGGACTGAACATTAAACCTGCTCAAATAGCACACCCAATAAAACTTTTTAAATTTTAAAGCTGACACTGGCCCATAGGAGATTGAAGCTTTCTCTAACATTTTATAAAATTTGTCCTGTTTATTTAATGTTTTATGACTGCAGGTGAGGCAGTTTAAATCCCTGAAAGATTGTATTTCTTGTTCCTGGAACATGAGGTCTCTCTCCCTGTGGGAGACATCCAGGCAGCTCTGTCACCCACATAACTAAGACGACAGCAGTGACAAACAGCAGGACCCCACACACCTCTCTCTTTCTTACATGTTCCCTCCTGAGAGATGTCGTCCACACCTCACTCCCTCTGTGCTCGTCTTCTCTCTCTGTGCGCAACACTCACCTTTCTACCAGCACCTAATCTCATGTTCTCTTTGTTCCTGTCACTTCTTTACCCTCTTTTCCCAACAGCTTTTTCCCCATTTGTCCTCAGTTGTTTCAGAAGCTTCAACCTCTTATGATGAAGTGCAATTCTTCAGAGAGCAGTGTGACACACCACACACATAATTTACACTCTCATTGGATGGTTCACATCTCACTTTCCCAGGCTTGACCCCGAGGAGACTCACCTTCCTGCTATTTCAACTAATTTCTTCTCAAAATGATGTTTTTTCGTTTAAATTCACATTATTCAAATATCTTCATATATGTATGACCTGTTCTGCGATAGGGACAAATGAGGGTAGTGAGAGGGAGGCCAGTTTTTACTCCCACATCCCTGGTCATGGAAATTATTCAGTGCAACATCTGAATAGCATTTTTTTGCTGCAAATGAGAAACAGCAATGGGGACAGGGAGAGAGAAATAAACAGTGTTTTAATTGGCAGGCGCCCACATTACACAACCATGTTCTCTTCAAAATTGTGTTGTGGACACTGAAAACTCTCAACAAATACTGTGTGCATGAATATGAATGCAGAGCAGTTCCAGGATGGAGGTCACAAATGATTCCTAGACTTTACATTCAATGTTATGTAATCATACAGCTCAACTGATATCATAGCATGATCATTTGGTGAGGTAGAAAGAATACATGTTCCCTCTTTGATGATTTATGTTGTGCACTGTGATTGGCCAGTCTGCTCTGTCTCTGCAGGTGCTCGTTAGTGCTCGTTAGCTGAACTGGCCACACCTGAGGGCCCAGCGTTTAGCTGCTTACTGTGCTCTTATGCTCCATACAACAACCTCACACACTCATTGTTCACTCATGCACAACCACACCACTGACTCTCCAGATTGTCACACCTCATGCCTTAGATATTTTATTTAATGTTGTAGTTTAATGTCATAACACCACTTGCACATTTGTGTTCCTGGCCATAGAATCTTCAACACATTGGTACTAGCTCATTGACATACAGATCTAACTTTTCAGCAAATGTTATGAAGTTTATCTTAACTATCAACAACATGAGATATGTTTGTATCGATCATAATACGGCCTAACCAGAAATAAACTGACTGAATTCTACAGTCAAAATCTACACTCTTCTAATGTAGTTTCTGCCATATGATGGAGGTGAATAGACCATTTTTTATAGTACTCAAAGCACTGAAAAATATATTTTGAAATACACTGTGCCATTCATTGCAGCCAACATCACTTCAGATCTGACATGAAAAGCACAAACACCATGGTCAGGAAAATATAGCCTGAGCCTTCACTACCTCAGGGCACCTCAGCTGAGGAAATTCAGAGTCAATATGAGGATCCTACCATCCTTCTACGATCTGAGCTGAACAGAGCATCATGCCAGAGAACATCATTGTGAGGTTGGCAACAGCTCAGCTTAGGACAGGAGTGTATTTGCCTGAGCTAAACTCCCCTCTCTGCCAAACATATACACCAATGTTTCGGGTCATGGTAGTGTTTCATCAACAAAGCTTCGCCTAACCAACAGTCCAAGTCAGGACCACATTTTACATCTTTCTTTAATGCAACAGTCCATAAGGAGTCACAGAAGAAAATATTTGTTATAGTGCTCATGAAATAAATTAGTTTTGATGCTGGATGCACCAACGTTTGCGGATTTCCTGGCAACTGCAAACATGTTAATGAGAGAAGTGTGTGTATGTCTGTATGCGTCTTTGTTTGTGTGTTTGGCTGTGATCTAAGGTGATCACTGCTAACAGTTTCCACAAGCCAAGGACAAACAGCGAGCATCAGTGTGCTGATTTCTGACAATTCCCATCTCCTTGATGTTTCTCTCCAAATAATCAGATTAGTCAGAGTGAAACCAGTCAATCAAACCATGTGCCAGGAAATACTTCCGAAAAGGATTGGAGTGGGAAATGTTCTTACTGAACGGTCTACATCTCTTGTTAGTACAATCCCTGGTTGATGTCAGAATTCAGAAATTAATGTAATTCAGTAGAACTCTGAATGTGTTGCTGGTGTTTATAAGTGGGGAAGAAGACACTCATGGAGAATAAAACAAAGTCACCAGAGGCAGAAACCTTTTTTGTTCCATTTTAACCTCATTAAACATTTATAAGTCTGCTGTGAAAATTATAGTGAACATTTTGGTTCCTCCAGGGTCCTCCAGGTGTTTCCTGATCAGTACCATGTTTAACATAAAATAAATCTAATTTTCAGATCAGATTGATTGAAGATAATTTCCTCAGCACTGACTGCTTCAAATTGTGTTTATTTGTTTCTCTTCTCACAGAGCAGAATTATTCCATTCTTCAAATGTCTGATCCCAATACAACTGCCAGACAACTATTGTATCATTGCTCCTGTCTCACTTACAGTATTGAATGTTATGCACACATACTGCTGCTTCTGTCGTCTATCGGATATATTTGGCATGGCTTCAGAGAAGATCAATAATCCTCCAAGAGCCCATTGCTTTGTGTGTTTTCTGCTTCTGGGCACAATGCCAGCTGAATATCAGAACAGTGTAGCAGACTGGAAACAGTGATCACAGCACAACTAAGGTGTGTTCAAAAAGTCCCAACACTTGCGTCATTGTTTTTTATAGTCAAATTAGCGCAACTGCTTGGTTAAAAGTAGGATAAGAACATGTCCAGTGTTTGAGGAAGATACACCGATAAGCCATAACATTATGACCACTGACAGGTGAAGTGAATCACAATGATTATCTCGTTACAATGGCACAGGAACGCAACCGATAGTTGGGCAGTTTTAGGCAAAAAGATGACTTGTTGGGAAGACATCACTGTTTGAGTTATAAACAGCATCGTGTTGTTGGCATTGCCATGAATGTTACTGATCATTGTCTTACAGAAACAACAGTACTTGGCTTTGTCTTTTTAAACAGTGTGGCTCAAAGGCAACAGGTAGAACAGATATGTAACATATTTTGCCTTTTATGCTGTCTCAAATTAGACACCGAAACACACGCAGGCAGTCTGAACAAGGCCAAAGTTCTCTCCCTGTCTCTCTGGCTCTGTGTGTCTCTCTCTCTCTCTCTCTCTCGCTCAACCTGAGTTATATTTCAGTTAGGTCGCCTTGGCTTGTGTCAAAGACACATCCAGGCCTGCAAAAAGAGCCCACCAAGGCTAACAGTAAATTTGGAATTTCCTGAGTTTTAGATTTATTGGTTGTCAAGTCACTGTTTTGGCAGGGTGAGATTTGTGTTTTCAACCTGTGCAGAAGGACAGCTGCTGCAGAGACATACAATCTGCTGAGGTTGACTTCAGCCATCTGCATGGAGTATTTGAGCTTTAGACATAAATCTGAGAACATTTGAGTTATTAAGCAGCCAGCCACACTTGAATATGCAATCACCCTTCCTTTCCAATGAAGTTAGAATTTAAACAACACATGGAAAAAGTAGATTCATGATGCAGTGCTTTATTATTAAATGTATCTTATTCAAAATAAGGACATTCAACCTGTGGGGGATAAACCTCTTTATCTGGATGGTTTTATAACAAGATCTTAAAAAGTTCAACTTCATTTGTCAGGCTATAGTGTTGCTATGGTTGTAAGTTTCTGACACCTACCATCTCATAATCCTCCAAAAACGTTTCTAAACCTTGTTGTCCTTGTTTAAGCAAATAGAGGGCACAACTAAAAAGGCAAATTGCACCAATTGTAGAAATTCACCATGGCAGTAACCATCAGCATAATACTGAGTTAATGGGGCTGGATTTTCACACTCACACTCCGTTGAGCCCTGTGCTGTCGAGGCACTCTGTTAGGTAGCTCTATAACTTTAGTCTACCAGACAGACCTGTCATTGCTATGCATTCAGTCAAGCACCCTGCTCTATGGGTAATAACAAACTGCATCAAAATCAGCCTCAAGTTATATCTACAGAACATCCATCCACATTGTTCCGTACATCTTTTAACTACCATAATTATAATGTCCATCAATAGGAGACAGGAGACTCATTTAGTAAAGTGGATTGAATCAACATGCTGCATTGATTATCTGTGCAGCTGCCGGCTGTAACTTCTGTATAGACAGGCTAAAAGGATTTTCTTTGCACTTTTAACCTCAGAGAGGCAGAGAGAGAGACAAAGGGACACCTGCGGGGACAAAGATTGACTTTGTTTTGGTTCATAAAACACTCAATAAATTACTGAAAAAAGTGCTCCAAACTCAGCTCTGTAACACAAACACGACTGCCTACCCTGCAGCTAATCCTGAGCAGGAAACAATTTAGTAACTTTTACGGTGAGAAAAAATGCACAACGGAATTAAACAGACTACTTAGAAAACTCTCCCTCACCTGACACTGAAGCTCACATGCCTGGGGTGTGTCCCTCCTCTAATGTATTATTCCCATTGATCACTGTCTTTAAAATCAGGTCGGCCTGTTTTACTATTACGGACCTTGCTGTTGCCTTCTAATTCTTTCTTACTGAATGTTATGTTGGCAAAAAAAAATGTTTCAGTCTGTATTTATTAACCAGCCTATAAGATACAAATATACCAAAAATACACTTCCCTGCAGGTTATGTAAAGGCATAATGAAATAAAGATGGTGAATTTGGAAGTTGGACAGAAAATTCAGTTGATTTTGTTAATTATGCAGTCGTCAGACTGTGGCGACGCCAGCACTGGCTCTGAAAATGAAGACAATAGCAATTAAGATACCTCTCTGCCCAGTCCACACAGGCAGCATCACATTCACTCACTGTTCAGCACCATGGACAGCTACACAAAATACCCACTGGCCTCATTTGAATGTAAACCCACAATGAATAGGATCCTCTTTTCCTCTGTAACAGTCCAAATTATCTGACGCACAGACTCAGTCCGACGCTGTCGTTGCAGAATATTGATGTTTATGCATCCTGAACACCATCTACATAATCCTAAACCCATATTTCATATTAATAAATAACACTTTACAAACAGTACATAGTACGCTGAAATTGGCTTAATTAGCTAGAAGCCTTTCATCCAGACAAATACTGTATCTGCAGAAGCTCACTTCAAGATTTGGACTAAAAAGAATAACCTCTCCAGAGATAAACTTCAGCTCACCCTGAACACCTCCGTGTTTCTGCTGTGTGAACATCAATGACTTCACAATTATAAGAATAAAACTGCGTTTGAAACCAGCAGTTCTTGGCTCCAGTGAATCAAAGTGAAAAGTGTAACCCTGTCTACATCTCCCCTCTATTCAGAAGCAGCCCTTTCTTCTCTAATCCCTTCATTCAACATAGTTGGCTTATGAGATACTTTGGCTCCTTCTGTGTTAGTAAGTCATATCTCTATTTTATTCCTCAAGAAACATCAAAAGCTCCTTGGCAAGCCTCTGCCATACAGAATCAGACATGGAACAACCCTAACCCTTCCCCAGAGACTACATACCTCTAGTCTAAATACCTGCAGCATTTTAACACAAGAGAGCCACACAATATCTAATCCATTATACAGTATAACAAATGGCAGTGGTTTTCGCTCCACTGCCTTTCACAGTGTAGAGAGTCCTTAAAGACACCAGACAGCCATGTTCTTCTGAAAACCACAAGTCTCTTCATGAATGTATCCAACAGATATGAGACAAAGGCCGGATGAACTGTGCTGTTTAGTTCAAGGGTTCAAATCTGCACTTCACTGTTAAAGAGCTTAAAACTGTACTTTAGAATTGACTTGTTAGATGTGGATAATGTTCTCTTCTCAGAGACAGATAACTCATCTGGATTCATAGATTCAAAGCATTAAAAGAGCCTGTTCAGATCCACAAACATCAGTGATAAAAGCTGCTGTAGGAACTGTTTCATTAGAGAAATGACAGCCAAAAATGTACCTCTTAACTAGGGGTAGTAGACTGAGCAAAAAGGGACAAGCAGCAGATTCCCTGTCAAATGTAATTAGGAACAAGACAATGCTGAGCTGCTGTGAAAACCATTGGGGTTGCTACAGCACTCGCATGTAAAACAAGCTTTCAAAATCCTTCATTTACTTTCCCTGCCTGAGGTTGTTCACTTACTTCATCTTCATCCTAATGCTTCTCCTGCAGAGTCCTTATCTTTCAACTGGCTGCTGTTCTCCAGCAGAGCTGCCACCCATGGTGAGCAGAAAAAGCAAATCTATTCAGAGCTGTCATGTCAGAAGGGAACAGACTCAATACTGAATGTGTCCTTACAGGTAATGTGTAAATGCGTGTAGAAAAAATGTGTGAAGAAAAAACATCTTCCAGGGTTAACTGAACCCACCATTGTGCAGATTCCACATGTGAAAGTGGGTTCTGTCTCTCTGATTCCTCTCATGCTGCTCTAAATCTGTCATTGTTTTCCATGGGTCAGTCTGACTTTCTGCTGTCCTTTCAAAGACAACCAACATTTAGAATTAACAGATTGATTCTCACCAGATAAACAAAATAAACAGCCATCACCCATCATCCAAAATATATAGTAATACTATTCAATATTCTACAGCACATATATAACAGCATGTGTATGTATCCTTCTTTGCATTTACTGTTGTTTTGCCTCCTTCCTGCTGTGACTCTCTTCACCTCTTTGTGCGTCACACCCACTCCTGAAGCCTCTCCTGACACTGTGTCCACCAGACCACAACACAGAGAGCATGACCCTTATCATAACAAGAGCAGACCCTGTCCACATCTGTAGCAAAGCATATGCTTTAGTGTTTCTGTTCTCTGTATGAAAGGTTCATTCAGGGCAGTAACACTGAAACAAAAAGCAAACACATTAACAATCAGCAGCACTTCCATTTAGAAGGAGAGAGACATGACAGCAGCATGGAAACACAGACAGACAGAATCTGCTGTTGGAAAATGGTGCTCAGCTCTTACAGCAGCCTTGTTTATGTGTTTTAGAGAGATAATGGGATGTGCTGAGTAGGTTTACCCAAAATAAGAGCCATTTTATAGTGATCCAGTGATTCAGCTAGTTTTCCAGGTAATTTCACTTTCTGCTGAGCTCAGATGATAACAGGCCACGTCTCATCTTGATAGCAGTCAGCAGCCATCTACCCCATGTCTATACTTCACCTATTCCACTGTACTCAGTCAGAGAAGACATTTTAGAGAAGTAGGAGACCCTCAGACTCAAATCTCCTATGTCCTTGGTTTGTGAAATAGTCGCCTACCCTTCATCAACATTTGCAATCACTTTCATGGACATGAAATGCTCTGTGGCGTGGAAATGTGTCCATATAGTATATGACAAATATTTTTTTCATTAAGGGCAACAGTTGGCAGGGTCATTCCCCTTGTAGTGGAGGACTTTACTTGCTCCATCACACAACATAATCAAGCACATACATAGAAACCTGCCGAGGTGATAGCAAAGACAAAGTTGTTAACCCTGGTGGACTTTGACAGAGAGAGGTGTTGTACCATGCCTCTTTTTCTTCTGTTTAATCCTGCCAGAAAAAAACATCTTGTCTTCAAAAGAAGCAAGAAGAGGTTACTACCATTACTGTGCACAACTTAACTCTCTGTCTTTGTGTTCCCTTTAACTCTCTCCATTTGTCTTTAAAGTGCATAGAAGAGAAGATAAAGGGGGAAGAAGGTTCACAGATAAGACAGTCAACTCAAGAGTCCATTGACAAAAACAGAGAAATAGTTCAACCTTTCACACTGTTACCCTCCCCCTACAAACATGACAAGTCTTCTCTTGTGTTTCTCTCTCACAGACCAGACAGAACAAAGTGAGCTCAGCTGTTCTCCTGAGGATTCTCCTGCTGAGTCTCTGCAGACCTGTTAGCTCGTTCACTTTCACTTCTCCCGTCAGACCAGACCTGATCTTCCCTCCAGATAAAGAACACCGATCATGTTGTCCATTTCAGACACGTCTAACTGTGTTTCTGATGTGTAATGTCTGTGCTTCATCTGGCACTGTCAAACACTGCCATCCTCTCAACTCTAAATCCCTGCAGGACCTGTAATTTTTTTCTTTTCCTATTTCAACCTGGGAAACAATTATAGAGTGTATCTGCCCACAGGATCTTCTTAAAGGAACAGTAACATATTTCACATGCAGGATAGGAACACAAAGTTAGAGATGATGTACAGCCAATACTGTACTTGATTGCATTTCTTACTCACTGATGTTATTTAGTTTTAAATATGATCCATCACAGCAGTTTGGTGGGATTTAACCAGTTTTCAGAAGTATGATCATTTAGAGCATTCACTGTGTTTAATGCTTCCAGATTGTTTTATTCCACATCCTTATCAGAACAATGCATCATTAGTACTTTTTCTCTAAACTGTGTGCACAGATGGTTTATTATGTTTCATCTAGTTGCTTTAATGAAGACATTTGTTCTTATTTTTTAACTTCACCTGGAAATTTATCTCAAGGGCGACTGCTTTTCTCAATCCTTCTTCATTTCTTCAACCACCTGCTCTATTATTCCTCACTGCAATCTTTTGAATGAATAATGTTAGAAATATTCTCAACTTTAAGTGAAACAACTTTCCTCTGGATATTGGTATAGAAAGCTAAAGCTAGGACAGCAGATCCTGCAGGCAATACAGACTCCAATTCAATTTCTCTCAATGTGATTTGAAATTTGAAATGTTTCAAATCTTATTTAAAACCTCTTTTATATGATGAAGCAAAAGCATTTCTATCTAGCTACAGCTGGATGCAGAGAAAGGGAACAAAGAGGAGAAAGTGAGGGCAGAAGAAGAGGAGAGGTTCTGTCTTTGAGGCTTTGTCTGCTATTGACTGAGTGTGAATTGGATTCGGCCCAGACTTAAGTGGCTGTGCTGTAAATCACTTAAGAATGAGCCGGCGCAGCATTCAAACAGGGATGTATGTCGCAGTGCTTGAGATGTACAACATTCTTGAAAGATAAAACAAGAAACTGTGATGTTATATTAGAAAATACTGGACATCTCCTGTACAATATATATAATATAGAGTGTGTAGGAGAAAAGAATGGAGTATAAAGATGGATGGAGGACATGGCAGAGAAACAGGGACTTAAAGTGTGGAAAGACAAAGAAACAAGGCTGAGAGATAAAAACAGATTAGAGGCAAACAGCAGGGAGAGATGCCGTGCTGTGCTGTCCCACCAGAGAGAGAAGTACTGACTGTTACAGTAAAAGTAAAACATTCACCCGAACTGTAACCATAGAAACATGTATCTACAACGTCTACACATGTAGCAGAAGTGAAACTATGTCATTGATAGATAACAGCATAAAACTTTACCCATAAACAGATATCTGAGATGTGCATGCACTGTGCCACATATAGAAGCTATGTGAGAGATAATGTTAGCACTCCTCACTACCTGTCTGTTCACTCTCTCAGGTTGCTGTAGGAAATGCAAGAATCCCTTTTGACCATTTCGAGGGAATGTCCTTGATCATGTTTGTTTCAAACTTTCAAACTTCAAACAAAATGAGGAGAAAATTTGACAGCTTTGAAATGTATCAAACCACGAAAGCAAAGCAGAAGACGACACACACAGAGACCTTTTTAACTGGTGTGCAGCCTCCAATGTGATCTTTGGGTTTAAGCTGTGAGCAGTTCAGCCACCAAAGCAGCTGAACCTGACTCATGCAATTCATCACACAATCTAACCATATGGCTGTCTCTGCATGAAGTGTCATTAAACAAACAAACAGCAACTGGTCAAACTCAACACAGTCTGATGGAGGAGGAAGCTGGACTCTTTCTGATTCAGAAACAGGAAACAGCTCTTTTTAACATCATCCAACCTTCAAATCAACCAAGATAAGTGTGAAGAGCTGCGGGAAACTCTGCCAACAGCAGTCCTGGTTACACACAGCTCACACACATACACACACTTACAAGTAGACCACATGTTGGTAAACCCTCAGTCACACAGGCAGTCTCTTCTGACATAAATAGAAGAACTAGTGTGGTCTTACCTGCATTTGAAGATCCACAGAAGAAGGTTCAGGATGGAGACAATCAGGAAACAGCATCCAGAAAAAAACAGAGAAAAAGAAGATAAATAGTTAGGAACCAAACACAACATGAAAACTGAATCGTGTTAAAGCAGCACACAAAGATACAATTAATCCTGCAACTATAAGACAGAGATCAGTGGACAGGTTAAACAAATTATTACTAATTCTGTTTTGCAGCTTCCCACTCAGATTTATTCAAATGCTGTTTTGACAGACAACCACTTGACTGAATTCAGATCACAGTCGTTCTTCCTCTCCTCTTTTTTTTTCTCTCTCTGTGCTCTTGTTTCTCGGCTGAGCGATTGACATCGGAAAGAACAACTAAAACCCTTCAGTAATTTTAGACTCAAAAAAGGACAATAACTAATGATGAGTCAGCAGTCTAGTCTGATGAACTCATATCAGACTTGTTACGGGATTCATTGTGGAGAAAGGAAACACGTTGACTTTGGCAGACATAATGGATATTATGTTGTCAGCCAGATGCATCAACACAGACAATAAAACACATCATTTTGGGTCATTCACCAGACCTCATCTCTGACATCACATCAGTGTGTTGTGCAATCTGTTTCAACATTTTAGGGAGAAAAGTGAAGCTTGTGTAAGATTAGACCAGAAACATGAACAGACAGAACTCAGTAGTGATGAATGAAGCTCTCAGGAAATGTCAAAGCAAGTTTTTCATTCAGCACTAAACTTGTGAGTATTTATGACTGCAGAAAGTTTTTATTGCCTTGAAATGTCAGTGTTGAAAAAACTTTTTCTCTAAATGCAGAACTTTATAATAATCTCATCTAATGGAGGAATTCAAACAAACCCTCTGGACAACAGCGTGATTATCTGACCTTTTAGGCTGCTCAGTTCAGTAAATCCACATCATGTGAACAATCAAGCTGAATTAAGAGAACAAATACTGTGGTATTCCTGTTTGCTAAAAATGCAGATGTAGGGCGCTCTCAAACTGCAGCTCATACTGCATCCTCACTGTAGAAAGAAATGACAACTAAAAGCTCCATCAAGCACTCAAAGATTTCTCTTCCACTTCTAACAATAGCATTTAAATCGATGCAGCCCTCCAAGTAAAACATTTCCATTGAGAGCATCTCCAAGAACATTATAAATGTTTGAGGCATGTGAACTTCCAGGGCAAGAATGCTGCAGGGCTTTGAAGAAAACCCAACTTTTAAGTCATTGTTAATGTAGAATACTCATCTGTGTGTAAGCGCTCACGTTACAAACTGCTTTAGAGCTGCTTTAAACTACTTAGAGTCATCCCTCTCTTAATGCAACTTCCTGTAGTGATGGGAAAACATATAAATATGGAAGTACAACCTGTAGTGCAGACAGCAGCAAAAGAGTCAGCAAAAGTGCAGCAACACAGAGAGAAGTTAAACACAGTTCACTGCATATAATTCACACATTGTGATGATGCAAAGCTGGCTGCAAACAAAAAAGATACAGCTAACTCTCTCTGATATTTATGATGTGTGACGATCAGAGCAGCCAGCAAGTGGTTCAGGGAAATCCTCTGTTTTGTTCAGCTCATTATGTGAAAGCTCCAAAAGGCTAGAAGGCTTTTTCTGTCTCTACAGTTGTTGTGCTTGTTGGCTTTGATGTCTAATATAACTCCCATTTCCATTCTCATGGCCAAATATGTTCAACAGCCAAGAAATGTTTCATCTTTACTATAAGCGCACAGCAAGATAGATTCCCATGGGCCACTGAGCCATAGAAACACCCTCATTAAAGATCATAATCATGGACAGTAGCTATAAAGCATCATGGTAGACATAACCCACATCCAAACCCTTTGCTTCTCTGCCTGTGGGGGAAAATACATCCTGTTTTACATGTATCTGATGAAATGATCAAACTAAAGGTGTATTTGAAGATAACATATGCGTATTAATATTTATATACTAAAGCAGTAACCACATGATGAGACACTCTTATATTACTGACAATCAAACTTTATTTTTAAAGTTTTAGCAGAAAATATCAATGAAGTTCATTAAATCAGAGTTGACACCATCAGCGATGGATAATTCATTGTGACGGTTACCAATGTTTCAAAAATACTGCAGTCTATAAAAATAGTGTTTGCTGTACGCAAAATGTTAACTAATGTTATTACCTTTTAAGTGAATGTGGATGTGATGCTCCCTGTGGTGTCATCTTTATGTGCTCTGTGATTGTACAGTCTGCTCTGTCTCTGCAGCTGCTCGTTAGTGCTCGTTTGGTTAACTGGCCACACCTGAGGGCCCAGGGTGTGTCCAGTCAGTCACATCCAACACCACTGACTCTCAAGATCTTTATACCTCAAGCCTTAGATGTTTCAGTTATTGTATTCATTTTGTCTAATTGGCTTAATTTAATGAAAATGTTATTTATTAACTGCTGCTTCCCATGGAAACATCAGTGCATAAATGCCAAAACACAGAACAGTATATTATACTGCTGGCATTTGGCCTCAAAACCCTAAACTCCATCCTGAATAACCTCTTTAACTCTGTTTGCTGTACACATCAGTGTGAGCAGAGACAGAGCAGGGCTGCAGATGATGTTTGTATAACTTCCTCTGTTCACAGTTCTGATCTGATCTCCTGTCAGTATCAATCAAACAGAACAGGTTTTCTCTCAGCAGAGGACTGAACCAATGAAAGAGTGAGATGAGAGGATAAACAGTGTATGACTGATTCTCAGAGAAAAACCAGGGCTGTCACTCTGTCTGTTAATGCAAAGCTCTTCATCCAACATTCAAGTCATCCAGCAGCACTGATCTGAGTTCACTGAACTCTGCTACCTGAACTCAACTCATGTGTCTCCTGGACCTGAAACTGTCTATGTGCATTTAATGTCTGTTTGTCTTTCTTCATCTGTCTGGCTCTGCCCCCCTCAGTCAATTATATGTTTCTGTATTTTATCTTATTATGCTTCCTTCTCATTCACTTTTACATAATATTCTCCCCCCTATATGATTGCAATTAAAAGAGGTACAAGTAAAAGAAAAGTGAAGGGATCGAAGAGGAGAGCAGAACAGACTCAGAGCCTCATCAGCTGTGGAGGATAAGAATCCCCTGAGGGAGCTTCAACAGCACCCAGCCTCCATTCACTTTGATGTTTAATTAATTCCAAGGCTACTAACACAGCACATGGAGAACAGAACACAGAAATGACACAGCCTTATATGGTCCACAGTCTCTCAGTGCACTGATAATTTTGCCTTACCCAATCAAACCAACAAAGTCAACAAGTACAGGCCAATCAGAGACAGAGTAGGGCGGGTCTTTGCAGAATTTTGGTGGGACATGAAATTACTGATCCTAATCTTATATAACCTTTTTTATTTTGGTTAAATACCCATAACGAACTTTTACTTTGTAAGATGATGTAAGATTGTACTGTGCCTCTACGCCTCTACGCCTCTAGGCCTCTACCTTTGACCCAGGTCAAATAAATCATGGCACGCTGCTTACTTCATCCCCTACCTTTGAAACACTGAAAACTGAAGTTAGGCAGTAGACTGTTTGTGTGAACCATTTATTCTCAAGGAGAGACAACTTTGATCAAGATGCCTCATGTGGTAAGAGAAGAGCAAAGTTTCTTCTTCTGTTAAAGCTTATAACTTAAATACTTTAAAATGATTCAGCTATCACACTCCGTGTTAGACTAAATTCACTTGAAACAGTTTCTTATGATTTTTTGGTTTCAATAGCTGCCAGTCTACAAATGACATTACAATACAGTTGTTGGAACATCAAGAACCAGATTTCATGAAGTGCAGTCAACCTTGTGCGGCCACTTTAAGGGTCTGTTTCATCTTCCTCTCTAATGTAGCCACCACAGGGCTCTCTGGGATTACAGGTATTAAGACGAGCATTTCAGTCCCAGCAGGGAGGACCAGGCCTCTGGACTACATCACACATTCATTATTTAAACACACATAGTAGTTATCATAGTTATGCTGCTAATGTAACAGCTTTAGGTAATGTTCATGAGGCTGTTACATTAATCAGAGAGAGGAAGGAGGAAAAAAAACTCAAGTACAATATACCTTAACTGTTGTTGTTCTCTATACAAACCACATTCAAATGACTGCAAAGCAGGCTGAAAACTACATTTCCCTTCAATAAGGAAACAACCAGTGTTTTTAAAGGTAAAGCAGACACTTTATCAAATACACAACTTGAACATAACAATCGGGGCAAACGTTCAAGTTGTTCAGTGTTTTTCTGTTTTGTTCAGCTCAGTGTGTGAAAGCTTCACAAAGCTAGAAACCTTTCCACGTTTAGCTCTGATGTCCAAATACATTCAGCAAACAGCAGAGTCAGGAGCACTTCATATTAAATCTCAGCTTTATGCTCACAATAGCTCATCATGGGCCACTGAGCCATAGTAAAACCTTAATTAAACATCTTAATCATGGCTGGTAGCTGTAAAGGATCATGCATGGATGGCATAAAAACCTCGTCCTCTGTCATGCCTTTTATCTCTCCTTCTCCTTTCTCCATTTTATATTCTTGCATTTTGAATTTTCCTCTTGTACACTAAACCTGCAATACATGTGATCTAATCTGTCATCAGATCCATTGGGTTGACTAGTTGTGTATGTAAAGTATGTAAGGCTGGTGCTTGTAACTAATTGAATCTCAAACTGGCTCCCATCTTTAGGGTCTGCTACTGTATCTGAACACATCTGAGGGCCTGTGATAATCTGACTGTAGGGGAAACATCCATCTTATAATATATCTATTGATGTAATGATCAAACCAAAGGTGTATGTGAAGATAACATGCTATGCTATTTATGTTTTATGAGACAGGCTGGTGACTTAAACTGTCGCTGCATGAAAGAGTCTCATAACAGTAAAAATCACACTTTATATCCACTTTCATGTATTTTTAGCAGAAAATATCTCAGGTTTAACAGTGGACACTGTCAGTGCATGATCATTTGTCATTGTAACACTTTCCCATGCCATTGCTTCAAGAACATCTCATTCTATGAAAAAGTTTCCTGAATTGCAAAAAGGAAACGTGTCTCTGCAGCTGCTCGTTAGTGCTCGTTAGGTTGACTGGACACACCTGAGTGGGTGTGTCTTTATCCAACATTCAAGTCATCCAGCAGCACTGGTCTGAGGTCAGTTCATTCAGTCTATAACTGAAGTCTGCTACCTGAACTCAACTTATGTGTGTCTCTTGTACCCAAACCTGCCTATGTTTATAGATTTTCTCCATCTGTCTGTCTCTGTTTATAGGTCCCTGTATTTTATTTTGTAATACTTCCCTCTCACATCACCTTTCCTTATTTGCTTCCCCACAAAATCTAGCAATTAAAAGAGGTACAAGTAAAAGAAAAGTGAAGGGATAGATGAGGAGAGCAGACTAGAGTCAGAGCTCCATCAGCTGTGGAGGATAAAAATCCCCTATGGGAGCTTTAGCAGCACCCAGCCTCCATTCACTTTAATGTTTAATTGATTACAAGGCTACCAACACAGCACATGGAGAACACTGATTGAATCGTATTGGTCGAAAGCTCCAACTAGTTAAATTAAAGATGGGGAACAGGTAACTCAAAGATGTGAAGGCAGAACAGATAAACCACAGAGAAATGGGCTCATAGGGCTTAAGGGCTCATATTTATCATGCAAAACATGATATTAACAAATCCTCTGTTATATTCATCTCTTTAAAAGGAAATGTGAGAAGTGCAGTTTTATGTTTCTATTAATGAGAAGTATAAAAAGATGAGGACCCTCAGGGAGGGAGAAAGCTCAGACGCTGGAGAGGAGACATGAGAGAAAAACAGAGCGAGTGTTTGAAACAGAAGAAGAACAGGATCCTCTGAGGGAGAGAGAAGACCAGCAGCTGATCTGTCATAGTCAGCCATGATGCTTCACACTGTAACCCACACAGCTACTTTGACACACACACCTGCACACATAAAACATAGCAAAAGATAAATCCCTTTATCTATTGTTCTACCAGCAGTGCTCATCAAGCATGCATTTCTCTTTTCAAGTCCAACCAGCTCCAGTGTTTCAGTCTGAGGGTTTCTGTGGAGCTGAAGTCAGTCCCCAGTTTAAACCTCCATCACTTCCTGTGCCCCTCTTGTATCTCACCTTTGGGACAGATTCTGACTCTTCTCTCCCCCACTGATCCCATCCCGGCCTCTCCTGATGTGACTTTCTTATCCTTGTCCTGATCCTTGACTAGAGGATGTCAGACAGCCTGTTCGATGGTAGGAGTCTCAAAGGCAGCCAGCTGAGTAACCTCTGGCAGTGGATCATGATGTGTTGCTCTCCCCTGGCCTCCTGCCTGCTGTGTCTCTCTTCACCTCTTTGTGGGACACATCCACTACTTGAGCCTCTCCTGACACTCCCAGTACAGCACATAATATAACAGACCCTGATAGTCACACAATATGGAGATAGTGAACCTTGGTCAGTGTGTCCTTAGACTTGTCACTGTCTCTAGTCAGAATGTTTGCTCTCAATAACTCACTGCATGAAAAGCTACAGAGATGTCTACAGAGAAACAAAGAGATAATGGTGAGCAAAATAGCAGAACATTTATTTGACTGATCTTAATCCGACTATAAAGAAATATTTTGTGACATTTAAACAGTAAAAGCAGAATACAAAGGCATCTGCAGCGTATGAATAAAAGCTAAAAAAATGCAGCTTATGGATTTTCAGCATCCTTCTTAGAGAGAGAGCAGATATAAAACAGAAAGCCCTTAAGGTTTAAATATTTTCACTCCTCATTGCTAAAGACAGAACATGTGAATCCCTCAGGCTGCTGGAAGCTGCCAATGAAACAATAGCATGTTGGCTGTTTCTCACTGTGTGTGTTTGTATTTCACATTAAGCTGTTTCATCTCCTCACTCCTATCATCCCTCCATTGTTCATGTGAACTCCTGCCTCCCATAATCCCTCTCTCCTCCCCTGCTCTCTCTCCATTAGGGAGCTGGCAGCTCTGATCAGGTGATGCTGAACTTGACTCTTTTCCTGTGGGAATCAATGGGCAGCATTAAGCAAATGGCTGGAAGCTAATGGCTTTAGTGGGGCTCAGGGTGAGGCCAGAGGACACTGATTCAGGTCACCATCATTCTTGTAAAAACACTTTGGGTAGAACATAAAAATATAAACTGTGTGTGCCTGGACTTGATGGAACAAATTACACAAGAAGACACCCCAAATAGTTTACTGTCAGAGCCCATTTATTGTTGTGTTTAAGGTTTTTAGTATTTTGAACCGTTCCTTCCAATTAAGCTTTTATGTAGTCCAAATGGAAAATATTAACTTTAATATGACACCAACCAAAAATCTATTCGATACAAACTGATTTAGATTTGAGCTGGGAAACGACTGTGCATTAAAAACATTCAGAAATAAAGGTTATACTGAATTAGAAGACGGTACTAATGATGGCTGAATGACTGAGCAGTTTGGTTCAGGTTCAGGAATATCCAGTATGAAGGTTCATCTTCACAGCTTCCATGTCACTGACTCATTCATATCAGACTTTCAGAAACATCACAACTACAATCAATTCAGCGCTCAGAGAATGACCTGCTGTTGACCCTGAATCTATTATCCTCTGTATGAACATGAATCATTGTGGATTATTACTGGATGGAGGTCCAGTTGAGATCATCGACTGCTGCTGAAGACTCATCTTGTTCTTATCGACTCCAATCAGTGAGAGGAGAGAAGTGCTGCTCTGTCAGCTTCTTCTGTTTGCTCACAAGCAGTCTGGCTTTGTTTTCCTCTTTACTGTTCACTCCTTTTGTTTCTGTTTTATATGTTTTAAACTTTCCTGAAAGTAGCAGTGTGCTGATTGGCTGAATTAACAAGTACTCTGATTGGCTCAAAAAACAAGTACTCTGATTGGCTCAAAAACCAAGTACTCTGATTGGCTCATAGAACAAGTACCCTGATTGGCTGAATTAACAAGTACTCTGATTGGCTCAAAAAATAAGTACTCTGATTGGCTCAATGAACAAGTACCCTGATTGGCTCAATGAACAAGTACTCTGATTGGCTCAAAGAACAAGTACTCTGATTGGCTGAATTAACAAGTACTCTGATTGGCTCAAAAAACAAGTACTCTGATTGGCTCAAAGAACAAGTACCCTGATTGGCTGAATTAACAAGTACTCTGATTCGCTGAATTAACAAGTACTCTGATTGGCTCAATGAACAAGTACTCTGATTGGCTGAATTAACAAGTACTCTGATTGGCTCAAAAAACAAGTACTCTGATTAGCTCAATGAACAAGTACTCTGATTGGATGAATGAACAAGTACTCTGATTGGCTGAATTAACAAGTACTCTGATTGGCTCAAAAAACAAGTACTCTGATTGGCTCAAAGAACAAGTACCCTGATTGGATGAATGAACAAGAACTCTTATTGGCTGAATTAACAAGTACTCTGATTGGCTCAAAGAACAAGTACCCTGATTGGCTGAATGAACAAGTACCCTGATTGGCTCAATGAAGAAGTACTTTGATTGGCTGAATGAACAAGTACTCTGATTGGCTCAAGAACAAGTACTCTGATTGGCTCATCGTACAAGTACCCTGATGAATAATCAATAATCGTATAATAGGCTACCTAACGGGGTTAGCTTTTATTATAAGGAAGTCATAAATATAGTAAGAGTCTCCCTCTACACAACAAATGCAGTAATGTTAGCTACCTTACTAAACTAGCTAACATTAAAGTACTAACATTACTTTGTAGTTAGCTAACAAGTGCCTACTTTGTAGTTAGCTAACACTAGTGTGATGGTGTTATACTCTCACAGAAAAGTCATGGATGTGGAAAATAAGTTCATGAATGAAGATAATATTTACATTTATGTTGCTGTGTAAAAATGACCTCCTGGGTGGTGAGACTGCTGACATCAGATGTGTAAGTGGGACAGTAAATGTATACTGACAGTCAGAGTTGATAAGAATCAAAGGTTCCTAGGAGATGCCTTAGGAAATGCTTGGGGTCATTTTTGACTCCGCTTATGGAAAAGTGGGGTAGTGATACAAAAACTGCAATTTCTTAAAATTAATGATTTAAAAAAAAAAAAAATGCAAATGGCCTCATGTCACAAACATGTTTTATGAGGAATAACTGGAATATGAAAATATAAAAACTTTTAATTTCAAAGATTTTGCAGAATAACAACCCATGGAGTCATTTTTGACCCCACTTATGCATCTGAGGGTTAAAGTGTATGTTGCAAGTGCAGCATGAGAGACTCATGCGCTTTACTGTATTGTTTTGCCTTGTGTAGCTCATTATCTTTATGTTGTGCTGCTAGCAATGTCAAAGCAAATTTCATTTAGCTTTATTCCATTCTACCCTACGGCAGAAAGTGTTCAAAGCAATAAACCCTTGTACGTTGTAGCTTTAAGATCTGACAGGCCTGAATATCAAGGTAGGTTTGCATGTAACATACACTTAAATATTTCCCTGAAGTCAGCACTTATAATGTGAGAGATCCTGCAGACATTTACAGGGATGTCCAATAATGTCAGCAGTCAACATTTGCATAGTTAAATTCTGAGTTCTTCCTACCGTGACAGCAGCAGTGTATAGTATAATGATGAAATAGAACCTTATGTTCACAGCAGATATTCTTACAGCAAACAAGAAGCACAGGTGTAATCAATAACTTCACCTGTGCTTTTCCTGCTCTGACAGAGTCTCATGTGATTACTAAACCATGTGAACACTTATATTTTGTTAAATCACGGAGGCTGTTATTGGAAGATTTACATTTATAAACAAAGTGACCAGGTGGAAGTATTCCCACTACGACCTGTCATGTTTCCACACAATGATTTACTTTTCATTTAGATTCAAATGATTTGCTTGATCCTCTGTCTGTATATGTGTCTGTATTGTTGACAGTAGAAAAAACTGAGGCAAACGGTGGTCATGAGTCACATCCTTTTTATGATTAGGAACAATAGTTGTGATAATTGTTGAGACACACAGTAAGACATCTCAAAAAAGAACACATACATAAAAACACGGGAGAAGCTGGTAAAAAGCTGAGGAGAAAAGCAGCATTTATACTTTCTATTAAATGAGGTCCACACTTGGACACATCTGATGTCCTCTGACAAACTGCCTCAGAGACTGGAACCTCAACTATAAAAGAAGCTTCTCCAGACCTCACTTTAATCTTACAAACAGGCCTGTGTGAGACAACCTGAGAGACCTGTGTGGCAAATAATCACTGAGCAGGTCTGAGAGGTGATGTGGAGCGAGAGCATTAACGCTTTATACACAAGGAGCAGAGGCATTTATAAAGTCTTACAGGAGCCGACTGAATTATCTGAGAACTGGTGTTACACACATTTACCCGAACACATGAGAAAACCTGGCAGGATTTGCACAAATGGAAAGATTCTGAGGGCTCTGCAACATGAAAGAGAAGGACCAAAGGATCAACACAGTTTTACTGAACAAACCAAGTGTTTTATTTATAGCCAGACTGGCTGCCTCGTAGTGTCATTCATATCAGACTCTCAGAAACATCACAACTACAATTAATTCAGCGCTCAGAGAATGACCTGCTGTTGACCCTGAATCTACTCTCCTCTGTAAAAACATGAATCATTGGTGATTATTACTGGATGGAGGTCCAGTTGAGATCATCGACTGCTGCTGAAGACTGATCTTGTTCTTATCGACTCCAATCAGTGAGAGGAGAGAAGTGCTGCTCAGTCAGCTTCTTCTGTTTGCTCACAAGCAGTCTGGCTTTATTTTCTTCTTTACTGTTCACTCCTTTTGTTTATATTTTATATGTTTTAAACTTCCCTGAAAGTAGCAGTGTGCTGAAAGAGCGCACCATCACAGAGACAGCTCAGTATCTGACCTTCTGAATGATCTTTTCAGGTGTAAACGTTTTGTACAGTTTAGCTGCCCTGAGGTTCTCTGGGTCAAACTGTCCATCTGTATCCCAATTATCCTGTCCGTCTGCCTGACATGTCCTGTAAAGGATAAAGTCAGTGCAGAAACTTCCACCATCAAAGTTGTAAATGATATCCTGATGAATGCCACTGAAGCTGAATGCAGAGTGTAAGTGCTGCCTGAGAAGTGAATGTGAGCAGAGACGCAGCATTTTTTGATTCCTGCTCAAATGAATCACTGCTGCCAACTGCTCTGGGATTTCAATTTGCAGCTTTTTAAGTTGAAAAATTTTCAAATGGATTCAAAAATCAGAAAAAAAAGGAGATTCCTGACGAATCTAAGAACTCTGAATTTGATTGTAAATGTGGCAACTTTCAAAAAAGCTGCTCAGCATTCAGGACCAAATCATCCTCCCCTTCCCTTGTGGGTTGAGCAGTGGTAGAAAGACTAGACAGGCACTTTATAAGTGCAGTCTATTTACTATTTAAATGAGTACCCAATTAGTTTCCAAAGACAGATTGTATTAGGATGGTCTTGCATACTCATGACAATGTAATTTTGGTTTATCAGTTTAATATTAATAAGAAGCTTTACAGAAGTTGGTGGTGAACCACACAGAGACAGTTTGACTGTTGAGGAGGCCCAACCACAACAGTAGCCATCCCCACACTGTCCACTTATGTCTGCATGTGTGTGCTTAAGTTATTTCTTTGACACTGAAGCTGAAGGCCAGTGAGGACAAATTAAAGAACCTGTATCATATAAAATGTTAGCTGCTGTTATCATTGATCTTTGATAGTTTTGTCCCTCATCTCCAGGTTTGCAGCTCCACAGCTCCTGGGTCTTACCTGCCTCAGCTTCTTGTGTCACACCACAGCACTCAGATATGATTACATTTGCAATAACTGGCTATGAATACAATGATCTTAAACACTTAGTTGAATTCTCTCTAAAGGTCAACCAGAAATGTGAAAAAAGGTTCAATCTAAGAACTGGAACAGGAGCATTTAAATGTTGAAAGGATGAGTGTGAAATCTTTCATAAATGCTGATAACACTGGGATTTAGTGGCTTTCTATTGAACATCTCATCTCCAGTGAAAATGGCAAAATGTCAGAGGGTGAATGAGGTTTAGCTCAGAGAAACAGCTTAGTCCTGCATGGCTGAGAGCAGAGAGAGCTGGCATATGGAAGAGACAAGATCTCACCAAGTGGGAGATTCTTCAACATCCATATTAATAATGAAGGACTTTGGGGGCTGTGTTAGAGGAGACATGAGATAAGAGAGGCATGACATGCATCCATATTTCATTAGAATATTACAGACATGAAGATACAGCCGCTTCTCAATCAAAGGGCAACTCTTTACATTCTTCGTAAAAGTCAGAACACTGATCCCCACATGAGGCTAAATGTGATTCTAGAGGACCAACAATTTACCTGACAGGATTTCTTTTCACTTTTATACATCTGTACATACATTAAAAACAGGACTTCAACCAAAGACTGACACAGACTTCTAAAAGAAATGTGAGTGAAGTGCTGCACACTGTCAGAGTGCGGTACAAGTAGTCATAAAAGATCCAATTAAGGCGCCTTGATTAAATCTTACATAACCAATGTTACAGATTCCTCTCATGTTCTCGTGTTCAGACAAACTGATCAGCTGTGTTTGGATAATGAGCTCCTGTCAGTTGGCTCAGAGGTTCCCTCCATAAATCAGTCTGTACTCATGGTATGAGGAACTCTTGTGAGAGCACGGCTCAGCCTGTCAGGCCTGAACTCCCCGGGCTCTGCTCCTTCTCAGCAACCAACTGTCCCCCCAGCTGTCACCATTCTTTCAGCATCATCATGATGTGTGTTCCTGCTCAATACTGAACATTTTAATTTAGAAAAGAAAGAGTAACTAGGGTTCTGAAATGAAAATAGTATTGCGAATGGAAAGAAATAACCAACTCTATCAAGATTTTTGTGTATTATTCAAGATAATATTCATATATATATATACAGTATATATACTGTCCTCAGTGTTAAACACACAGACACACCCTCAGTGAAAGCTCCCCAACAGAACTGGACTGAGAGTGGGTGATCCACAGAGACAAACGATAACATTGATACAAGAAACTTTGTTGACATCCGTCAGTGTGTAATGACTCATTGCCTTCTGTCCTCGATAATTCAATAAGTACAGGAAGGAAAGAAAGCTTGACACATAATGTCCTCTCTGCTGCTCTCCATACAATCAAAGGGTAACAAAGCCTGTGTTGGCAGAGCTCTCAACCGACACAGAGCAAACAATGTTTCATGCTTTAGACTTGAAATGAAGTGGGACCTGAAATGTGCTCTGATATTGATTTCTGAGAAAACTTACAGACAACAAACGCCTCCTTTCACTGTGGCCAATCTGGCCTTTTATCTGTCTGGGATCTCTATGTGTTGAGCTCTCTGAGAATACAGAGCAGAGCTAAGAGCTGCATTAAGAGAAAACTGTTTCCTCACTTACAAAACCGTTATTTTATACACTAAGAGCAAATGTTATGTCAGCTAATCTGTTGGTCTTCCAGTATCCTCACTCCTGTGACTTCCAATTAATCTGCTAAACTAACATGTATCCATCCACGCAGCAGACGCAGTTCATACTGTGAATCATAATTCAATACCAGCAGGAGTAAAAAAGAAAGACTTGAAATCAGCCAACTGTGGTGGATACATCAGTGGAAGGTCTTTGCTTTGGACAAACTTTCACCAGCTGCTGGTCGAAAGTTTAATTGGTGTTATGTCAGTGAAAGAGCTGAACTGAGCCTACAGACGGCTTCCTCTCCCACCTATTGTGTTTTAACCATCTGCTACAACTGAACACCAGCAGCACACTAATTGCAACTTTCAACTCTCAATGTATCTGCCAGAGTAGCAATCATTGCTAATAGTACTGATAGCATGATACATTTAAATGAGAGTTGGTTTTAGCTTCGAATTTATGAGGCTGTGGTGGATGAAGTGTGTGCTATCAATTTATCATGCTAATATAGATGCTGTATTCCCTCATCTGAAGCCCAAGTGAGAGGGTGTGATGGGATATGCGAGTGTGTATGAGCAAGCTGCAGGTGTTCGTGTGTGTGTGTGCTCAGTGGACTCTGAGTCTAACGAATGTAATGCTTTTCAGATTGTATCGTTTTTAAAGTATAGTTAACAGGTGGACTGACTTATTATGTTCATCACAGTATATTTCCTAACTGTCACTCATTGATAGACAGCTGAATCTCCTGATGGATGAAGGTGTGTGAGATGATTGACAGCACAGAGACTGCAGATTTGAACAGATGAAAGTCAGGTTGAGGACCAACAGCTCGTATACTGCCAATAGAACTGACTAAGAAGAGACAACATCAATCAACTGAGTTGAGTTTGATTGGCTGCTACCCATAAACCACTGCAGCTAATGCTGCACAGTCACAGTGAACATGAGTCAATGAGACAACAAAACCCACAACACCCAGTGTGACTTTGTTAGTGGGAGGGAAAATTTGTTATAAACTTAAACTTAAATTAATAAATGTATCTGCCCGACATCCACACAGAGCGATTTGTTAAGAAGATTCTGATTATCTGTGATTGAAGTGTGAGAGGAGACTGGACCATTTATAGCAACTACAGGTTACACAGTTGTCTTTGACTGATGATCTGCTCTCTGTGTGTACCTCTAAATGAATCCAAGCAGCATATGAGAGACGCTGCCGTATCTGTAGACGCTGCCATCTACAGATACACAAAACAGAACAAAGCACATCATATACGGGAGCCTATATAAAGTAGCAGGATTCATTGTTCAAAATCAACAGTAGTGACATATTGACTGCATGTTTCTGCTGATGGGAGCTGTGTGCTCATCTATCCTGAAACTACACACACACAGCAGACACACGAGGCATGCTGGCAGGATGCCATTAACATCCTCCTGCAGGTGCTGCTACATTTAAACTATAGAGCAGATGTCACACACACACACACACACACACACACACACACACAAACACGCACAGAAGGCGATGTTGATGAACATCTGAGTCAACTAATATTGTAATCTTGATGTTGTGATTATGTTGATGAAATGTGTCTGTTGTGACTGTAAAACAATGCAGGTTGTTGTGCCTTAATAATGAATGTTAAATAGTTTAATTAAATGTTTGAGGACTTTGATCAAATTTAAGTCTCAGTCTCTGTTTGATGCTGCAAAAATAAAAGGGATCAAAGAAGCATCTATTTTCATCTTTAACAAGCTTCTCTTCTGTAGAGATCTTTAGTTATAATGAAACTTTCATGTTAAAGTGTTGAACAAGAGAAACTTTGATATTTTATCTCTAAAAGTAGCAGAAGAATCAATGGAGCAATAACATCCTGTTATTAAGTTATAACTGTAAATGTCTAGAGGCTGAAACACAACCTCTCTGTGTGAATATGCGACTTTATTAAACACTCTGACATTTCATAAAATATAAATGAGATGGAGATGTTATTACTGCTTCAGATTAATGAGACAGAAGTGAGGCACAGGCTGGCTTCACACTGTTAGTTGGCTAAATACCACTGTCTAAACTTAAGGACCCAGAGACTTAAAGCCTGCTCACCCTAAGTCTGCAGTCTGCACTACTGTTGGCTGACCTACTGTCAAAGTGCACAAGAGCTCTCTCACAGACACTTTGAGCCGTCTGTGCACACTTTCAGTAAGTCCACATTTCTGCAGACTCTGCCGTACTGAATAATACACAGTTCATGGTGCATGTGACCACTGATCCACACAGTCAAACCAAAGAGGCACTAAAGCAGGCCAGACTCGGCCAATATCAGTATTATGTTTCTGAAGTGCCAGTGCTTTGGAGAAGCAAAAGGCAGAGACACAGAGAGCAGATATAAGCAATACAGCACATCAGGAAACATGATACAGCAACAATCTCATCTCAGACTGAAGAGACAGCAGCTCTGCCTCCAGAAGAGACAAACCAAGAGGTGATTTAAAAGGAAACTGAGTCTTTCTAAACCTCAGGGTTTCATGCTGTCAAGAAAGAAGAAAGAAAACCGCTGATTCAAAAATATAAATTTAAAGTGGCGAGCAGGAATAATGACTTCATCTTTTTTTTGCACACATCAGCACATTCAGGAACTTAAACCGAGACAAAGTGCCAACTTTTACCTCTCAGCAGAGCATGTATTATGTCAGTTCAGCACACAGTAAGTTAAGGCACTGCAGCTAAGAGAATTTAGGGCTACATTAGACACAGCTTAGCAGCTTTCACTTCCACAGATGTAACGCAAACGCAGTTCCATGATAATCATGATGAACACATCCAAATTACAAACCATGAACCTTGAAGGGAAATAGCAGTAATTTTTTCATGACAACATAAATTAGAAAGGCTGATACAAACTCAAAGTAAATGAAGGATTTTAAATGAATGAAACCTCCTGTAAATATGTGACACTAACAGCTCCACAGGTGGATGAACAGATGTTGTTAGAAGGAGACACAACAGGTGGAACAGAGATCTGTCCAAGTATATTACGTCTCAAGCAAACAGGGTCAACATCCAAACCAATGGAGGTCTGAGCATACGACAGGTTAAAAGAAGCTCTGCAGTGAGACGGGCATCACTGCTACCCTCAGAGGAAACAACGGCTCAGACACAGATTAACCGATCTGCTGTCAGTCATGTGCAGGAAGCTTTGGAAAATTATTACACAAGAGAGGCAAACAAAGAAGAACAAAGATGGCTTTAAATAATGACAGCCATAATATAACATCTGAAGGAGGATGAGGAAAGTAAAGAAAGCTCATAAAGTCAAACGGAGCAGCTGATTGGTCACTGAGCTGCTTCTGTCATCACTACATCACCATCCATTCACAATTCCTTTAAAGCTGCTGCGCTTACAGTCTGCAGAGCATCATTACTTACTGCTGACATTTAATTACAGAAGCACACAGAAGAGAATACATGAACACTAAATCTTTCTGATCCTCCATTCACCCTTTCTTCTCTTCATCCTCCCACCATCATCTCTCCTGCTCGCTAAAGTTTATCCAGTGGAGTTGACAGCATAACAGCCTCCACGTGTTTGGTCACTTCTCAACTTGTGTGCTGAGAGAAGACTCTCTACTGAAGCTGTCAGCTGGACCAGCAGCCTCTGCGGCTGCTCTCTTCTCTGTGTCACACACTGCTACTGAACATAAAAACTGCTGTCACATCAGCTCAGCTCATCACTAACTTTATTGAGAGCAATAAAAAAAAACTCCATGAGGAGATCTCTCTGTCATGTCAGTGTTTTCAGGGAAGGGAAGTCACTTCACATACCTTCAGAACGAGAGGCAGCAGCAGACGGACAGAAGCACAAGAAACATCCACGGTAGCTGTCATTTCTCTCTCATCTCCAGTGTTTCCTAGTGGAAAACGTCAGGACATGAAATGAAAAGAATGAAACGATCCCTTGCCTTGAAATCCAAAGAGGAAAGCGACGCCGGGGATCCACACGGTGTGTATCCAGAAGGAAAGCATGGTGTCCTTTAATTACACTGTGCAAAAGCTCCGCGCTCTTCCCGACGAAGCTCCGTCTGCAGCGGGTAATTTCCACAAGAGAAAGCGCTGAAAGTGAAGCCGAGCGAAGGAAGAAATCCCAGTCTGACCGGTGCTGATGAACACAAGAGCTGGAGACTCCGTCACTGCTCCACCTGCTGCTTTACACGGACAGTAGCGACTCCTACAGGAAGTCTCATCCGCAGAGGGAGAGCGTGTGCGTGCGTGCGTGCGAACTCAGTTAACACACTGTAATCCCAGACCATCTCTCAGCAAACTGTGAATAACATACAGTGTGTGAAGGCATCACATTTCATTTTCTGTTTGGGCAAAATCTGTTGTGTTGATGGTTACATGCATCCCACTGCATTAATGTGCAAAGCAAAACCTTTGTCTAATGAGTAATTGTGGGCAGGTGGCAATAAATGATTTCACATTAGCTAGTAAGCAATGTGTTGCCAATGTTAATGTTGCCAATGTTGGAAGGCGACACTGACATCAAATGATGCAGTTTATATGCAGTTTATTCCGATCTATAATGTCAGACAATTTCTACGGCATTTACAATTCCCCAATCAGAGGCACTGTGAGTGAAAACACATCCTCCTCATTACATTCCCTTATTAGAGAGAAACGTATCATTACATTTGCAGAGCACAGTCCACTCATGTTTTATCAGAGTTCAAAGCTCCTGACCTCTAAGTACCTTGATTCATAGTTAAATTCCCACCCACAGTGTTTCTGTCCTCCAGACAACCTTTGGACGTCAGTGTGAAATTAATGAGTTAATTTAGGTGATTATGAGGCTGCATAAACTGTGAGGAAAGGAGATGTCATCACTCTGCGGAAGAAACATGGAGACATTATGGTAGTGACATGACACCACCATCAAACCAACTCCAGTGAGTTGATCTGCCCTCCCAGTCAGCACCATGGACAGAGTCAGAGCAGCAGCAGAGCAAAGAGTTCAGTCCGCTGTGGAGACAGAGCTCTACAGAGCAGACTGCTGCTCTCACTGCATTACTGAACAACCAGTAGCACATAGTAACATTTTTACATTGTTGATTTAATTTATTCATTATAACTTAACAGTGATAAAGTCACTGTTGCTAAGTGTGCATCTGAAATGATCAATTTTACCTCATGTCATTATTCTACCAAATCTGTATGCTAGCTTTAAAAAAGGTGGTTTAGTTTGTTATTTTCTCTGTTTAAATTCTGACCAAACTTGGAGAGTGTCCAGTTCCCCTGCACTGCTGGCCAGGTCACAGCTAACTAGCTGTTGGCCTTGGGCCGAAAATGACGACTACATCTCTACTGCAACACTCTAACATCCCGGCTCCCATCAGCTTCATCTGATGACCATTTAGCTTCTAATTAATCTCTATAATCAGCAGCAAGTTCAGCTAACAATCTGTTCTAGATCTAAAATTTAACTTGAGAGGAATTCCCTGATGCTGTCTCACGAAAGCCGTTCAGATTTCCTGACTTCCTCGAATGCCTTCTCTCAGACAATCTCTGCTTTGAGTGAATTGTACATGTGCTTTTGTAAGTAGTCACAGGTGGTCTGACCTCTGGGTATGGGGAATATGGTTAAATTGGAATCATCTTGTGGCTTCACAGTGTCTGTTCCAGAATGCCATGTGACTACTGTCATGGAATGTTTTTTTCTCCCCAACTTTATATAAAACTCAGATTTAAACAATCACAAAAAGTAAACAAAGATTATATATATATATTATATTATAATATATAACAAAACAAGAGAGTGAAGGTTTGTAGTTATCTTTATGCAATGCATATTTATATAAAGGGTCTATGGAGCAGAATACTGTTGATTGTATGTGTGTTTGGGGTGTTTGTGGGACAACAATTGAAAGTGTTGAATTTGAGAGCACCAACCTGAAAAGTTGAGCAACTCTGAACTCAGGCAGCGAAAATAGTAGCTGCAGTATTTCTATCATTTCTGGTTGCCATGTTTGTGCTGTGCAGAGATCTGTGAGAACGTCCATGTAAAAGGAATGTTCGTGATGGAATGTTCAAAAGGAACTGCAGACAACTGAACCTGATGATGTCAACTGAACCTGATGATGTCATCTGAACCTGATGATGTCAACTGAACCTGATGATGTCATCTGAACCTGATGATGTCAACTGAACCTGATAATGTCATGTATCAAAGGATTCCATCCTTTGATCTATGACAACATCAGGTCTGAAAAACTATATATATTACTACTATATATATATATAAGAAAACTATATTTCTTCTCAGACCGTTCATCACATAATAGACTACTGAAAGAATCTCTGACATGATTTCAAGACAGAGACTATCCCCCCTCCGCTCCTCGAACCAGGCCAGGCAGGAGATCTCCAGCAGCATAGAAAGGGAGGATCTGCTCAACCAGGTCGAGGAGCTAAAGACTCAGCTTCAGCGTCAGCAGCAACAAATCACTGAGCTCTCTGCCAACCTCGAGTCAGAGGTAAATGAAAATCATTGCCTCTGGGATCAGGTGGAGTATATGACCAGTGAGGTCAGCAGAGTGAACACCCTCTCTCAGCAAAAGAGCGATCTGTTGCGCAAAGAGAGAGCAAAGTGTTTTGAATCGGAAACACAAAGATTTCAACTCTGCAAACAGGTGGAAGAGCTCAAGGAGCAGCTGTGTCATCAGGAGAGCCAGGAACAGTTGCTCTACGAGGAGTATGAAACAGAGATCAGGGCCCAAAGACACAAGAGTGACATCCTTCAGCAGCAACTTCTGGCAGAAAAGAAGTCTCACGCTGAAAGCTTGTCGGAGTTCCAGGAGCATATCCACAGACTGAAGAGTGAACATGACCACCTCCAACAAAAGAAGGAAGAAGAAATTGAACTCCTGATTTTCCAAGCATCTCAGAGGGAGCAATCCTTCCACGGGCACTTGGAGGACCCAAAAAAGACACTCCCCCAACAGACCCACCTTGCCCACCTTGAGTCCGAGGTCAATGAAAATCATTGCCTCTGGAATCAGGTGGAGTATATGACCAGTGAGGTCAGCAGAGTGAACACCCTCTCTCACCAAAAGAGCGATCTGTTGCGCAAAGAGAGAGCAAAGAGTTGTGAATCGGAAACACAAAGATTTCAACTCTGCAAACAGGTGGAAGAGCTCAAGGAGCAGCTGTTTCATCAGAAGAGCCAGGCAGAGATACTGTGTAACATGGAAGAGGAAGCCAGGCGTGAGCTTGACACACTTCGAATTTCATGCTACGAGCTCTACGAGAAGTGTGAAACAGAGATCAGGGCCCAAAGACACAAGAGTGACATCCTTCAGCAGCAACTTCAGGCAGAAGAGAAGTCTCACGCTGAAAGCGTGTCAGAGTTCCGGGAGCAGATCCACGGACTGAAGAGTGAATATGACCACCTCCAACAAAAGAAGGAAGAAGAAATCGAACTCCTGATTGTCCAAGCATCTGAGAGGGAGCAATCCTTCCACGGGCACTTGGAGGACCTGAAAAAGACACTCCCCCAACAGACCCACCTTGCCCACCTTGAGTCCGAGGTCAATGAAAATCATTGCCTCTGGAATCAGGTGGAGTATCTGACCAATGAGACCCACAGATTGAACACCCTCTCACAGCATCAGAGAGAGCAGCTGTGCAAAGAGACAGTCAAGTGTTTTAAAGAGCAAGCACAAAGGGTTCAACTTGGCAAACAGGTGGAAGAACTGAAGGAGCAGCTGTCTAATCAGAAGAGCCAGAAAGAGTGCCTGTGTAACGTAGACCAGGAAACCAGACATGAGCTTGGGCATGTGACAAACACTCAGGAAGAGGAAAGTCAAGCTGGCCTTGCAGGGACCCCACAACTCAGTGTTGAGCTGCAGGATGAAATCTGCAAGGTGGAGAAGGAGGAAGAGGAGAAAGAGTCCCTTCCCTCTCCATTGGCACCTGGACTCCTAGAACAGACCCACGACCCTGACGAGAAGGCTCCTGAGAAAAAGAGGAAGTCCTTCTGGAAAAGAGCTCGCCACTTCCTCTGTTGTAGGAAGAGATAGAAGAAGAAGAAGAAGGAGGAGGAGGCTGCACAGTGATTAGCACTGTCGCCTCACAGCTAGAAGGTTCCGAGTTCGAACCCCGGTTTGGACGAAGAGGGCCTTTCTGTGTGGAGTTTGCATGTTCCCCCTCTTCATGTCTGGGTTTACTCCGGGTGCTCCGGTTTCCTCCCACAATCCAAAAACATGCTCATTAGGTTAATTGGACACTCTAAATTGCCCCTTTATTTGATAGATGAAATAAATAAAAATAAATGAATGAATTCAATTCTACATGGTGTACTTATGGATGAAGTTTGTATTAGTGGCATAGTTAAGTTGTCAAGAGGTAAATAATGAGAAAAGGTCACTTGTACAAAAGGTTTGAGGTGGACAACGGGGAGATAAAGGTTTATAGTAGTTGTGATAAACCAGAAAACTTAGTTGTGATGATTAAAGTTAAAAAGAGGTAACTAAAAAACCTGAAATGAAGTGAGGTCATGAGTAGCACGGGTGTCACTATTCTTTAAATACACGTTTTGACCTGACCTTTGATTTAATGTTGTCGTTCAATTTGATTACATTATTTAAAGACAGTTATACCACTAAATACATTGATATGCACAAATGTTCCACTATCATTCTGAATATGACAATTTTCCGAGTTTGATGGAGGTCTAAATTATTTGGTTTATTTAAGGAGCAATGAATATCATGTGCGTTACTGTAATTATGCCGAAACTAGCCAGAATGAGTTACCATCTAGTGTAGGCAGCCTAAAGTCAATCCAAAATTAAGATTGCAATTTAAAACAGTAACCGTGATGTAAAGTATGTCTCCCACACTCAGCATAAAACTGACATAGGCAGCAATAAAGAAGAGAATGTAAGCATTTTCACATTTAGAAAACAGGGATGAGATATCAATCAGTCGATTTCAGGAGCATTCTTTGGACAAACTTTAAATGAGCTCTTTCATACCACCCTCAATCTAACTAATCTAGGATAATGCAGATGTTGTTACTTGACTTAACCCAAGAGGTTAGGTAGGGTAGAAAGGCAGGAAATGTATCTTTAATTAATCTTACATTTTTTTCTTTCCAAGTTTGCGCCAACATTTTGACTGCCTTTTGACTGCAATCACTCTCAGTTTAACATTTTGCATCCATAAAAAAAATAAAAATAAAATAAATATCTCGATATATATCGATATATCGATATATATCGATATATTTGATGAAAAATGGACTTACTAAAAACTGCTCAAAACAATGAACAACAGCTCATCTTCCACAAATTAGCAACACGACACCACATGTTCCTTGTCAAAGTGAATGTTCACGTGTTCCTTAAAAGACTTTTCAGACCCAGGGCCCTGACAACTACCCCCCACTGTTACTGTGAACCTCTCAGTGACCACTACGCCACAGAGCGGCAGCACTCTGGCAGCATGACCTGCACACAGACAGCATGCTCTACCTACCTGATTTTATTTTGAAATGCTCAGAGAAGCAAGAGAGCGAACCCACAAAGCAGGAAAGTCACAGGTGTAATTAATGACAGTAACGAGGTTTCTGTTCCATTGTTGTGTCTCGTTGAACATTACCAGTGAGCTACATGCACATTAACAGAACCCTGGAACTGGTGAAGCTAAATGAACAAGCCCTCGTTAGTGTGATTAATTGCTCCTGCTGTCACATATCAATACATCATTCAACAGTCACCCACTTTCAGCACAGAACTGGTAAAAGATTCAACTTTGTTTGCTGATGGTTTGGCAAAAACACAGTTTTCCAACAATAACTGTTAAAAGTAATGTTATGCTTCATGCTTCATTTCATGAGACAATACTTCAAACAAGCATCCATATATGTTAAACTGCAGTATGTGTTACAGTGAAGCTAGTAAAAGGTATTTTTGTCTTTGTCTTCACACATCATGTCAGTCTCTTGTAGGCAGTAAGTGTTCAAACCGAAGAATAACTTTCCCTGACGTCTCACCATGTTCCCTGTGTCTGTATGCCTGCTTGACTGACAGCTTCTGTGTGGTCCATTTCTGCACTAAAGAAATCTGCACTGCCTTCCCCTCCTCGCTTGTCAGGAAAAAGGAAAGTTCTGTCACAGCAATGCTGTGTGTGATGTGCAGGGTTGCTTCAGTATTGCATGTCCAATAGTTAATATGTAGAATGAGTGAAGAGCAGCATAAGAGTGTGAGAAGTTGGACAAATGAAAGTCAAGCTCGAAAGTGAAACATTGTCTGCACTCATTACAGAGAAAAGCTGAGAACAAACTTGAGACTGAATGACTTTCAGCTGAAGAGAAAGACGGGAGAGAACTGGGAGGAGGATGAAGACAGAAAGGTGAGAGGGTCATAACAAACTGCAGTCATGGAGGAAGAAATAAGAGTTTTGAAACTTGTCATGAAGACTGTGAGAGACAAAGACAGAGCAGAGGAGGAGACAGAACAAATCTGTAATCTCCCACAGACACTTCAGCATGAACTGCAAACATCTGTCCTCAAACTGTTGAATATCAGGGATGTTCAAATTTCAGCTAAAACTTTATGAAATCTGTTGTAACACAAACTTCCATTTAATAAATGTATCAGCCAGTTTTTACTTCGATGTTGAATGACCATATCTCCCTTTCAAAGAGCAGTAGAACATTAATTGTTTCTCAGAGAGTGTTTCTGGCTGAACGTGTGTGTCAGTTCAGGCGGGACATAAGGCTCATATGTTGGCAATCAGCCTGCTGAACACTACACAAAGAAACATCCATTCTCAGAACAAGATGGTGTATTTAAAGACTATAAAACCTTTTTGACCCTTCACTGGCTTCTGTTACACTGCCTGATAGTATTATCCTGCTGAATACAATGCCAATGCTACAGCTCTGTGTACATCCACAGGGGAGTTTTCTGAAAAGCCCATTTTCTTTACAACATTATAAGTTTCAAAAGGTCATCGATCCATCGAAATATCTCAATGAGATGCTCTAGAGCATTAGTATCCAGAAAGAGATCAATCTGGGAGAGACTGAAAATAGTGTTTTCAGATACAGAAATAAATCATCACATAGGCATACAGTAGTAAACTAATAACTCAAACAGCAGTTTCTTATTATTTGTTTGTTCAATCATTCATTTGGTTCAGCAAACACAACTAGTAGCTTTGGTTGCCTGTGTGATTCAGAGGTACCAGTTTGATTAATCAAGACAAACACCACCTGCTGTATCATTAATTGATGATATTCAGAACACCTGGCTGAGGCGGAGTGATACACATAGTTAATAGTCCCAGTGATGTTGTAGTCTAAATCAGCACTCATGGAATGCCTGTTGTCCAATCAGATTACCTGGTTAGAACTAACTGTTGTTTAAATGCTGAACACATGGTGACATAAGCCACATGTTACTTGTGCTTTTCTGCTACAATGTGTGTAGTGCATACCATCATAAGTGTGCTCAGAGGGATACTAGCTTCTTAAAGAAGCATGTGGTAAAGAGCTTTTAGGGGATATAAAATGGCAGTCTATTTAGCATTTTACAGTATAAATAACTAATTTTATATTTGAAAGCTGGGCTAGTTTTGTCTCAAGCTTAGTATATACAAGTTTAAAGTGCTTTGAAAATGAATTCTGTCTGCATTAGAGAAGAACATAATCTGAGCTGTGAAAGATAACATGGTCTTTAACTTAAAGTGATAACAGGATTCAACAGCCTTAATATCTCTAATGAACAGCTGCTTGGCTGCTCAGCTGTGCTTATCACACACTTGCACACCCTGCTCACTTACTGCTGTGCAGCAGAGGAGGGATGCTGCCTCCAATATAATCACAGCTCCATCAGCAGTGTGAGATATAAACAGTCCTTATGGGAGCTTTCAAAAATCCCTTTGCCTCAATTCACTCGAAGAAAAAATGATATAGAGAATGCTCCATGTGTGATAGAGAGCCAGAGCACTGAGATATAAAACAATATATCTGGACTGATACTCATAACTCATAAACATCAAAACATTATTTATGGCCCATACAATACACAATCTATTTCCTGATCAGGGAGCAGAATGTTGCCAGGTTTCACTTCATCAGGAGGTCAACCACCAAAACGTATCTCCCGTTACTGCCATACTGAGTACAGTTTTCACTTCTTAGAGAGACAGAATTAAGTGCATGTGGATTGTGTTGTAATCGTTCAAGATGGTCTTAAAGCAGATACATTATGAAAGACACATACAGACTAACAATGTTTACAAGTATAACATGTTCTCAGTTAGTCATTTGTAATGTTTATAGAAGAGATCAGTGTGATCAGTGAGCATGTATCATTATAAAAACACACAGAACCATCAAAATTCTTCATAAAAATAAATAAATGATGCCATTGGACATTATGTGCTGCTCATAGATCTATAACTAGCCTCATATTAAGCAGGAAGACAACGTAACAGAACTACTAAACCCAAACATATGCAGAGGATGAACTGGGAATATCAGACTGACATCTTTGTAATTATATTTCTTGACTCTAAGTGGGCGTTGAGGCAGAAGCTCAAAATCATTCAAAATCCCATCAGATCAGCCTGGACTGACCATCAGGAACAGAGGAGAGCTCATAGTTCTACCAGTGCAGTTGTATGTGTGTGTGTGTGTGTGTGTGTGTGTGTGTGTGTGTCTCTTTGTGTGTGTACATTTTTGGGGGGCAGTCAGCCTGTAAAGAGGCTTTAAGAAAGTCAAGCAGCTGTTGATCCAGTGTGTCACTGAGGCAGAACAACATCAACACCCTGCTGCTGATCCCATTTATCATATTTCCCTGAAGGACTGATCCTACAAGACACAACTTCATGTCTTCCCAGGAACACATCTCTTACCCTCTCTCTCTCTCTCTCTCTCTCTACTCTTTTCTTTCTCTCACTGGTGTTTATTCTGCTCATTACTCTTTGTTTGTAGTTCAATAGTACTAAAAAAAGTGGGTCACTATTGTCCATTCAGCAGTTTCCTCTCACCGCCACTGAATCTGAATACTTAACATTTAAAAACAGTGGAATAATCATTATACAGAATCCCAGTCAGTGGGTCTAAATGTTGGCTATTTAGAAGAGCCGTCTGTCCTGGTGACATGAAGTGCAAATGCTCCTTGAGCAGCTTTAAATGCCTGTAAAGCTTTGAGGGGGCAGCATTACAGTGGTGAAGGAAAAACACCCTTTCTCTCCTCTGATACTCTAATTATGAAATGCCACTCGCATTACTCCTGCTACCATTGACCAGGATCTACCCACATGGCTTCTGCATCCTCACATACCGCATAACTGACACGGGAATAAAAACATTCATGTCTGACTTCTGTACATTACATGCTCCACAGACTCCTTTCATACTGTAGTCCTCCCACAGAGCCCAGACACACTGGCTTACTCTTAATGATTTCTCAGAAATGGCTCACAGCCAGACTAAATAAAAAGCTTTGCAAGGAAGAAGCCGATTAAAGTCTAGAAATGTAGACATAAAAACAAGACATTAAATATGGCAGTATGCAACAGTTATAATGTAAATGGTGTCTCTGTAATGCCTGCTGCTGTGTAAGCAAATGCTCTCTGTGACATAATGTCTGTTTGTTCATGCTCAGAGTTCAGAGAAGCAGTGATTAAACTGCAACTCACACATGATTGCTTATTGCTTGTCTGTTTCCTCATCTCTCTGTCAGCCTCTGAGCTCCTTCTCCAGATCCTGCTGGAGGAGATGTTCAGTCACTGGGAGCCGTCTATCATTTCCTCTTTCCTCCCTGTATTAAACTCTAGCAGAGAGGTAGAGCTGTGCTTACAGCTTCCTGTTTCACAGACTGAGTTATTATTCATTTAGCTGTCAGTCGGGGCCAAGATGATTCAGTGGGAGGTCTGAATGAAACCTGACTTTATGGAAATGTTCAGGTACCACCTGCATGTGTAACAGCTGGACTGGAGAATTAAACACAGAATAGTGTGCATTAGAGAGTAATGATTGGTAAAGGTTCTGTCTCTGATGATGGTAATAAAAGTGGTAAAATCACTGAGCCCAGTGGTTCGGTCATGGATCCAGTGCCATCACTACAATCTGATTGGCAGCCCCAGTTGCCATCTAAAAATTTCTGTCACGTCATTGGTCTCCATCTCACTGTGGGGCAGGTGTTTGGCAAGATTTCTTTTTTCTGCTAAGACTGTTTGTCAATATTTTCTGCTCCAGATTGTGAGTTGATGCTTCCCTGATACATGAAGAACAACAATAGCATTTTTATTTTTCTGTTGGACAAAATCTCTAAATTATGAAAATATCTTACCAGCACAGTCCACACTATCTAAAGAATATACAAAAACGAAGAGTGGTGATTTAATGAAACATTGTTTTAAAAGCACCTGCAGCCAAATGTGTTTTACAATCTTCTCCAGGGAGGAAACTTCAGTTAATTCATGTTGTTGTGTGTTTGAGAAAAATCTTCCTCCAATTAAAATTTAAGTCTGAATTTGACCTTTAGAAAGAGGGAATCCTCATTAAAATGTAGAGCAGCTGTTTCCTTTATGCCTCAGTTGTCTTTTCTGCTCGAGTCTTCTTTTCAACATTTAAGTTTCTGTATTTCATATTCATCATCTTGAAGAATTTTAGTTCAATAAATTGTGCCTGTGTTGTTCCTCAGACATCAATGATGTGCGGGTGATGAAAGAACCTCCGTTGACACCGACTTGTTTGCATAAGAATAAGTTTATTACAAAGTATCAGCATCGATCAGGCTTCTAGGATACCTGGGAGAACATCCTCGGCCAAATTAGTGTTTCCCCAAATCACAGTTCAACATGCACTTAAATATCTTCGAGGTGAGTGAATGTTTCTCTCATATTGTTTACATTAGGCGGGGACCCCTTGTCCTTCAGGTTTAAAAGCGCTGATACATCATTAAAAACAGGATATATACCATTGTTTTACTTCTGCCTACATAACACATGTCCTGCTATGTAAGATGTTCTACAAACTTTACCTGGATTATCTTTTTAAGACCGAGTAGTTCTTTTTGTTTTCCTCTTAAATATGATCTTTAAAATACACAAGCACGAAGTGAAAAGACTCAGACAGCTCTATTTAATTACCAACAATATCTTCTTTTGAGTCCAATCTGACTGGACAACAAGCAGAACATCACAAGCATAAACCACTGTATTACTTGTCTTAAATAAACCCTGCTGTACTGTGAAATAAATGACTTGTTCTCAGTTCTACTGACTCTGTTGATGTGTTGGTGAACGACTGAAACAAATTTATCTGTATCCATCATCACTGTTCCCCACCTGTTATTCAGTTTATAATCTAATACAAGCAAATTGACAATAATGCAGTCTTAACCCAGCATGCAATTGGGTGGTTTTGCCTTTTAAGCCTTTTGATAAGAGCTATCTGATTACCCACAATCCCCTGGTTTCATCAGGGAGCAATTATCTCGTCACTGATCTGTGGCCGTCTCATAAAGAGTATCTGATCAGGATGTTGTGGCTTTGGCAGCCATGCATACTGTGTGTACATTTAATAATCTGCTGCTAAATAACGGATGACTTCAAACCAGTTTTGTTTAATGTACCAGCATCCAGTTCCTGAAAAAACAAACAAATAAAAACAATAAACAAACACACACGCACACATTTAGCTAACCCATGAAATGATCGTCTCTGAGCAGCACTGTGACAAATCAAACTGTATCATCTGTTGTCTTAGTGCAGCGTTCAGTGTTGACGTGTGTAGGAGCCTGGCGATGTTGGAGTCACAGATGTTATAGAGACAAACAGCTGGGAGTTAGATTGGAGTGTAAACATGCTCAGGAATTTTATTAAAAGCTGAAAATTAATAAGTGAGAATTAAACACTTCAACATGGTTTATGCAGAGCTGCTAACTGTGCGATGATCAGAATCACACTGTGTTTCTCTGGGAATGTCACTGTGCTTCATGGATGACTGCATCTTATAGCTGCAGTAATTAAAAATATCACTACATTTTGCATCAGTGTTTTTCCCAAGATAGGACAAACATCAAAATTGTTCAGTTTAATACATAAATTATGCATATTTGTGGACAAAGTGTGCCAAGCTTGCAGAATGAGAGAATCAATGGCAGACTGGTATCTCAAGGAATATAAATGAGCACAAATAAAGAAGAAGAAAACATAAAATCTCACTTCAACACACACTAAGTTTAAGTTTTAAGAATAACAAAGAGAGAGAAATCCTAATCATACATTTTATTTAACATTAAGAAACAAATATTTTTTTAAGACGAAGGCTTTGGACTGTTCTATATTAGACAGTTTCCTGAGTGTCAGATGTGAACCACGTGTCAAATACAAAGAATTAAATGTTCAACTTTTTTCAAGATATCAGACTCAGTAAATTACAGTAAAATTCCACTTGATCTAATGCTAAACAAGAAAAACAAGGATAGCCACTCATACATTAAATTATTTAAATGTCATTTAGTGCCTAGTATTGGATAAGTTATACGTCAGGAGACTCTGTCCTTCCTGTTAGAATAAGGAGTAATAGCTCACTGAGCAGCTGTAAACACATGTAATCCTGCAGAGCTCTGGGGCGGCAGCATCAGAGAGGGAGATGAAATCGACCCTGAATGAAGAGTCTGCAGAACACTGACCTCACTCCAACTACAGACCTGATTACGTAACACCTTCAAAGACAGGTAATGTAAAGCAAGAGAACTCAGTGTCACTTTTACCTTATTCCACCTCTCCTATTACAAATGTTTCACAGTCAGAATTTTTCTCTACTTCATTTTTACATTCTGTCAGAGAAATCATTTTATCGTGAATATTGTGAGCAGTGAAACAACAATTTATGACTTTCAGAAGGGAGCTTTTAAAACAAGTCATTGCTTTTCTTATTTAACATATTTATTTTCCCTGTTTGACACATCTCCTGCCTGTTAGAAATGTGGCCTCTGTGACTATAAACTATAATCACTCACCATGGTATTGATGAACCGTCTGTGGGCTCCTGCTGCTGTCTCCTCCTGTCTTATGTTTGTGTTGTTGGACAGAATCAGTCATGTGTCACCTGTCCATCAGGCATCCTGCTGCTCTGCACACCTGTTCCCAATCATCTCATCAGCCTGCTGACCTGTTACAGGACCTGCCTCCACAACTCAACCTGATTGGTTAATCAGTCTCTCACTGCTTTCTCTCAGCACTTGGCCAAATAGTTTCAGTTTTGTGTCCTCCCTGCACTTTGCCTGTTTAACCAACATTTCTCGTTGACTCTTAGATTTGTCTTAAAAAAAACAAACTGTGACAGAGAAGTCTGAGCTTGAACAAAGAGACACAGTCACATGAGCTTCAAACAACAGAGAAATTAAGTAATGGGATTTAGACACCAAAGCAAAGCCTACAGCACTTCAGTCACTTTAATCCTTTCTTGTAAGGACAATGAATTCATGAGGACAATAATAAGCTCTAATTACATTTTCCAGCTCATGTTTGCCCCTGACTTACAAATGTAAATGAAGACATGATCCTGTTTGGGTGCTGAAACTATTCTCCCTTTGTGAGAGTAATAAAATACAGCTGTTCTGTCACAAAGCTTTACTGTCACTGCAGAGGTCTGCATCATGTAAAGAAGCTCAGGGAGGTCTGTGTTTATAAAGTGTCAGTCTCTGGATATTAACTCATTATTAATGGTTAACGGTTTCATTAGAATGGATATGAAGGGTTTTAAGAATCTCATATCTGACACTGAAAAGTAGCTGTCATGAATTTATCTCATGAAATCCAATCAGGATTTTAATTTTGCCTGCTTTTCCATCAGTAGTTTTTGTTAGGTGAATGTGTGTAATGTCGCCATGTAGAGGCATTAGTCTTCTTATTATATGATTCATAAGACATTCAAAAATGTAAACATTAAAGTGATACAATCAAAAAATATTTTTTTATCACATATAAATAAACAGAGCACACAACCTATGACTAATATCAGTGCATCTGATACAGACACTTACCACATTAACATGCTGGGTCATGCAGATAATGGAGCTAGACATGCCTCTGTACACGTTGTCACAACTGGGCTCAATTCTGGACAAAAGACTGGAGACCACACATGAGTTCAACAAAAAGTATGTTTATTTAACAGAAATAAAATCAGAATCAATGTAAAGAAAACAAACAACAGGATGGAAGCAGAGGGAGAGAGAAAGACTGACTGACTGCTACCAGCGTATATCAGCAGAAAGACCAGGTGATCCTAATCTACTAACGAGCTGACTCCGCCCACCAGGCTCCTGCAGGGAGAGGTCTGGTCACAGAGGGCCGTCACACTAATGACCTCATACCAACTAGAGCTTAATCAACTCGTCATAAGTTGGTCATGCATTCTTCTATTTTCACAGGGCATGTGTCAGATTTTAGTTGAAAGTTAAGAGTGTCTGTGAAGCACAATGATGTCATTCCTACACAGTGTAACATGCGACACATGTTAAATGCTCAAATATGAGTGCTGAGCTTTCACTCCATGAGAACTTGGCATTAAGCGCTGTGGTCGATTTAACCATATAATCAGTCCCTGATTAACTCAGTGTTGTGACCTCAGATGAAAACACTTGAAGTGAACCACTTCCTCCCACTTTGCATGTAAAAAATATTGTTTTATTCCAAGCAGCTCGACAGTGAGCAGGGACAGACAGAAGAGAGGCTCTACAATCAGGCATCCCTACATCTATTTATGGAGTGAAATTTGACAAGAGCATTAAACTAGACTGATGCATGTGCAGAGCATATTGGACAGACAGACGGATCGGACAGGAGCAGCTTTTCCCGTCCCGTCCTTCCTGTCAGCAGCTTAATATTTGTGAAATGGAGCTGTCAGGCTTTAGACGTTATTAGGATGTCACAGTAACAGACAGCAAGGTAAGTGGCTGAAAATCAGTCAATTGACCAACAGGTGAGACAGCTGACAACCACAGAACGGACACCTCTACAGCCTTTGCAGATAAAACTTAAGCAGACTTCTAATGCATGGCCAGTGTCTCGTCAATTAAGTAGGCCTTTATTTTAAAACAACATATAAAAAACATGGACTGTTTAACTCCAGAATAAAGATTCAACAGTTCTGTCACAGAGTGATTGTACCTATCTAACACAGCAGCAAGAGGAGGAGAGAGGCTCTGTATAATTGTATTCATCTGCCATCACTGTCCAATGAAAGCGCAATCAGTGCCCCCTTAATCTCATTCTAAAGCCCCTTTCATTTGGACTGCATTAAGAAGCAGATGTGACAGTGGCTGGTGAGAAAGAACAGCTAACCAGAACATTTACTGAGACGTAATAATCAGATATACAGAGACGGAGAGAAACTAGAGAAAGAGACGCTGAGTGACATTCTTTAAACCACGTCTCAATCTGTGTGTCTTCATGGTGTGTGATCACCTTCAGGAATAGAAAATTGAAGCATTTGGATGAAGAGTGAATATACACACATCTGCACATTGGTGAATTTAAACTGTGGCAAGGTGCCTACTTCTACCTGCTGTAACAGTGTGTATTACGATATAATGTCCTGATCTGTGGATAGCATTACTGAACATCACATCTCGGGGATCTTACAAAACAGGTAGGTCAGTGCAGTCTTAACATAGGGCAAGGGATATGTAGGGAATCATTACATCTCTCCAATGTGCTGATTAGTATGCATAAGGAAAGGAATCTATGATGTTTGAATCACAGGAACTTCAGTGAGCTGGGACAGTGTTTGCAGCCATCCGATGAAATCTCTACTAGCACACCCTGTTCTTCACTGAACTGAAGTATGTGACACTTGAGGTGCTTTCAAGTGCCTCTTCAAGGAATACATGCAGATGTGTAGACGATGGGTCTTGATTTTAAAAGAACTCTTTAATGTTCAGTTCTGTTCAAGGTACAATATTTGAAATTAACCAGAAATTAACAAGTCAAAGAATATCTGAGCTGCAGCTGTGTTAAAATCTCAGCGACCATGTCTCCATGTTAAAGAACAATTTGTTTAGTTCAACTTGCACTCTCAAACTTACGCTGAGCTTTTGATGATATCATCCCTTTAATAAAGTGGTATTATTAGTATTCTAAATAAATTAATGAGTTTTGAACAACCCTTGTTCTTATTATAATAAGGCCTGTGGACATGTAAACTTACTAATTAAAATCTGCCTTTTATGAAACTTATTTCATGTTAATGCAGCAGTAATGCAGAGTTAGGCTCACTAATTCTCTAGTTTTCAGGAAATCCTCCCTGAGGCTTCACAGGCTTCACACAGTCCTCTCAAGCTTATCTGCTGCATCTGAAGCTACTTCTGGAGGTGGAGGTGGAAAAAGTACCACTTATGAATAGCAATTATATACAGTTTAAATTCAGCTCAACCATAGACTGTATAAAAAGATGGAGGACATGACAGCTCCGCAAGAGTGAAGCCAAAACCTCCCGAACGCCCCCTGCTGACTGGTTGCAGTACAGATCATAAAGCCCGCCTCCTCCATGTTAACAGATGGGACATGGGTCAAATTATAAAAACCAAAATACATGTCAAATACGTTTTTCTCTAACATGGTTTCTGTCACTATAGCTAGTTCTTATCATGCAGATACAACAGAAGGACAGCAGAGGGTAAAGAGTTGAGGTTCAAACAGTGACTGATTAAAATGATATCCAAGCTGTCAGATGAAGAGCTGTAGGGAGATTTAATTCCTCCTCTTGAGACAAAAAGGACAACTGGAGGTGAAGTTGACTCTCCGTCTCAAACGGCTTCATTTAACTGATAAAACACATTAAAGACTCCTGCTGTTGTTCTTTAAAGCCAGGCACCAAACTGAACAGATGAGGTTAACATCCAGCTGAGGAGATTAATAACCTTATTATTCACATTCAAACAGTGATGATCAGCTTCATGTAGGGGCCTCTGAGGTGAACAAGAAGGTACACACGTCACACACCACACACATTGTCCCTCGCAGTAAGTTATGTTAGAAGAGAGTCACAGCATGATAAAGACAACAGAGGACACATCTCAGTCGTCTCTCTTGGATCTGACCTGGGAACTGATCTACTCAGAGACAGTCCTGTTACCTGGCAGAAATACTGCAGTCTGTGGATGTAGCTGGTGATGAAACTCGCTCAGCTTTTACTGTAGCTGTTGTTTCACATTCATGATAAGAATAATAGTCAGTCTTTGAGCATGGAGCAGCTTTACTGGTCAGAAACAGAGCTCATGTTTTCAGTAAATTAGAAACACATATATTTACAAATTGTGATATTTGGATTGTGAGAAAACCTGGGAGGAATATTCTATTGAGAAGTCATTTTCCTTCTATTATCTCAACACATTATAGCTTTCTCATGGACCATTGAACTTGTGTAAAAAACTTCAAAGACATTTTCAAGTCATCGCTCCCTGCTTTTAAAAGAGACACTTTCCAGCCCTGTTCTGCCTGAGGACCAGTCTGAGAACAAATCAATTAGTGTGCCTTGGACCTGCTCCAGTGTTTCTTTCAGACGGCCTCAGTAAATATGACCATCCAGCAGTTACTGCAGTCTGATAACACAAAGCCTCACCATGTCAGCCACGAGACAAGGCCAACACTCTCAAGGTAACAAGGCTAAAACAGGTAGCTGTAAGGGAACTGAGGAAGCTAATAAAACAATAAAGCAACAAAGACTGAACAAGGTCAGGAAACACTACACACACTTTCTGCTTGTTCTTACTTTAGCTTTTCCCAGCCTTTATCTGGAAGACTCAGAACCTTCATCTCTCTGACCGAGCAGAGCTACTTTTTCCTCTTCTGAGGTTTCTCTGCGGATGTTTGTATGAAACAAAAGAGGGAAATTATCTGCAAAAGAAGCATGTGTCTTAGCGTGAGCATTATCACAATGCTGTTGCTTTATTGAAGGCACATTGTTCATCTGAGGACCCCAGTATGTTTCTGCAGAGAAGGACCATTGGCCGTCGGGTCCTCCTTGTAGAATCTACATTCCTCCTTCTGGCTGCTGGGACAGCTAATGACCTTAGCCAAGGAAATGATCCACAATGCCTCTTTTTTACCTCATTGTCTTTTTATTTTAAAACCAGTGCACAGGGAAAATGACAGACACTGTATTCATTTCACAGTTCAGACTCCAAATATCCTTTTTTCTCTTCAAGGCAAAGGGCACAGCCAAACACACAGAGACATCAGACACAGAGGCCATTAGACTGATGAGGCATTTACAGCAAAAACTATTAGAACCCCACAAAACAACTCTCTACTGTGTATAAGGTCATTGCACTTAAGGCCTGAGTGAAACACTTTAAAGTTAACTTTTTATTAGATGAACAGCAGGCACACAATCCTGACTTTAACATATAATGTTCTGAATTACCTCTTTAACACATTTCTTTTCAGTGTCTACGTAGACAGACCAACATTGGGTCGATGTCAGTGTTGTACAACTGACCTAACAGAGGATGATCCAACAACAAGCCCATCCCCAAATAAAATGTCTCCAGCAATAGGAAGCAGTATGACAGAGAGGGACTAGAAGGAGACTGTAAGACTCTACTTGTAAGAGTAATACACAGAAAAGTAGCAGTAGTAGAGAGTTGATATCATCAGGCAGAATCAGCAGACTACACACCTTCCTCTTGTCCCTCCCTGTCCAAAGCAATAGGAAACAATATGACAGGGATTAAGGTCTTCAGGCCCCAAACCTCAGATTTGTGTTCAGCTCTCAGAGGAGATACCAGTGACAGATTCAGAAGGCTCCCTGGTTTATGTGTTCAACCCAGAGGCAGGACGCCAGAAGGATATCAGAGCAATAACACAAGATGAATAGCCGTGATCACAGCACAGCCAAGTATTATCTGTGAGACCACTGCAAAGTGCAAAGATTAAACAGATCATCTATATCTGCCCCACCAGCTTCTTGTTTCTCAGCTGCTCTGTGCCTGGTTCTTCTTTTAAACCTCCATCAGATCAGATCAGATTCTGACTTCTTGCTCCCCCACTGATCCCATCCTGGCCTCTCCTGCTGTGACCGGCTGCTCCTTGTACCTGACCTATAGGAAGTTAATGTAAGGATCTTGGTTTCATAAGTAATTGTCTTTCTACCAGTCAGTTTGCTAACCTCTGGCATCCAGCAGTGTGTATGCAGCTGTGAAGGTGTGTAACCTTTGCAATATGTTCTGCCTCCTGTCTGCTGTCTGTCTAACCTCTTTGTGGGTCACATTCACTCCTGAACCTCTGACACTGACAATGTGTAAAATGTACATAATTACCCATTTATATTATTATAGACGGCAGGGATGAAACAAGGAACACAAGCTCATTACTTCTCTCCCATCACTCAGTTTACTTATCTGTCTCATTAAACAAGTGTAATTTTAACTGAAACTCAACAAAATGCCTACATAACAACAAATAAAAAAATAAACAAAACTGAAGTGAAATTATTTTCAACTCCACTTTTTGTGAATGCAGTCATTATAGTTGTGTTTCTCCCTTGACCTCCTGCATGCTCTCTCTCTCAAGTCATACAACACTCAAGCAAAGAGAATAAATATATATATAGTTATATATATAACCTATAAATCCGTGTTTTTCTCCCCAATTATTCCGAAACAGTTAATATTGCTCTTAATTTCAGTTCAGTTTAGTTGTATAAAGAGTAAGGAAAGAAGAAAAGGAAACCTAAATATAGTTCGTCCATATTTTGCTGTGGTGATCATTTTGTACTAAACAGCTGAAGGTAATGATTTACATCATCCACATGAGATACTTAATCTATGTCTCCTGATGATTTCTGCAAATACACATCTGATCACTGCAAATAAATGATAATGTGACGAATGTAATGTAAGAATACAAGTGTGCTGTTACAAACTGAAGACACTAAAATAAATAGACTCCCACTTCTTGCTCTTTTTTCTCTACCAGCACACAGCTGTAATCACAAACACCTCTCTATTGAGATAAACTTTCAATGCTGGGATCGCAGAGAAGCAGACAGGAAGCAGAGCAGGTGAGATCAGATGGGGATTGGAGGGCATGTTGGTTGTCTAAATCTCAGTGGAGTGGAACATTGTGTGCAGCTCCCTGTCAGCCCTGACACACAGCTTCCTGCAGGGAAGGAGGGAAGGAGATCTTTCTTTGATGTTTTACAGTTTGACAGTAATTGTGTTAAAAAAGGCCCATTAGCCCAGCCCTAATAAATACTGAATGACTGAATCCACATTATGACTCTGCAGAACAATTGAAAAACAGTTATGATGATTGGGAAAGGCTGGCTGAGTACTCCATGAAAAGTAATTTGGGGAACGTATTAGCACCAATTAAATACATGTGTGGTTGCATGATGAGAATTCTAAATAATACCGGAAGAAAAAAAATTGCAAACAATATTTTGATGGGTTTTCTGACATAATAATAATGGTAGTTACATCCACATAATTTCATGTGGAATTTAAACTCTTGCGGTCATGCTAAATGCTAAATTCAACATGCGAGCATGAATATGTTTTGCAAGGACCAGTGGGAATGTCATTAGTTTTAAAGAGATTAAATCTTAAACCTATGACTATGTAGAACAAATGACTATGGTATTTTTTACCTGTTGTAGAAGCTTGATTAAAAGTCTGAGGCTGACCAAAGTACAAAATCTCATTGCGAAAAAAGTCAATAATTCACAAGACATTTCACTGAAAAAGCCAAGTGTAAACCTCATGCAGGCAGCAAAGATAGCAAAGCAACGCAATATTGTCATCCCTAGAGCCATGGTGCCAGAATGGCCAAAAATATTATAAGAAAATCAAATGTTTACCGATCAGGAACAGCAGCAACAACATCTGTCTTTATTTGCATCCTTTCAACTGACTTGTGACTTCTCAGTGTGTTGGCAGTGTGGATGTGTGCTATGCTTCCTCTGTCCTCTGTAGCTGTAATCATACTGACAGGCTCTTTAATTATATGGAAAACAACTTCATCTACACCCACCCCTATGAGCTAACAGGCAGAACATTATATACATGAACAGATGTACATTGGTGTGATTAAATATCTGCAGGATGACAGCCAAGAACATTTGTCAGAGGGGAAAATGTGCATAATAGACACGAGCTGCTGTGAACAGATCTGCATCTTTCTGTCTGTTTGTGTTCCGTGTTAGAGCTTTTAAAGCTGTGACTGTCACCTGCAACATATGGCACAAACTAAATAGCAACATCCTTAACAATCAGGTATGTATTAATTTAAAGAAAACTCTATAAATTAATAACTTATTGCTAATCACTGACAGAAAGAGGACCATTGTGTGACTGAAAGACATCTGAGTGCAGCAGGGCACCAACAGGATGAGTTTGGTCATCAAGCTGTACCTCTAACACACACCCACATACATGCACAGGCAGGTACAACACAGGCGATGACCTGTTTGACTGGAAGGAGGAGAGCTAGAAGATGTTCACACCTCCACCAACCTTGGAAGTGTTGTGGGCAATGAAAGAAGCAACAGATGCAGACACTGAAGCCAGAATCGTGAAGGCCAGAACAGCTTTTGATACACTAAGGCCCATCTGGAACTCAAGGAAAATAAGCCTCTTAAAATCCAGCTTAGCTCTGCTCAACGGTTCAGAGACATAAAGAATCCAGACTCGTTCACAAACAAAGTTTGGTCCTCTTGGAACAAGTGGTCACAACATTGTGATAATAAAGTGGCCAAACACCTTTAGAAATAAAGATCTTTGGAAGAAACAAACCAAGGGGAAGCAGACACTTCGATGAAGCGCAGAAATCAGGGTTCGATTGGACACATTCTACAGAAACCCGAGATCAATGTAACGGTGCAATCTTTAGAATTACACCAACAAGGGAAGAGAAAACGAGGGAGGCCCAGAAACAGCTTTACTGTGTCAACAGACACGGAGACAAAATAATTGGATGGGTTTGGAGAGTGCAGCACAGGATTGGGGTGATATAAGGGAGTTTAGATTGGCCTGTGCTGCACGAGGAGCGATTGGGGTTTAAGTTAAGTGGGTCAAGCAGCCTGACAGACAGGTGAGCTGCAGCCTGAGGTGCATGCTCTCAGATTAGCAGTGATGTCGTATTATGGGGTAAATATAGGTTATTGTCAGGGCACTGTTGTTGCTCTGTCTTGAAGAACCATTTTATTAGCAACAGGGAAATATTGAATTGTTGCACAATGAATGGAGTGAAAGAAAACAGAGTGGATGACTCTCAGCTGAAGTTTGAAGAAGGTTGACACTTTACAAAATAATTGCACATTACCTACATATTGTTATTCCTTTATTTGAAAAGCTACCACCTCTTAACTTTAAACTGTTAATCATCACCTCAGTTGATAAAATCAATCATCCTGTGGGAAAGTTATATAAGCAATACATATTGAATAAATTAAATGTGTGCACACGTCTGGAAGATAAAAAACAGAGTTATATAGCATGTGCACACAACCGGAAAAAATCATATTACCAATGTTTCCAAACAAATTCCCACCAAGTCAAAACCAAATTCAAGCCCCTGATGTAATAACTGGATGTGAAAAGCAGCAACATTGTGGGATGTTGTAAACACACCAGAGCACAACAAGCATTCAGCTAGTACTCTGAAAAAAAAAAGAAAAATGGCATCAATAAATGGTTATGTCATCATCTTAAGTCGATAAAACTTCTTTCATTCACGCTGAAAAGGATATAAAGCCTTTATCCTCTTAAAGAAATACTTACATCATGCTATTTGTCGGCTTATTGATTCCCTTTCTGTTCACACTCACCCACACATAGTTTACTACTCTCTTACAGAGTCTGAATCACAGTGTAGGAGGCTCAACCTTCCTCTGTTCAATTACAGCAGCAGCAGTATAGTCTGATAGAAAAGAGCTACTGTCGGAAGCAAAGCTGTAAACATATAATGGGGCTGGATGTGACTGCCCAGTATGGCGGATGTAAACAAGACACCTTATCCCATAATTTTGTCGTTGTGTACTTTCTTGATATTGTTCTGAGAAGTGATGTTTGCTGTAAGTTGTAACAATGATCTATTTGTACTTATGAATGTGAACCATGCAGCTAATACAAAAATACATCCACATGTTGATCCAATCTATTCATTGTTTTATAAGGATGAGTTGTATTTTATAAAAATGGAGAAGAGAAAGACACAGCAACAAAACAACAGCATCAACTCAACTTGCTCAGCCTGTGTAGAAAACCAAACCGAGATAACGTGTTCACTAGTGAAAGACAATAAATCATGACATTACAGCTCAGACTGGATGGCTTAGATGGAGGACGACTCACTCCAACTCAATCCAGCTGAAAGTAAAACACTATTCATCACAGACACTCTCACTATGTGGCTGCTGCTGCAGGGTCAGGGTGCAGCACATTTCACAGACAAATGTGATCCAATTAGATTAACTCAGTTATGGAAAATGGCCAATAGCTTAACAGTTTACTTAAATCACTGCACCAAAAATAATTCACACAGCAATGCTAAATACAAAACTGCAATGACATTGGTCTGTCAATGACCTAATTATAGATGATGGGGAGTAGAAGCTGGCTCAATTTCAGTCCAGCCAATCCAGCTGCTGAAAGCTCTTTGTCTCTTCAGTTTCAGACTAATTGGCTGATTCCTCCTGTAGGAACGGAGGCTGACAGCATCTGCTCCATGCCAGGATGAGACAGCGTGTGTGTGCCAGCTCAGTCTGGCAGGGCAGCATGGGAGAGGTTATGGGGTCAGGCAGGAGATGAGGTGAAGAGAGCTCGGGCATATTAGCAGATACAGTGTGAACATATTTATTTTCAAAGACCGATTTAGCCAAAATGGTATCAATTTGAATCTGTTGAATGGTTGAAGGCAGGTAATAAGGTCAGTGAGATAAACAGAATCAAAGCTAATTTTGTCAAAGACTTGTTTATGGCAACAGCTTTTGTGTTTCTGTGTGTGTGAGTGGAGCTTGAGTAATGAAAGGCAGGCTGTAACCGGAATGCGTCCATCTCTTGGGGTGAAAAACAATTGAAAAAATACACAGAATACACTGCACGTCTTTCAAAGTGACTGAATGCCTTTCTGTTGAAGTGGAAAAGAGAGAAAGCGGAAGGAGGAAGACAAAGGCAGAAAAGGGAGAGCACTTTTACTTAAAAAATACTCGTGACTTTGCATTCATGGAGTCTGACATAAAAAGGACTGTTTTGAAACTTGTCCTTAATACCTTGGTAGGCAAATGTACAACTATAAACACACACTGGCAGTTCAGCATGCAAAGAAAGCATCAGGCCTTTGAAACCTTTGAAAGAGCAGAGCAGCTCTCTCTCCTGAAAGCCTTTAATTCCTCCCCTTTACTTCTTGCATAGCAGGTGGTAGTCTGTGTGGAGTGTGTGATACCAGTGCAGGAGTGTAATTGTGTACTGTATCTTTTGTTTGTTCTAAATGAACGACTATTTAGCGCTGTAGGGGGTCTTTGAGCTGGACTTTAAACATCAGACTGTAAATCTGTGTTATTAACTGATGATTTTCACAATCTTTGTTCATGCAGACCAAAGACTGTAAAAAGCAGAGGCAGATGAGGCTTTAGCGAGGCCAGTCCAAATCCCAGCATGCAAACAAACACAGTGAGAAATGCTTTTTGTGTCCTGCAGAAGTGAGGTCAGAAATCATACACAAACATACATACAGACACACTGTCCTCATGAGAGGAGAAACAACACAATGTGATGAACAGTCAGTACTTCTCTCTCTGGTGGGACAGCACAGCACGGCATCTCTCCCTGCTGTTTGCCTCGAATCTGTTTTTATCTCTCAGCTGCGTTTCTTTGTCTTTCCACACTTTAAGTCCCTGTTTCTCTGACATGTCCTCCATCCATCCATTTGTTTTTGCTACACATTCTGTATGACATTTATTCTCACATCATGGTTGTTCTTTCTTGCTAGAACTCCATACATCTCAAACACTGCCCCATACATCCTGGTTCCAATTCCTCGGCTGGTTGATTCTTAAGTGATTTACGACACAGACGCTTAAGTCTGGGCTGAATCCACTTCACACTCAGTCAATAGCAGACAAAGCCTTAAAAGACAGAGCCTCTCCTCTTCTACTCCCCTCACTTTTTCCCTCTTTGTTCCCTTTCTCTGCACTAAGCTGTAGATGATGGAGATGGAAATGCTTTTGCTGCATCATATAGAAAAGGTTTTCTTTGAATGAGATTGAAACATTTCATTTTTCATTTCACATGGAGAACGATGTCTGGTTCTGAATCGGAGAAGGGATTGCCTGCAGTCTCTGCTTCCGAAGCTTTAGCCTGATATGAAAATATCCTGAGTAAAACGTGGTTAGAGATGGTTCAAGCTTGAGAATAATTCCATGACTATTCAGGGAAAAGATTGGAGTACGGAATAAAGGAGCAGCTGGGAGGAGAAATGAAGAAATATTAGGAAAAGCAGTGGCCCTCGAGATAAATTACCAACACAATGCAAAAAAATAAGATGAAGTGAAAAAGCATTCAATAAAGGAAGAAACATAATGAACCATCTGTGCACACAGTGAAGGGGGGAAATGTAATAATGATGAAATGTTTGGATAAGGATGTAGAAAAAATTGGAAGCTTTATACACAGAGAATGTTTAAAATGGATCATGGCTCTGAAAAGTGATTAAATCCCACCAAAATGAAAATAACATGACTGAAGATGTGAAGCCTTGTCCTGGTTTATAGGACAGAAGATGGAGGTCAGTCTGTCGCTCTGTTTGGAGAGTCCGGTGGAGAAGAGACGGAGAGAGCTGAGGTCCAAACACTGACAGGACACAAGAGAGCAGCTGCAGCCCTCTGGCTCTGACAGAAGACAGGAAGAGGTTCAGGTAGAGGAGGAAATGGTGAGCTATAAGAGGAAAGGAGTTATCTTATCTCCCAAAGCTCAAGGAAAGATATAACATTTTGAGATTTGGAGCTACTGAGTGTTATTAATACTGAAGGCTGATACGCAAACTCTTATTAGACGTGGGAATTAAAAAGCTGTGTGAGGAAATGATGACTGACTTCCATCTTGATAAAAATATTCCATTTAATTTCAGGTTGTAACGATGTGCTGATTTGTCACATCTGACTGATTCTCTCTTTTATATCATTCACTGAATATTAACTGACAAGCTGATGTCAATTATCATCAACTGTGCTGTCTGATAGGTCAGAAGAATCACTGCTGATGGCTGATGCTCATCATCATTTGTCAGATAAATAACCTTCATTAAATTAAAGCAGAAACTCAGCATCAGTATTAATAAACTTTTGACACATGACACAGGAAGTTTGGAAACAGGAAGTTTGTGCTTTCTTCACTCAGTCTTCATTTACTGCTGTCAGAAGTTTGAAATGCTCCCATTTCATCCAAACATATTAAATGTCATTTGAAAGTCAGATTTCATAATTATATCTGATTGTTCATCTGCATATCAAGATCTGAGGAGCACAGAGGAGCACTGGGATATTACCTGTCATCCAACAGACGCTATTAAATATGACCATGCATCAGGATAAATTAAAGAACCTAATCTGTTAACAAGCAGTCCATGTTGCGTGAATGTGATGTAAAAATAGACTTATAATGCAGATGATATGAAGTCTGTGAATGAACATGATGACTGTGCAAAAGCTTCATTAAATACAAAAGGCCCTTGTAGTTCAGCAGCATGTGGAGCTGTGTCTAGGTTTAACCCCGGCATAGTTAGAAGGCTCATTAATACTAAGTTATGATTTATGCTAAAATAAAAGCTAATTATTATTATTAAATACTTTGTAAATGGACTGCATTTATTATGTGCTTTTATAGTCTTCCAGCCACTCAAAGCACTTTACACTACACAACAACCTTCACACATCCACACACTGATGGCAGAGGCTGCTATACAGGGAGCCAAGCTGCTCATCAGTACTGATCCAATTCCATTCACACACATTCACATGCCGATGGCCATAGGCCTTCGGGAGCAATTTGGGGGTTAAGTGTCTTGCCCAAGGACACATCCACATGTGGACTGCAGGAGCCGGGGGTAAAACTGACAATTTTCCGTGAGCCACAGCTGCTTACTACAATGTGCTACGATGCCTGGTGGCTCATACCAGCCAGAGAGATCATGCACATGGAAACCATGATGATAACAAACTTACGAGTAGATACTTTCACTCACTTACAAAGCAGGTTACTTACACATAGCTGGTGCAGCCCAGTGCAAGGGTGATTTTCTTCATTCTTCTTTAACTCTTTCACACTTTTCCAATGCAAGAATGTGACACTAAAAGCACCAATTGTGGTACATTTTCATACAAGGTCAAAACTGTATCTAGCAGGCTAAGCGATGAGTGCCTTTTGAAGGCAGCATGGTTGCACTTTACATGATTCCATATTGGCAACACTCAAACTGTGGACTCTTGTATAGCTGATTGCCAGAAAAAGCATTGGACTGACACGAACCACCACAGTGTGGATGTGAAAACTCGGCCTCGGCCCCAAACTGTTTTTTTGTTTTTTGCAGCACAAAGACGTTCAGAAACAAAATCCAATTCAAACAACCAAAGAGCGACGAGACATCCCTTATAATAGTTCTCTTCAATCAGTGATTAAAGCGACTGATGACTTCAGCTGAAGTCTTTTAGGAACCAGTTCCCTCGAATATATTATCATATAGTCATCTATCCTCCTTTAGACACCGTAAGGATGTGACAATGGTTTTCAAGAGACTGAAAAACCTTATGGTGATGATGAAATTATATCATCATGGCTACTGATCTATATCTAAGAGCAATGTACAGTAACAAGGAAAAGAAAATGATATAATTTAGCTCCAGAATGACACTGCATAGTGAGGAGAAGGTCAATCCCGGTAATGTGAACTGAACCTGATAAATGAGCAATTTTGTATAATTTTACAGCTCAGTGCACAGAGAGAATGGCAGACAAAGTATTAATTTCACAGTTCATACTCCATGTTTTAGATCACTTTCAGGCAATGGCTCAAAGGACGCAGACAAAGCTGTTAGACTGGTAGAGATACTTTGATCTGCTCATCAAAATGCGACATAGGCATTTATTAGCCATGTATTCAGTTAATCACAGCAATGCAGTCAAATCCATGAGAACTTTCTTCTTCATAATTGTTTTATTGTGGAGCTGATCAATAGTTGCACCAATTACTCTGACAAGCCAGTAGACTGTCTGTTTTCACAATTACAATAACCAACAATTCCCCTCATTCAGTGTGTGTCTCCGAAGAATAATAATTTCAGTCTTGTGCTTTAAACAATGACATCCATTCTGCTGTAAGAGCTGTTCAATGCTGAGGATGATTGAGGACCTACAAGAGTTGGTGACATTCACCCAGAACCTGCACTTTCAACAGTCCCCAACCACCCAGCCAGCCTCACAGTGGAGAGCTGATGTTCGGTCAGTGCAACACATAAAAACCTGCCTTACACTTTGCATTTAGAGAGCACTGTGGGTGGGTTTTCAATGATAGAAGGAGAGAAAAGGCCACAGAGTAATTTTGCCTCCTGAACTCTGAAACTTGGTTTCCCGTATATGGAGTCACCTATTGAATGTTGACCCAGAGGGCTTCACATGGAGGATTGTCAGTCTGCAGTGGACGACTAAACTCATGTCAAGCCTGCCATCAGCCGTGACACGGATAAATCAGTTTTCACCTCACACATAATTACACATAAGTAATGACTTAGAGGGCTTTAGACATGTAGAAATGAAAGCCAAAGTGGGAGGGAGTCAAGATAAAGGTTCAGGGTCATGGAAGATCAGCACGCAGCAGTGAGTTGTACTTTGTAAAGCAGAAACACTTTTGCAGAGAAATATGTTTCATTTGAATTCAACACGATTTTAACCTTTATTAAACAAACACAAACAGTTGCTACTAAAGCTTCACAGAGAAACCAGAGTCTGGACTTTAATTTGGATTCAGCTGAAGCCTGCAATTGCAAGACAAGGTTAAAGTAGATAATGACGACATTTTAATTTACTTAAAATTGCTAAGACTTTGTAGTTAGCTGACTTTGCCTGTATGGGGATGTGAGCAGCATGGCTTTAGAGATGGCAGTGTCAGTCTGTTGGTCCAATAATGTTTCATTCTGACAGCAGTTATCTCTCTTCACTCTGTAACATCTTCTGACCACTCAGATACTTTGAACTACATGCCATTCTATCTCTTCACTAGCACATTCATAAACTAAAGGCCGAGCTTCATCAGGTTCTAATTCTTATCATCATTCACACACAAACTGATACACTGTTGGCAGAGCCTTCTGAAGCAACTGGATGTTAAAGCATCTTGTCCAAAGACACTTTGAAAAGTGTGCATGCAGACTGGAGGTTGCTTTGCCCTGGTCCTACATTCCACTTGTCAGAGTATTGGACAGTACAGTAACATTGTGTCTCTTGGATTTTATTGTATTGCTGCTCATGTTTTCTTGCTTAATTGGCCTTTTTGTTGCTGTTTGTTAATGAAACAATGTACACATCCTGAACATCCTCCTTTGATTTACCACAGTTTAATGAACTGTAATGAGATGAGTAACTGCTGACAGCATTACCTCCTTGAAACCAGAGACAGAAGGAGAGAGAGAGAGAGAGAGAGAGAGAACAGACACAGACACTTGATATTCAAGAGTGTCCCCTGAAGGAAACCAAAGTAGAAAATGTCAGACTGAAAAAAAGATGTCGGTCTTCCAAGGTGAAAGGCAAATGCAAGATGAAAACTACAGCAGAAGAGGAATGGGTAAGAAGCTCATGCAGAGCCTGAAGGACACTATCTCATGGTAAATGCATTTATGTAGCATCTTTCCAGTCTCATGACCACTCAGAGCACTCTGCATTACATGCCATCATTCACCCATTCACACACACCCAAATTCATATACTGACGGCAGAGGCTGTGAATCTCCTCGGGGTCTGATCTCATCACACACACACCAATGGTACAACCTTCAGGAGTAATTTCAGGTTTCTTGCTCAAGGATACTTGACATGCAAACAGAGGAGGCAGGGATCAATCTGCTGACCGTCTAATTGATGGACAACCTGCTCTGCCTCCTGAGCTAAAGCTAGTTGCATGAGTCACTGCCATGGATCTATAATAAGACCTGGATATGGCGCCGCCTCTCAGCAGACACGCCGATTTTTCCCAGTGGCCACTCGTGGTATTGCAACAAAAAATCCCATGGGGCCCAGAAAGCATTTTTCCCATAGACCGCAATAGTAAAAGAGAAGCCTGTAAAACTGTTCTCGGGACACCTCCAGCTGTAACCACTGTTAATTGCTAATCTTTGTATTCCATATTTTTAAGTCATGGACTTTTAAACCGTCAAAAAGTTTTCTAAAGGCCAGAAAAGCCCCCCCAAAGTCTAATTTTCCATGGTGACGTCACAGCTGTGTGTGTGCACTCCCAAGCGCGGTCGTGCTGCGTCTCGGGAGCGAGGATGCCTGTTGGCTTAATGACAGCTCTGAACGGGGCTAAACGTGGTCGGAAAAGTGAATTAAATGACTCCAGGGTGAGTTTTTTTCGAGACAGAGTTGTGATACAAGTTTCATATTTTAATGGCATGTATTTTTAAATGCAATTCTAAAGGTATTTTGGCATTAAATTACCCGCTTAATGACCGCATTTTCACTTACTGCCAGTGCCACTGCTGTGTAAAAGTCGAAAAGTTATTTACCATGCATGTGATAGTTTAGGTGATGTGTCACCAGGGTCTCGGTCTCACCTTGACTGGTGTTCAATATCCTTTTCATCCTATCATAACGACCTTTTATTACGGTTTGAACTGTCTCAGTCTGATGGCCTGGAATTATGCAATCTGCAGCAGAGCATACTGATGATGATGCAAGTATAAACTACAACGCAATAAATAATAAAGATGAATAATAATAGAAAAATATAAGATAAAATTAATTAATTAATTAATTAATTAAGAAATGCACATTTTACTTACGTAATGTCAAAGCATTCTCTATTTAAAGAAAGTAAGAAACAACAGTCAACATGCAGTTACATATGTTACATATACTTTTTTTTTACTTGTTGCTTTTTGGTTGCCTTTTTTTCATCACACTGTTCACCCACTCTATCACAAGTCTGTTGTTTTCGTTTTGTTATGTTATGTTCGTTATATTGTAAATAGTTCATGTTCAGTAAAATCATATAATTACTTTGAAAAGTGTTGAACTGTTTCATTATAAAGCCTTGCATAGGAACACCAAATTATGTTAAATACACCACACAACGGAAATTTGTAATTATAAGAATGATAATAGTTTGTGAAAAAATGAAATGAAAAAAAGTTTCTTTTTTTTTTAAATTCAGTAGCATGTGGCGAAGTATAGGTTCTGACATCTCATTACAGGAGAAAACAGTGTTTTAGGGTCGACTATAAAAAGATATCAGGCTAGGAATAACACTTAATGTCCAGGAGCTCCTTCCATGACTCAGGTAATATCCAAACTATATCACGTAGCTGTAAAAGAAACAGAGAAAATGCAAAGTTAATTAGGCCTAAAATTGGGACTGCACAACGCTTAATAACGAAAGACTTGCCTGTTTGAATGTGCCGATATAGCCTATAAAACGATAAGAACTTTAAACTTAATCTGACAAGAAGTCGTAGGCTATATCACATACGGGATCATTAATAGACAAAACAGATTTACCTACCGGCATTTGGTTGATAAATATGACAGCTTGTATTATTGTGGGGAATCCCATATTTTTTTTATTTTAGATTAACCTTAATAAAAATGACTCGTTTTATCCTTACTTAAAAAAAAATAAAACACAAATTAACCACGTATAGTCTATAACCATGACTTTGAGAACATCATCGGTTGATGTGCCCTATAAATCCATCATTTGATTGTGTAGATTTGTCATTACCGGTCAAACTCATCCACAAGCACTCATGAGCGCGCAGCGCTTGTCCAGAACGTGATTCTCATTGCCCCAGGGCATGATGGGAAGCCCCAGAGCATCATGGGGGGTGACTCAACTGCGCATGCTCTATGGGCCCCATAACGCGGAAGTAAACCCGGAAGTCAGAAACTTTTTCGGCGTATGCGCCAGGCGAGCAACTCCGTTGAAATCAACGGCCGCCATTTTCCAGTCCGGTATCCAGTTATATAATACATCCATGGTCACTGCCCTCTGACACTAACCACCAACATGCCTGAAACTTGAAATGACATAGTGACAGTCAGCATTGTATTTGGATTTAAATCTTGTCATTGTCAGCTCAAAGAGGTAGCATGAACCAAAATAAAGTAGGCAGGAGAAGAAAGATGGACTCATGATGGACGTGTATGCCGTCATAATGCACCATACATGGTCAGTAGTATAGGCCTAGAGCTGTTAAATAACTCAGTGCAATATGTATACTTTTATTGCACTGGGATCTGATTGATTCTTGATATCGGCCGATACACAAGTTCAGGTATTGAGAGGGTACAAAAAGGTATAAAACATCTTTACTGTGATCATAATTAGCCATGTTACAGTAGCTTTATTGCCATCTAGTAATTTAGCTCGAATGGGCTTGGTGTGCTGATTGTCTGGTCTCTAAGCCTCTATCAGTTTGCATTCCATTAATCTGAATAAATGGGAGTCTGTGAATCAGGCCTTGCTTCAGAAATACTACTCTCCCCACCTTCAGTTAACAGCACTGATGAATAATGATGTTAAGAATAGAAGAGAGACATCCTGGATTTATCCGAGTCTATTCTTTGTTGGCAATTTAAACCAAAAGGACAGAGACCCATTCTTCTTCTTGTCCCACCCACATTTTCTCTCTAATAACTCCTTCACTCTTGTTTTCAGTTTGTTTGCCTTTTTTTTTCTGTTCTCTTTTCTCATTTTCTTTAATCATTCTTTATCTTCCCTTCTTACCCTACGTCGACCTCCCCCCTGGCTTTCTTTTATCGAGTCTAAACCACATTTCCACCACAGTATTTATTCAGGGAGACCATTTTCTCTTCAGGTGCCAAGCCTTTGTCAAATACAAGCACTTGTTCACAATCAATTTACACAACTATCCATCATGTTTTTCTTTCTCCTTTTCCTCCATTCAGTCAGGTCTTTTCTTCCTCTCAACTCATTGTTTTCTGCTCTGAGCGATAAGAAGAAATTGATTCAGCTCCTTTCAGAAGACTAAAGCAAGGACATCATTTCTATGAGTAACACTGTCCTCAATCTGCTGGGAGCTAAATAACTCATTATGCATGCTGCATTGTGTTGTAGGTGTGTTTGTTCTTTTAAACAAAAGGATGAAAACTTATGATTCCTGATAAGATGAGAAAATGCTTTCGTTCATATTTTATCAAATTTTGACAACTGTTTCAATGGTTCATGAATTCATTCTGTTTTTATCAGACAGAGGTGGGGCAGTTTGATTGCATTTCTTGCTCCTGGAACATGAGGTCTCCCCCCCTCGGGGAGACATCCAGGCAACTCTGTCACCCACATAACTAAGACGACAGCAGTGACAAACAGCAGGTCCCCACACACCTCTCTCTTTCTTACACGTTCCCTCCTGAGAGATGTCGTCCACACCTCACTCCATCTGTGCTCGTCTTCTCTCTCTGTGAGCAACACTCACCTTTCTACCAGCACCTAATCTCATGTTCTCTTTGTTCCTGTCACTTCTTTACCCTCTTTTACCAACAGCTTTTCCCCCATTTGTCCACAGTTGTTTCATGAGCTTCAACCTCTTATGTCGAAGTGCAATTTTTCAGAGAACAGTGTGACACACCACACAAATAAAGAACACTGTCATTTTTTATTTGCATCTATTTTGCGTCATCCACATGTCACTTTCCCAAAAGCTTGACCCCTCGAGGACTCACATTTCAGGTGTGGAAGATTCTTCCTCCTGTGATTTTACCTCTTTGCTCACCTTCCTGCCATTTCTACCCGTCTCTTCTCAAAATGATGTTTTGTCATTTCAATTCACATTATTCAAATTTCTTCATAAATATATATGGTCTGTTCTGCAATAGGGAGAAATGGGGTAGTGTGAGGGAAGCCTGTTTATTCTCCCACATTCATGGAAATTATTCAATGAATCATCTGAATAGCATTTTTTTTGCTGCAAACGAGAGAGAGAGAGCAATGGAGACAGAGAGAGAGAAAGAAGCAGAGAGAGTTTTAATTGCCAGTCGCCCACATTTAATAACGACGTTCTCTTCCAAAATGAGTTGTGGTCAGTTAAAACTCTCAATACAATCTTCAAGTGCATATCAATGAGCTACTTTAGCAGATGATTCTGAGACTTTACATTCAATGCTACATTAATATGCAGCTCAACTGATATCATAACATGATCTCATGACAACCTGCAAGGTAGAAAATGTCTAATTCGTAGTAAACATGTTCCAGCTGTGACTACCCTGTGGTGTCAGCAGACCGGTCAATCAAAGCGGCTTTCAAGATCTGCCTCAGTGCTCGTTAGTGCTCGTTAGGTTAACAGGCCACACCTGAGGGCCCAGGGTGTGCTTAGGTAAAAGTCTCTCCCTCTCTGGCTGACCTCAGTGCTGCTGTGTGCAGTTTTCTGTCTCTTCTCAGTTTGGTTATGTTGGTTTAGCTGTAAGCCATCCATCCATCCATTACCTCTACCGCTTATCCTGTTTCAGGGTAGCAGGGGGCTAGAGCCTATCCCAGCTGTCATTGGGCAACAGGCGGGGTACATCCTGCACTGGTTACCAGTCAATCACAGGGCTGACACATAGTGACAGACACACTCACATTCACACCTACGGGCAATTTAGAGTCGCCAATAAACCTAACGAGCATGTCTTTGCACTGTGGGAGGAAACCACAATCTGCCACAATCCCACTATAATGGAGGTGAATGGGCCGTCGTTTATGTGCTAAGCCATAAAAAATCATACAAATTTGGAAAAACTCAACATTGTGGGTGTTTGTGCATGTGTCATTTCATTGGAGACCACAACACTGAAGATCTGTAATTAACAGCACAAACACCCATGACTGCTCCTTTGCTACCTCATGCCTCCTCAAATGAGGAAATTCAGGGTCTCTCTGAGGATTCTTCAACCCTTTTACTCTAGAGCTATAAAGCATCATGACAGGGAACGTCACTGTGGGGTTTGGCAACAGCTCAGATGAGGACAGGAGTGCATTTGTCTGAGCTACACTCCCCTCTCTGTCAAACGTATGCACCAATGTGCAGAAGAGCCTGCAGGATCATGACTGATCTCCTCTCCACCCCATCGATGAACTGTTCCAGCTCTTGCAATCAAGCAGAAAGCCCTCACTCTCTCCTCTCTTTCTTTCTCTCTCGATCACCCTGTGTTATATTTCAAGGAGGTCTCCTTGGATTGAGTCAAAGACACATTGAGGCCCTTGTAAAAAGCCCACAAAGGCTTTAGTAAATTTGAAACTTCCCCAATGATGAACTGAGTTATTGTCAAGTAAGTGTTTTGGCTGGATGTGATTTGTGTTTTGGGCCTGTGCAGAAGGACAGCTGCTGCAGACACATAACATCTGCTGAAGTTGATTTCAGCTGGGCTTTTGATATTGCTCTCCTGGTAGTCGTACTAAAGTCATCTGCATGGAATAGTGAGCTGCAGCCAGTTGTCTGGGTAAAATTGTAATTCAACAGTCAGTGAAACCTGTCCTTGTTTAAGTGAATAGAGAGCATAACTTTAAATGCTAAATGTGCTGTTTGGGAAAATTCACCATGGCAGTAAATGCCAACTGAATGCTTCCAGCCTGCAGCCAATCCTGAGTGGGCCCCTTCTCTCCAGCACAGAGAAGAAACTTTTGTGTAGATTTCATAGTAAGGATATCATTTTATTTCAACTGCAAAACATAATTTAACAGACTGCCTAGAACACTCTGAAGCTGATGCTAACACTCCTGGGGTGTCTCCTTCATCTGTGTTCCTATTGATCACTGTCCTTAAAATCAGGCAGGCCTGCTTCATCCTTGTGGACTTTGCCTGGTCCTTCTAAATCTTTCTTACTGACTCTGTTTGGCTATAACAGATCAGACAAAGTAATGTTATGTTGTTAACAGAAGTGGCAATATTAGATCTGAAAATGCAGACAATATCAATTAATATGCTGCTCTGCCCAGTCCACACAGGCAGCATCACATCACTGTTCAGCACCATGGACAGCAACACAAAATACCCACTGGCCACATTTGAATGTAAGCCCACAATGAATAGGATCCTCTTTACATCTGTAACAGCTTAAATTATCTGAGGCACAGAGTCAGTAAGATGCTGTCAATGCAGAATATTGATTTGTATGCATCCGAAAATCTTTTTTCTGCAGATACATCCAGCTACTATACCTTATTTATATATAACATTGTACAAAAAGTATAAAGTACGCTTATATTGACTTAATTTGCAAGAAGCCTCTATCCAGAGAAATGTTGCATCTGCAGAATCTCCGAGGACAAGATTCTGACTAAAAAGAATAACCGCTCCAGAGATAAACTTCAGCTCACCCTGAACACCTCCCTGTTTCTGCTGTGTGAACATCAATGACTTCACGGTTATCAAAATAAAACTGTATTTGAAACCAGCATCTTTTGGCTCCAGTAAATCAAAGTGAAAAGTGCAACCCTGTCTTCATCTCCCCTCTGTTCAGAAGCAGCCCTTTCCTCACCCTTTATTCTCTAATCCTTTCATTCAACATAGTTGGCTTATGAGATATTTTGGCTCCTTCTGTGTTAGTAAGTCATATCCCTTTTTATTCCTCAAGAAACATCACAAGATTTTTGGCAATCCTCTGCCGTGCAGAATCAGACATGGAGAAAAACACTCCTTCTTCCCTCCCATTATAGAGAGATCCATTTAAGATAAGAAAGCTCCTTCCCCAGAGACTACATACCTTGAGCCTCCTCATGGTCTCTCTTTAGACCAGGACATGCACAGAATCTCAGACATGAACTCTGCAGCATTTTAACACCAGAGCCACACAATATCCAACCCATTATACAGTTTAACAGATGGCAGTAGTTTTCGCTCCGCTGCCTTTCACAGAGTGTAGAGAGTCCTTAAAGACACCAGACAGCCACATTCATCTCTTCATGAATATATCCAACACTGTGAGACAAAGGCAGGATGATCTGGTTATCTGTGCCTCTCTAAACTGTGCTGTTTAGTTCGAGGGTTCAAATCTGCGCTTCACTGTTTAAGAGCTTAAAACTGTACTTTAGAATTGACCTGTCAGATGTTGATAATGTTCTCTTCTCAGAGACAGATAACTCATCTGGATTCATTGATCCAAAGCATTAAAAAATAGCCTGTTCAGATCCACAAACATCAGCGATAAAAGCTGCTGTTCGAACTGTGTCATTAGAGGAAATGACCTCCAGAAATGTACCTTCCTAACTAGGGATACTGCAAAAAGGGACAAGCAGCATATTTCCTGTCAAATGTAATTAGGAACAAGACAATGCTGCGCTGCTGTGAAAACCATTGGGGTTGCTAAAGCACTCGCATGTAAAACAAGCTTTCAAAATCCTTCATTTACTTTCCCTGCCTGAGGTTGTTCACTTACTTCATCTTGACACTAATGCTTCTCCTGTGGAGTCCTTATTTTTCAACTGGCTGCTGATCTCCAGCAGAGCTGCCACCCATGGTGAGCAGAAAAAGCAAATCTATCCAGAGCTGTCATGTCAGAAGGGAACAGACTCACTACTGAATGTGTCCTTACAGGAGACGTATAACGACAAAATGTGTGCCAAATACCACCTTGCAGGGAAAACTGAACCCAGCAATGTGCAGGTTCTATGTATGCAATGGGATTTTGTCTCTCTGATTCCTCTCATGCTGCTCTGAGTCTTTCATTCTTCTCCGTGGGTCAGTCTGACTTTCTGCTGTCCTTTCAAAGACAACCAACATTTTTAATAAACAGATGAATTCTCACCCGAGATAAAAATAAACAGCCATCACCCATCATCCAAAAGGTATAGTAATACTATTCAATATGCTACAGCACAAATATAACAGCATTTGTATGTATCCTTCTGTGCATTTACTGTTGTTCTGCCTCCTTCCTGCTGTGACTCTCTTCACCTCTTTGTGCGTCACACCCACTCCTGAAGCCTCTCCTGACACTGTGTCCAGACCACAACACATGGAGCATGACCCTTATCATAACAAGAGCAGACCCTGTCTACATCTGTAGCAAAGCATATGCTTTAGTGTTTCTGTTCTCTGTATGAATGGTTCATTCAGGGCAGTAACACTGAAACAAAGAGCCTCTGCATTACCATTCAGCAGCACTTCCATTTAGGAGGAGAGAGACATGACAGCAGCATGGAAAGAAATACAGGCAGAATCTGCTGTTGGAAAATGGTGCTCAGCTCTTACAGCAGCCTTGTTTATGTGTTTTAGAGAGATAATGGGATGTGCTGAGTAGTTTTACACAAATTAAGAGCCATTTTATAGTGATCCAGTGATTCAGCTATAGTTTCCAGGTAAGTTCACTTTCTGCTGAGCTCAGATGACAACAGGCCACGTCTCGTCTTGATAGTAGTCAGCAGCCATCTACAGCATGTCTATACTTCACCTATTCCACTGTACTCAGTCAAAAAAATTAAGGGCAACATTTGGCAGGGTCATTCCCCCTGTAGTAGAGGACTTTACTTGCTCCATCACACAACATAATCAAGCAGATAAATAGAAACCTGCTGAGGTGATAACACAGAGAACATTTTTAACCCCGGTGGACTGACAGAGAGAAGTGTACCAGTTGTCTCTTTTTCTGTTTAATCTTGCCAGAGAAGACATCTCGTCTTCAAACGAAACAAGAAGAGGTTACAGCCATTACTCTCTCCATTTGTCTTGAAAGTGCATAGAAGAGAAGATAAAGAAGGAAGAGGGTTCACAGATAAGTCAGCCAACTCAAGAGTCTATTGACAAAAACATACACAGACACAGACACAGACACACACACACACACACACACAGTGTGTCCACTTAAGTTCAAGATGCCACGAGCAAATGAGTTCTGTATTCTGGACTTCAAAAGGATGAAAGTATTTCCATGCTTGAAATCACCATGGAGATAGTGTTTGGAGTCTTTGATTGTAAAGCAGAGACCACAGAGTGGGAAAAGCAGGCTAAAGGAAGACTCACACTTCTTGGGTTCAAACCCTTATTAATAGCCTTTGGTCTCATAGAGAGACCAAAACATCCTGGATATTCGTTTCACAGTACTGAAGTGTGAAAGTACTTTTTGTCAGATATCAATGTGTTTGTGCTGCTTCCATATCTCTCCAGAAGCAGCACTGACAGGAGACTGTCTTCAATAAATGACAATGATCTACCAAAGACTAAAGTCCTGACATTCAGCACTGATGGAGCATACAGCTTCATCCTGCAAACACTGATTTATGGACACTAACAACTGTACACTTGATGGAGACACACATGAGAAACAGAGCAGTGCCAGCATGCTGCCATGCAAGGCCATCACTGACTGATGCACATAGAACTATTACTTAGTCTCTTAATCTGCTCGCTGTCTTCTCTTTTTGAAGTACGATCCTCTTTATGTGCATAATTAAATCTCCAGTCTTTTGTGTGACATACTATATCACATGCATAATCACGACAACAAACAGCCTCAGTTCAGAAAAGACTCATGAATATCTGAATTACAGTTGAGGTGAGCAGATTGTTGTAAACAGTCCAGGCAGCTCTTTCATACGTGACTCACAATGAGCTTTAAATCTTCTGAATCAGCTGGAAAGACATGAGCAGTAAATCCACGAGGATGATGATAAATTCACTCAGCAGATAAATATCACTGAAGAGAATGAAGGCATTATTTCATGCCACAAAGCATGAATATGATTTATATAAGTGATACAGACACCGACATAAAGAATCACCCTGTTCTCTCTGTGCTGTATTAACACTGTTGCATTCTCACTTACAGTCCCGAACATCTTTACTTCTCTCTCCTCAGTAAGTGACAGTAGAGCTGATGAGATCAGAGGCAGGCTGAAGGGCATGTCTGTGTCACTGCTCTTAGTCTGAAGTGCACAATAGCTTCCTGCAGCCCAGTGGAGTGGATCATTGGAACTGAGCAGCTACAAGCTCCAGAAATCCCTGAAATATATTGTGTTACACATAAGCAAGGTGATCTTTAAAGAACCTGAGCTGTATAAACAATGATGTGCATCATAACTAGACTGTTGATTGTGAGAAGGAGAAGGAGGAGGAGGAGTGGATGGAGAATGATGAGAGAGTATGTTGCTGTACTGTGTGAACTTTGATGGTTCTGTTAACTTGATCAAAAATAATGTGACACAACCAAGCAAGAAAAACACGACATAAAATCCCAGCTCTCTACACATTAGACCTTTATATATGTTGTGTATGAGTATAACTAAGCTTTAACAGCAGTGGTTGAGAGATGTACGGTCAACTAATATTTTTTTTGATCATGTCCTTGATCAAGGTGTTCTATGTATGACTCAACTCACAGATCTCACCATCTTTAGGCCTCACTTGTACTCCAGAAAGCTAAGGAGTACTTTTTATAGTGATATAACAGTCTTGGTGGCAAAACGGTGGGAGGACAGCCCAGCTCACATCCCAGAATTCAACAGCACCAGAGAGCTGAACAGCTCACACTCAGCAGTTGTCTTCAGAAGCAGAGATAACCCTGCAGCGAGGTGGGATGACACCCTGCTGAAGTTTCACAGCTTCACCCTCCTTTAGTCTAACAGGATTATCACTGCAGCTGCTTCGGATGAGAATCACATTACCTGTCAGAGCTTGGAGAGATATTTCAACAGAGGTGCAGAGTATCAGAGTCTGTCAGAGGCTATTGTGCATACAATCTGATGAGAGATGGAGACATTACCAAACATAACACACGACAAATTCACTTTTGAACAAATTATGAGGAGGACCCATCTTAACGCCATTGTAGTAAAATTACATAAAAAAGGTCATTTTCAAATGTTTCAAACTAGCCCTCATGAAGGATGTTATACTGTACTGTTGGTGTAAGTATGTCACCTTGTAGTCACAGTACATGACCCCTGAATTTCACAGCTGTCACTTAAGCCAGCATTACAAATATCAATTTATAAAAGAATGGCTCGTTCTTCATGGAGGAAGGATTTTGAGTGACTGCTTCTTTACTGTGCAGACAGAAATACTGAATTTGGGATCATAAACTGCCAACAGCATCTACAGCTGACAGCCAGTGAGAAGAAGCCGGGAGAGTAATCCTAAATCCCTCTGATGCAAAGCAGAATGCATTTCACTAAAAAGCCTTTTCAGAGTGAAGAACATTCTGGACTCAGTGATTCATCCAGACTCTGATGTCTGCGCTCATTGTTCAGCCTGTGAGAGAAGAAACCATTTAGCATTCATACGTTCAATCTGTTGTTATGTCATTATGTTTGTACCCTGTTTGTCTTTCACCCGATCCCCTCACATCAGCCCGATATTTATTCCATCCTTTCTTCCTCTTTTTATCATCTCCATCTACATAGCTCGGATAGAAGCCACAGGTGCATAATGCCTGCTGTGAAAAACAATGTCTAGACTGATGTAAAAAAACAAAACAAGAATGAAATAAATATGTTTCTGTACATGACACAGCCTACACAGGGCACAGCAATTCAAAACAAATCTAAGTATAACAAGCCTTCTATTAGTTTTCTTTCACCTGCTGGGACCATACGACTCACAACTCAGTAATTCTAACAGCAAAAATATACTTTGCAACTCTTATGGCAGAATTCTGGAGTAATTTGGAGATTAAAGTATCTACATAACAGCATGTAAAATGAAAACTATGTGATGAAGTGATGCTCAAAAAGCATTTCCCCCATACACAGTCGCTGTAAAACAGTTGATGCTATTTTTTGAGCGTCCCAACCCTCCAATTTTATCCGTTCTTGTCATAAATCCCAGCAATGCATTTACAAGTATTTAGGTAGGTGGAGGCTGTTCTGTCAAAATGATTCAAAATACTGTATGGCAGGGACGAAGGTTTTAAATAATTGATAGATTAAAAAAAAGAAATCTCTATAAGTGCCAAAATGTAACTGTTTTTTGGCAGTTATGGAAACTGTTACTGACAGCATTATTGATGCTGTCTGCCTGTTACCCATCATGAATGTTTAAACAAGTCAAAGACCCCTGTTCCAGTTAATTTAATCCTGTATGTTCGAATAATTTCAGTCATCACTCAAAAAGGGAGCAGCCTTAAAAAACGGTGGTAAATTGTTAATGGGATAAGGGCTGTGATTAAAATATGTGTATTCACACGCAGTAAATGCACTGAAGTAACAAACATGCTCCATTTATCTGTGGTTAGTCGAATTCTAATGCACTAATCTTTGTAATGAAATCATATTTGACAATTTGAATGAGAAAAACATATTTTTAAACGCAGCCTGGACTTTTACCTGGACACACCCTGGGCCCTCAGGTGTGGCCAGTTAACCAAACGAGCACTAACGAGCAGCTGCAGAGACAGAGCAGACTGGCCAATCACAGTGCTCAACAAGATGACACCACAGGGGTCATCACAACCCTAAGTTGCCTAGTCAAAAACAGGTAGGTGTGAGCTATTTGATAACCACACAGAAGTAAGCAGGTCGAAGTATGTCACAGGTGCAGTTTGTGCTCAGTGCCTATCATCAGAAGTTTCACCAAAGTCTGAGTATTTCTACTACAAGCTCTGCCAGAGGCTCCCTTCAGGGCTCTCAAAGACCTGATGGTCCCACAGTGGCAGTGCTATCAGTCTGTTCACACAGCATCTCTGAATCACACCTTGGAGATCAATTTCTTCCTTTCAGCCAGAGTGAAGTCAGTAGAGTGTATCAGACTTCTCAGCTCTTCCAGGCTGAACTCTCTGAGCCTCTAATGAAACACTCCCAAGAGTTTCAGCTGGTCTGTGCCTAAAGATTATCGGGAAACTGTCACACTGCCTGTATTGTGCAATAGAAGTGTGCTTCAGCAGGTCACTAAACAAGGTATCAACACATTCAAAGTAAAAAAAATCAACAACCCCTTAATTTGAACTTTTCACATTCATTCACATCCACATTGTTCAGTCACAATTAGTGAAACGAACTGCACTTAGACTCAGCCCTTCTTTAAAACTAATCCACGTAAATCAGTTTCTGGAGCTTCACTCGGCTCTGTGCAAAGAACTAATTTGTTCCATTTCTGTAATATTGTTCCCTCAGCTCCTCCAAATGTGACTGATTCCAAATTGTCCAGCTTGTAGTTGGATGCTTCAGCATAGTTAACGGGGTCATGAATCCCAATTCCTCAAAACTAAATAATTAAAAAATATGTATTCCTTAAAAGGGCAATACACAATGTGATGTATTAAAGGTAATGTTGGGCAGTTATCCTCTGGGTTTCACTCAAGGGACAAGAAGACAGTTTCAGCATCCACCTACTATGAAAACATGATCTGTCCCTCACACACAGCTTTGGCATTAATGTCACAAACTCTGCTCCCCTGGACCTCACCTGCTCACTTTAGCTGGAATACTTTGCCCATGTCTAATGACTTGACCGGCAAAGTGCATACAGTTCCAAGGGTAGGCAGGTGGATAGGCAAAATTTCATATGGTCCACATGAAATAGTTGGACAGGCTCATTACAGTCACTCATACCTTTTTGTGTCAGAGCATTGATTAAAAGATTTCTGTTGGGATGTAAAGACATTTTCAACAAATACAACAAAATAAAGCATCTGAAACAACATTTATTTTATAATATACAGTCTGTTATTCACCAGCTCTGCAAGGATACCCTGTCTGCTATGGTCTCTGGTCCCACTAACATTTAGTATTCATAACCTGTAGACTCTCATAAAACAGGTATTAAACTGATCAATTTCAGTAATACAGGAGCGCAGCATCTTGATAATACTACTACTACTAGTAGTAATGATAATAAAAATAATAGTTGTTATCTGAATAATAGCCATTGCTGTCTTATTTCAATTACGTCCAATTGATGGGGGGAAAAAAAACAGAGTAGCCTATTTTATGTTATTATATATTGCAGTCCACAACTAGATGCATAGATTAGTGTTTCAGGGAAATCCTGGGACACCAGGATGGAACATTTTGATACAATAACAAGATGAATTGTGTGGGCTGTGAATTTAATGTTTTTATGCATCTTTTTAAATATAATGTATACATAACTTTAACTTCCATTCAGCCAAACACTGTGTTGGTGTGTTGTTGTACATACATTATACATAACAAACTGTAATGCATGCATGACACTGTGTACCATGTGCACACTGCTCTGCTCCCATGCAGCGTACACTGCTGGGTGCTGTCTGGGTCTGAGAGCGACAATTCAGCCACATGACTTGATTTACTAAATCTGACCTTTACTCAACCAGCATATTGTGGCACATGGCCTTACCTTGGGATGATTTGCCCTTGTATAACTAAATAGTTAACACATCATTTTTTAAACTGATAATCTGTCAACACATATTCCCTAATGTTAAAACATTCATTTGTCCCTCATATGAATGCTGAAGTTGATGTTAATTTCCTCGTTAATAACAACCCCTCTGGGTCCCACATTGAGTCCATTCTATCACCCGATGTATGGACTGCACAAAATGTCATGGCCCTTTTTTTTTTTTTTTGTTCTTTTGGCAAACCAGGAACTCCTTTGTCTGCTTTGCTGTTTAACAAATGACAAATATGAGTTCAGTGATATACTGACAAGGGCCACATTTTTTCTGCATTGAACAAATTCATAAATATAAGAGCTGCTTTAACTTTAAAATGAGCAAAGCAAACAAAATAAAAGAGTCAGTGTGACTTAAAGTACCCACCATTGTTCTGTATAATATAAGCTGTGAGGGTGGACATACTGAAAAGCTCAGGGCATCTATCCTTGGCCTCCAGGGTGTTGAACAACAGCAGGTTATGACAGGGCATGCTGGGTGTTTAGTGACCCTGAACTTGGCTTAGCTCTGCTGGGTGCCTTTTATGCCATGGCTGACGTTGCAGACTGTTCACCTCAGTAGCCCAGACTTCCTCTGTTACAGAGAGAACATTAACGTTCACTCAAGTGTGCTTTAGTTTAATCATGATTTTGATCACATTCAGTCACCTGATGTTTACAGCACATGAAACATCCATGTACACTTTGCTGCAAGTGTTAAGATGTATTTTGATTTGAGGGTAAATATCAGAGTTATCAAAGAGACAAAGAGGGTTCCTCCTTAGATGAAGCAGGGTTACCTATGTTTGACCTGTTTCTTGTCATCTTTGCATGTTTGCTGAACTTTGATGCAAGTGCGGCAGTGGAGCCTTTTCTGCAAACTGCTCTGTCCAATGACCACTCGCCCAAAAGAAACTGAATACAAAAAAGTTGGCAATCTCTGGGGTTATTAGATTTATAATCCTAGCTTGTCCAAGCTTCCACTGCTTGACGTATCGATAGTGACTTCATTTCTTAAGTAATTTTTATGAAGCAGCGTCCTAAAAGTACGGCAGCTTCACTTTTTCATGCAAACTAATCTTGAAATTCTTTCTCTCTGTGGTTCACTTTAAAATGACTTGAAATGGTGCCTTGCAGGGCAATATATCACTAAATTGGTTTTGCACTGAAAGTGAAATATACATGGATAAAGGAGAAGAGAAAAAAAGGTCAGGAGAGGTAAAAGAGGGCGGGCTCAGACTGTGACTGACTGATTAAAATGACATTCATAGTGTCAGATGTTGCTGTAAGAAGATTTTATATCCTCACATACTGCTCCTGATGGACCTCAGTTATAAGACTCATATAGTCCACTGGAGCCCTGGAAAGGCATTCTAGAGGTCTCATCTACACAATATGTTAAGTAGAATGAAGAGAGAAATGAGACCATAGATATGGCCCAGAGACTTCATTAAAATCAACTTACATTTCCTGATGAATAAACTGACGCAGCTCGCTGCTACAGTACGTGCCTGCAGGATGTTATCTACCACAGTGTAGTCTTCTCCAGTGGAGGACATGTCTCCCTCATATAAAAGAATTAAACCATTTGAAAGACATTTCTGTACAATGATTGTAACATCCAACAGAGTGGTGGAAAGCAAATAGAAAATGTTACTACAGAACAGTATATAAATTAGTTGAAGGTAGTTCTACCTTGCTTGCAGTGATGCTTCAATAATCACAATCTTATGATGTCATATATCATAATAAATCCACCAAAGGTTATTTTATATGTTGATAATTAAAGTCTGTACTTTTATGGAAGAAGGGTAAGTTCATTACTCTTATTTGTTAAGGGGTACTTACATTTTGGCATTTTACTTATACATAAGTACAAGCTTATGCAAAGCAATGAAACTGAATATTACAACCCTCATGGACATAGTGTTATTGCAGGGTTGTTGATATAACCCATTACAATCGGCCCTTTAGAGACTGAGCAATATAACCAAAGTTATACCTCAATATAAAAGAGTACTGGAAGTTATTCAAGCTACTTGGGGTACCAGGGTGGCAGGGACACAAAAAATGTTCATGCTTGGCAGGGGGGCCGTGCTGGGGAGAGGACACAGACACACAGTGTGGTTTACACTGAGCTGTGTGTCAGCTGGCATTTTCTATTTCAGAGAGAAATGGATTGTGACAGACATTACTGCAGCACACAGTCTGAATAGGAAAGTAGCTTCTGCTTCTACACTGAGAACACACTCAAGGTTAAACAACACGCATAACACATACAATGAATGATAAAAGGCACATTAAATAACAGCACATGCAGCAACATTGCTAATCAGTGGATTTCTTTCTATTGCATGAGAAAAGAGAAAGGGCTTTTGGCAAAGAGTGACTTCCTCGTCTTTCAACATGCTTTTCACTCTAATGTGCACCAGTGTTAAGCAAGAGAGACCTTTAGCACCATACTCCACGTGCAGGACATTGAAAGTCAAGTTCCCTTGGCCTAAAAAGCAACAGAATCATAAAACCTGAATAAGCTATCCTGGTTTAAATTGATATAACAGACGCAAAGTCTCCAAAACCACATTATTCAGTCATGGGCGAAACAAATTAGTATGTGATTACATGCATGTTTCTGATGTGTATTGGACAAGGTGTGGTATGAAGTTATGTAAGACTTTGTGTCGGCGTAAGGACTCATTATCAGGACCTCTGGGTACAATTAAAGTCGAGGTGAAATGAAAAATGTCATTTTAATCCTTTTAGATCACATCCCCAGTAATATCGTGCATCTATTTGCGATATAGGCCAAAAAAAATACAGAAAATCCATTTCTTCGTATTCTTATAACAAAATCCGATAATTCTTTCTTCCGATAAAACTAAATTTCACTCGTGCTTACATAAGTTAGCACCAAACAATTTCAACCAATCAATCTGTAACATTTAGCCGCAGCGCACCAAGAACGCTCGGTCAGTTAGCTAGCTACTGCGCTGTGGAGAACGTCTGTCTACGCCCACTTCTCAACGATCAAATCAAATCCCTCTAATGATATGTCCCGCCTGCACGTCCTGTTTCACTCGGAAAAACATCACGATGTGGATGCTAGATACTCTCAAAATGCCGTTTCAGCTCGACTTTAGGCTGCTGCTGCTGCTGCAGGAGAACAACATAATCTACACTCACCACTCAATCAATCTGTAGTTTTTTCTCTGATGAATTAAGACAAAGTGATTAACTTTATTTCCGAAACTTTACATCTGCATTACATCAGGCTTCTGCTGTGTTCATAAGCAGAGCAATTATAACAGGATCTGTAAAATTAGTCTCACCTGCATTCACCATATTACAATTCATTGTCAAGAATCAGGAAAAAAAAAGCACCTGAGGAACTCCAATGAAACATTGTCTGTCAAAGAAAAAATAAGAACCTTCTGACAAAGTCTGATAAACGCCTCCCTTAATGAAATGTTGAATGAGTTGTTTGTGTTGTTGCACGTGTTTGCCCCAAAGAAATGTTCTCTTGACTGTGTTGTGTTCTTTTGTTTCCTGTTTAAGCCCAAAAGAAACCAACTGTTGTTAAAAAGGACGAGTGAAGCCTGGAGGAGGGGGGATTATTTTCCAAATGACAGCCCTGCTGTTATTCCTAGTTTTAGGGAAGGGTTTGTTAGGATTTTTATATATTTTTGGGTCACCCAGTATAAATACCCGTCCAGGGATTGCAACAAGAATGAACTTTTACAATATTCAAAAAAGGTCACCCAGTATCTAAAAGGGCCTATTTTCACCCCATTCCCTTCCAAACAGGTCAAAGAAAGTCTGAGTGATCCTCTCCTTGTTCACATATTCTAATCAAGTAACCCTTGGAGAAAGGGAAATGGACAGGTGCTGTGGACTTGCTCAGAGACACTTGATGCACAGGTGTAACCTACACCATTAATAATGTGCATTATATTCAGGTGTGCCAGTTGCAGAGTCTGGCTTTGTGCACACTGGCTCATCGGGACATTTCAAAGGAACAGAGGCACCATTAGTGTTATGGATTACACCTGTGCTTTTGTTACGAAAAGTCAAAAGACATAGAACCATCAGCAATGATAATAAAGACAGTCTGTGACAGGGAGCAGAGCCATGAGGAAAAAAACTGAGCTGCCATCGTCATAAATCATGTCATCCAAAGCTCTGCTGAGAACAAAACAAAACAAAAACACACTGACATGTGCAGTATGTAAAGAAGGTCAGACAGGAATGTTAATAAATCGTAGGCAAAAATCCATGGTGGACTCGTTTCACTGAGTCACCAGTTTATTAGATGCAATTCAATAAAACAACATGACAATAAATCCAATGACCATGAAGTTTACTGCATAATGTTCAGTTGTTGCCGACATTGTTTCATAAAGGTGCTGATTCAATGATTTAAGTGTTCTGGCTGCAGTAATCAGTGATGTTATATTGTCTAAAATATCAATATACGTTTTGTCAGACTATAATAGTTGTATTTGTGTACACTGACGCAATAGAAAAAAAAATCACAATATACTGAATATAATACACAGCTGATAGGCGTAGTATATAATGTGAATTACATTAGTCCATAAAGAGTCTTAAACACACCAAGTAGGCCACTGTTTTACTGAATTACATACAAGGTACTGTTAAGAGTTTTCATGGTTACACAGCACTCAAATATTCACAAAAATAAGGGTGTGAGTGTGTCTGAGTGTTACAGCTTGTCCATGTGCTGCTCTGCATGTAAACTGCTGCTACAGCCAGAGACCATGAGGGAAAACAGGCATCATTAGGCTAGCTGACAGCATCCATCTGGGATGATGGGACACCATGGCAGGATGGAATATGTAAATAAATAAAAATGAAAACAGCTCCCTGACGCACACAACACATGGTGCAAATTCAAATGTATTCACACTGAGGAGACAACTCAGAATCAACAGATATAAGTTAATTACGGACAGAGAGCAACATGAAGGGAAACTTGAGCTCCCAAAGTCATCAGCATCAGAGATCAACTGTCACAGTGTTTCTTTATTTTACTGTTAATGATAAAGTTCTGCTGCTCACAGCTTCAAGAGGAAACACTGATGTGTAGAATTGAATCAATTGATTTTGTTTTATTCTGTAATTTATTCTCATACTTGATGGAGAGTTGAGTGTTTAGCTCTGCAATTTCTCTGCAACACTGATATCATCAATGTGTAACATGTAATCCATACGAAAACCAAAGGGTCAACACTAAAGGGTCACAGCTTAATAATAATCTATTTGCTTCTGTTACCATGACGATAAGGTCATGAACCCATTACCTGAGTCTTAATTGTGAATGGAGAACAGAAAGCTGTGCATCAGTGCATAAAACAAGTACAGAGAGAAAGAGAGGGTGAGGGGGGGCTCTCTTCACCACTTCAACAGATTGTGTTGCTGCATTGCATCATGGTCAATGCGGCAGGGAAAGTTGTTTTTTTCATGCAACAAAGTACTTGAACATTACATCCGTGCAGCCATTTTTTTCAAAAAGATGACATCATTTTTTTTTTATGTTTGCTGGTACTTCTAAACAACATAACATATAATAAATGATGTCCTGCAGCATGCAAAGTGAAACAATGCTGAAACCAAAGTGACTGATGTTATGCAGATATACAAACTACAGACCGATAACACTGAGTCATGACAAGGTCACTGAGGACACATCAGCCTCCATCTCTCTGCTGGAGACATGCTGTGAGCTGTGAGAGCTACCATCTGTCACTTTGCTCCGTTTTTCACCTGCTGCTGTTCATCTCTGCATTGTTTGGTATTTACTCTCCAGCTGATTTCTCTCCTTCTTGTCCCTGTCTCTTTTTTTTTTTTTTACCAATGGTCTAAAGGTATTAAAAACAATACTATAACCATCTCATTCATTAAAATTTTCTAATGTAGAATTTATTGTTGGAATTGCTGAAAAATACAGGCTTACATAACGTTTTGAGCAGATATTTTGATAGTTGTACGATAATCATTCACAAAAAAAGAGCCCTTTATGATCAACAAGTTCCAATGTCTGAAAAATAAATAAATTAAAGTCATTTTTGTCCAATGTTTGGGTTCCACAGCAACGATGTAGACTCAACAAAGTAGTGGATGGATGAAAACATGACACACATGGTTTTATTACATCCAAATTCTCTCCTTCATTATCTTGCTTTTATAAGTAGTACTTTCGTCAAAAACAAAATTACACAAAAAAATAATTCATTGTCGCTGTATTAATTAAACAAAAAGACATGTTCATATCTCATCCAAATAGTAATAATAATGTCACACTGTTGTTCCGGCATCTCTGTTTAATTCATCAGCAAAGTTCAGCCCTGCAAATTGCTTGAAGTTCATTCATTACTCAAAGGATTCTTGTTCCCCTGCGAAAGTTGCTGTTGTACATACGCCTTGAATTCTTATTTCAATTGTCATTGCTTTCATACTTTGCAGGCTGCAAGTAGACAATGTCGACTTTATTTTGCTTGCAGATATTTTGTTTTTTGCATAAATTAACAACCAGTTACAAGGATTTCTGTTGCAACTGTGTTCGACAAAGTTAAATGAAAACACTTCACATGACAAATAACGAAGACAATTCAGTACTAACTAACTAACTAACTAACTTCAAACACAGAACAGATCTTTGCAGTAAAACATGTATCTGTCTACGTTTGTGTGAATGTGGCTGCTCTAAATAAAAAGGACTTAATATCTGAGCTCTGCTTTGATGGAATATGAGCTCTACAGCGCCCACAGCCTCCACAGACAAGCAACCACTGACACACTTCTGAGAGCTCTGTGGAACATGTGTGTCCCAATGGAGTAACATCCCAAGGGTCCTCCTGCTGTGGAGTGGGTTTATGTGTGTGTGTGTGTGTGTGTGTGTGTGTGTGTGTGTGTGTGTGTGTGTGTGTGTGTGTGTGTGTGTCTGTGTGTGTGTGTGTGTGTGTGTGTGTGTGTGTGTGTCTGTGTGTGTGTGAGGCAGAGCAAATTAATTAAGAGACTTAAACCGAGAAATAATCCCATTTGAATTTGAAGCCCAAAGTTAAGAGCTGCTCTGATTTCTCACAAAGAGGCTAAATCTCAGCTGCATAAATACATTAGTTACTGCTGAGCTTAAAAAAAAAAAAAACTAACTTAAGTAACAACTAGAAAAACCTTTAAAAGGAGGAAAAAACATGTTCAACTAAAACCATCAAATAAATGACACACAAAGCTTTGCTGCTAATGAGTGCATGCAGGGAGAACAAGTTGATCAACAGACTGAAAGAGTCACAATAATTCACACAGTTTCTCTGATTCTCATTTTAGATGCAGAAGTCTGACAGTCCTGATGTCAGAGCCACAAAATCATCATCATTTATCTCTGAACATCAGAATAAATTATTCAGCATCCAGACATGAGCTCATATAAAAACAGCCTGTGGAAACGTTCAAATGATTTTGGTGTGACAGAAGAAAAATAGCAAACAGCAGACTGAGTCGATTAGAGTCTGTGATCGTCTGATTTAAAGTAACAAGAAGTTCTGAGAAGACTTTCTTAGATGAGCAGATCAATCACTTTCTCTCTGTCGGAGCTGAAGCAGACAGTTGGAGTCTTAGATCTAAAAGAGTGGCTGGTAAAGCCGTAATAGACATCAAGGCTTAATCATTTATTTGAATTGAATTAATTTTAAGACTCTTTTCAAGGGAAAAAAAACATGTCTTATATTTATGGTCTGATAATGACGGAAAATAAATGCCTGCTTTACCCCCATGTCTACAAAAGCTAATGATGCAATAAAGCCTGACCAGCATCACAACACAGACATCATGCACTAAGCTACCTCTGTGACCGCCTGCATGTGCTTAACTATAAAAGAGAAAAACAAACCTTGAAGAGAAAACAATAAAAGAATGAATCTATGTATCTGCCTGGATCTTACATGAGGTACAATAAGTCATCTGCAGTGAGAGAAAGTTAGATCCAGCCACATGTAGGCACGTAACGATGTAACCGTAGATATGGTAATGTACCATGAGATCTATTCCTGGATCCTGGATCTAAAAAAAGGCAGGATGTGACTTTGGCTCCCGTCTGCCTCTCTCTGTCTGTCATTCTGTACTTCTATGTCTGTTCAGACTCAGATATACGGATGACATGATGACATTTTCCATACTAAAACACCAGACTCTAGTTTTCTCTAGTGTGTTACAATGCTGTAAATAACTCATTATGTGTGTATTTCTGTGCGGGTGTGTGCCTTCAGATATGGCATCTTACATTAGTTCTACTGGAATCAGTATGCACGACCTGCCTTTTATCGCTCTGTGTATCACATTAATCCATTCAGCTGAGAACATTCAGTTTCAAAGTAAACAGTGATAAACAAAAGCATGACAGCAGCAGCTCCGCACAGAGCTGAAGGCATTCTGAGCAGACACACAATTACAGTCATCAAAAGAAAGATGCACATTGTGATTGTTTCATTCTTCAGCTGTGGGCTGAACTGATCGAATAAAAGACGATGAGTGCAGCTTTACTCAAACAAAGCAGTCAAACTATCAGTGCTTTGCGACGGTGATTATAAAAACTATAACATGATAGTGTTATCAAGGAAAATGGCAATGGAAAATGGTTAAAACTGTTAGTTTTAACAAACACTGCACCACAGGACTCATGTGTTAACAGGAGCTGAGGAAAAAAAGTTATCAAAAGAAAAATATTAGATCATTTTTAATATCATTTAATGTTGTCGTCAATGACCACAGGTAACCTTTCCTCATATTACAACATTCAGAGCTTTACTGTGCTCCACCTACACACTCCTGACAATTCTCCACACTATCTCTCTCAGCTGCTGTCACTATCAAACTGATATCACAGGCAACCTGCCAGACTGGAGAGGCTCCATATGCAGGTCAGACCTCTATGAGGAGTGCAGAGCCTCTGTAGATTTGAATGTGCTCCAAATTTAAGGGGCAATAAAAATAAAATCGCTCCAACTCTAATTGGCACCGTATTCAGCTGTGCCTACATAATACAGAACCATTCATTTTAATGGAATGGTTAAAAAGAGCTTCTGCGTGCGCTGTATTAATATGTGTAATAAAAGAGCAGAACTGTCAGCCTGAATTCTTGGCAGCTAATAAAACACAACGTTCATTATATGCAGTGAGAAGAAGTAACACAAGTAAAGTTTGGCTTCTGTTTCCATGAGGTAAAACTATAAACTGTGACGACTAATATCACTTATATTCTTAGAGAGGGGCTGAATGGCAGAAAGCTGACACACTGAAGCTACATTACTGTCCCTCACTGTGTTTTGGGACTGTGTGTGTAAGTGTGTACATTGGTTTATATCTGTGTAATGGCCTACGGACTATCTGCCAGTTGGTATGAAATATGCATCTGGCAGAAAAGTCTCACAGGGTCAAAGGTCCCAACCCAAAACTGGGTTATTCCAAGAAAACTTTACAAACAGATTCCTGGTTGCAGAAAATATATAAAGTTGAATCACTCACATGAAGCAAAATGTTGCTGAATGCTGCCAATAAAAGCTCACCAGGAGTGCAGAGCTTTAAATAAATGGCTGCATTCCAAGAGAATTGCTCTCTCAAATTATTTATGTATATTGGTGGTGGCAGTTGAGGGGAGAAAAAAATGATATAATGCATCATTTATTCATTTATATTACTTTCTGATTGTCTTTACAAACCCCCCATCTTGTTTATGGAGACAAACCGATGCATTTTCATTAAGGGGGCTTTCTCATTTATTTCCTCTAATTAGTTTGACGTTAAAAGCTCCTTCAAACACAGCAGTGATGATGGATTAGTGACCTGCCTTGTTAGAGGAAGACACATTGTGTGGAGCTGCACAGAGACTAAATAAATAACTGCATGTTGTCCACTTTAATATCAGGCATTACAATCTAATTACAGACTGGCACTTTAAGTCACATTTATGCAGAAGTCTTAATTGCAGTTTCATCTAAGTGTAATTCTGTCGCCAATAAAATTATGTCTATAAGGGATGAGGTGCGACTGGAGAGAGACTGTACATTCCTTTAATAGTCCTTGTGTTGTAAAGCAAGTCATATGTCTGATCAAAGTCAGCCACGAGTATCTCTCAAACTCCTGCAAGAACTTTGTGTCATGGACACCTCAGAGATATTTAAAGGGCTGGTCCACAACACTACTTTTGAGGCTTTGAAGCTTCAGAACTAAAACATTCAAACATTCATAATGACTAAAGTTATCACATCTTCCTCAAACTTAAGGTAATTATTTACACACTTTGCTGTTATTGGAACCGTAAGTCAGAGCAGACCGTTCACAAAGGTGGCTATTGCTACACTATGCTTCCATTATGATCAATGAAACTGGATACACCAGGAATGAGAGCAGAGCATTAGTGGTGCACCAAACACTGCAGGCGGCCATGTTAGTTATCTTAGAATTAAGATGCTAAACAGCACTGGAGGCTGTTTTTGTACCATGTGAGCATGATTGATTGACGGTCCTGGTAATCAACAAGTCCTCCAAGTTAACACTTGGATACGTTTAAGGAAAGAGACAGCAGCCCAGTTCTGCTCACACTCACAGGCAGAAAATCCTCAGCTCTCATGGTGCTCTCATCATCATAGATGGATCTTTCATTGGAAGAAGCATTCTTATAAACCTGGAATTCATTGGCTCTGTCTGCAGTGTGTAACTTGCCAGCAGTCACCAACAGTCTGTTTATTTCTATAACACAAACATCTTAACTCAAAAAAATGTCCCACCAACAATCTATTCCCATGGTGTACTCAGCCAAGCTAAACTAAGCCCGGTCTCAGACCTCCATGTTAGTTAAAAGCATCATCCCTGTAGACATAAAGCTCAGAGCAGCAGCTAACTGTAATTGCCCTGGCCTGTGCTGAGGGTAGTGGAGAGTAGCTGGGTTAACAAGGTCACTGGTGAGAGAGAGCAGGAGGAGGCTGGAGGAAAACATGTCCATTATGCTCCAGTGTCTTTGGTCAGAAATAATGGCTCATTGCTCATGAACACATTTTCCAGCTGTCAAGAGTTTAAATACCCAACCCACTTCTACTGAAGTAATTACTAAACAAAAATAACTATATGCATGGAGAGGAGATCATGTATTGCTATAAAGGAGATCCCATTTATACTGCAGGGGTTGAAAGTACCATTGATTGAACTCAGTACAGTTAAATTATTTCCACTTTGTGATACATGTCACTTTAGCTCCATTGTATTTTAGAGTTTGTAGTTAGCACAGTCACTTTGCAGATTATGATTTCGCTTTATAAAACATACTGTACAATTTTATGGATAGAACAACCCGAACACACTTAAGATAAAGTATTGACACTAACTTCCGCCTGCAGATCAACATCATAGGAAAATAAGTACTTCCAGTTGCAGTGTACTGCTTTGTTTCCTTTTTCTATCACTTTAGAAATGCTCTCTATCCTGTCTTTTCTGCCTGAATCTTCACTCCAGGGAATGTTCAGTCTGCAGGCAGCGCTGATAGAATATTTTATGTTTACAGGATAAATGTGCTTCTTACAGTGTAGAGAGAAATAATCCCCAAACGCCACCTCTAGAAAAGAAACATACAGAATTATATTTGCTACTTTGCACTTAAACTAAAGACAGATTATGTGTATTATATCCATTTTGACATCCAGTCGATGGTGCAACTGATCTCTTTACTCATTGTATGAGACATTGACATGTTATTAAACTATGATGAATGGCTGCTTGAATGTGATGTACTGTTCTATAAGAGGCTCAACAGGAGCTTCTTTGCCTGGTTTGTGGTTTAACTGTTTCAGTTACAGTCCAAAGAGAGAGAGGTTAGTTGGTCTCACTGGAGAAAGACAGAAAAATGCCCAAAAAATCCTGACAGCATAGTTATTAAACTGTCAGGAGAGCCAGAGAAGCTGTTACTTTTATTATTCACTTTATTCTGGTATTGGAAAGGGCAATGTGTGTTTTCAACATCCGCGACAGTCCACCAGTTCAAACTATAAAGTTCATTGAGTAAGTGTCTGTCACTATCTACAGTAAAGGGGAATATTGTGCATATCTGTGGGCAGCAATACGGCTCAGTGGCACCATCGCTCCACAGCAAGAAGGTCCTGGGTTTGAAAGCTAAAGCAATATTTTTGTGTTTACATTAAGCTGTGTAACATTTTCTTCCCGTGTTTATGTGGGTTTGCTAAAGCTGCTCTGCATACACCTGTCACCAAACACATGTATGTAAGGTTATTTCTCCTGTCAGGGGCCTTGAGCAAGGCACCGGCTGTGCAGAACTTATTGTACAGTAGCTGCCCACCCCTTCCAAGACTTAGACAGCACCCAGAATGAATTTCCCCAAACATATGTCAGCCAGGAAAAAAACAAATAATGACTTTTATATAAGATAAGATGTTTTTGGGTGTGATATGTTCCTGGTCTCTGTCATTGCCTTCTGCCTTCAGCAATCAGCTACAGCCTCTCACTTGGTCCAGCACTGACAAAGACTTTTATTACCAAATTAACTGTTATTGAAATGGAAGGATAACAGCTTTAAAGCCTGTAACTAACTCTAGAAGTGCTGTGTGACCTAATTTACAATAATGCAGGTCAGGTGGTTACTACATGTTCCCGCTGGGCTTACCATAGCTCACTGCCAAGATAGCTCAGCAATTCAAAGCCATATACTCGACCTGAGCAGACTACACTGCTGCTGAACATGATGTGACCAGCTGTCGTACACACTTGCTGCCTCTGATGCTTCCTGTACATTCAAAAACGCAGCCGTTATCAAAATGTACATGAGTCATACGGAAGACAAAAGTGCTCGTCAGCCTGATGATGATATTCCTGGCTGTCTGTGGAGGTCAGTGAGACTCTCTTCTTCAGTTACTGCTTTTAGTGACTGTAAGGTTTGTTTTCCAGAAGGATTTAACTGCTTGTGTCAGCTGCTCATCATTAACATTAACAGTATCTCTGCTCCTGTCTCCAGATATCCGTGCCCCTCAGACATCCATCTCCGCCCACACACTCTCTAAAACATCATATTGTGTCTCAGGGTGAACTTTGGAAAGATAGAAAACTATTCTCTGTGGGAGCAAAGGGGGAAGCAAGGAGAGCAATATTTGCCAAAATGACAACAATGTCATGTACAAAACTTGGAAAATATTTATCTGAATGTTATTTTCTCCTTAATGCCAAAAATGATACCTCTGATAACTGACTTGATAGAAAATCTCAAGACCTGAACTCTGTACTCTGCTCCAGGCATTACATCTCACCACCACCCCCTGTAGCTGTCATCAGTCTATTCTGCTCTATGTTCAATAACAGTATGCTATGAGATATGATTTAAGACACAGCACTGACTTAGTTTCCTGGTTTCCTCAGGCTGTTTGTTTCAGAGCCCCGGGGTCCCGATGACAAAGACTCCGCACTATAGGCCATCAACCTCCTGTGGACTTATTAACACAGACTGACTCTTTAACTGTAGCACACACTGATTGATTCAGCTGCTGAACTCTGCAATATATGAACCCTGTTTATGTATATGATGGCTGCATGTGAATGTTCCACACCTTAACTGAGTTTGTGTCTCCTGAAATGTCTGCACTGTGGGTGAGCTCTTGATATACATTCATACATTACAGAGAATACTGAACCTGATGTGATATATTTATCATCAGTCTGTTAGTAAATTGTCATTGTGAGCATGTTAGCATACAGATGTTTTAATTAATAGCACAGCCTCAAAAAGCCAACAGACTCTTTGCTCTCTCCCTCACTTTGTCTGTGTTCATCCCTCAAAAACTGCTTCTTTATAAAGCCCACCTTAGAAACACAAACCCCTGACAACTACACAGACCGACCACAGATCTCTTTGGGAAGTAATACTCTGGTTTCCTTCATGCCCGCTGCACTGAGACAGCATCTGTCAGCAGTGGCAATTATTTTTGACAGGGCAACTAACTGTGGGCTCCATGACTCCAGGAATGCATTATAAGTTATGTAGCACCATGGACTCACTAAAGCACATGAGCAATTATCAGTGTTACCGTCTATTCTGTCCTCTTTCACAGGTTAATCAGTCCAGGCGACATTTTCTGTTGTTCAGTTTTGGTGCTCAATGTAACAATGAGGACTGAGTTGCTGCCACCTGATTGGCTGACTTGATATTTGCCTTAACGAGCAGCTGTATCTCGTTAACCTATTTAATAACTTGCCAGGACAACTCAGGAGTTTCAGTGCTTAGAGTATCCTCAGTAAAATAATCCTCACTGTTTGAATATGATGTCTGAAAATTGTGAAATAATCACTTTGATTTAACAAAATACAAAAGTGGAAGATGCAACAGTGAATGATATGAACACAACCCACATCTCTAAAAGGTTTGCAGATATTCATCACTTGTGGAGTCTAAGACATGTTTCAAGGGTACATGCTGTGTTTTTCCTCTTACAGTCCTCTCTCCTCTTCCTCCTCCTCCTCATTTCTGTCTTGTAGCTCTGGTAAATGTGTGACCATGACAGCCTGTAGTGTAGATCTGAGGCTCTGCAGCAGAAACCTTTTAACTGTATTAAACTGTCACACCACCATTCTTCATGCAGCTCACAGACATTCAGGGTTTAACATGGTGGTTAGAGGACTACATCTCTCCCTCTCTTGATTCATGTTGTCTCTCTGTGTGTTTCTTATGTGTCCTGACAAGGATCCTGTTTGTATGATAACATCATTTAATGCAACTTAAAAAATGCTTTAACATTTGGACGACATATTTGAACTTCAATTAAGACTCAGCAAATTACTGGAAGCAGAAGAAAAGAGGAGAGAGGGAGTTGCTGTGAGATGGTGTGTATATACTCGTAGGTGTGTGTGTGTGTGTGTGTGTGTGTGTGTGTGTGTGTGTGTGTTTGCCTGCAGCATGGATGCAAACCTCTGATATGGCTTTCTTGTTTTTTAGGCCACTGAGTGCAACATCCCTTTGCTGCCCAACATGAAAGGATCCTGGTTCTCTGAGGCAGAAAACACACACAGCTACCTGAGTCTCAAGCAACCTCTGACACTGGATTTATGTCAAACTGCCAACTTCTTCTGAGATGACCTGACATGTGACATGTTTGTTTTGTTAGTTGTGAAACATCTCTGTCACTGAGATCCACATGGTCACTGCTGCTGTGTCCTGAATGCTGTGAATGTGGATCTGTCAGGTTGGAGTCAATAAAACCTGAAGAGAAAAGGACGACCTGCAGATTTGTGAACCTGCAGTTAGTGAGCAAACAGAGAAACTGAAGGTCCCTCATTCTGGTGCTCAGCTGCTTCTTTCACATCTTTTCAAACAGAGTAATAGTTCAACCTTTCATGCTGTTACCCTCCACCTACAAACATGACAAGTCTTCTCTTGTGTTTCTCTCTCACAGACCAGACAGACCAAAGTGAACTCAGCTGTTCTCCCGAGGATTCTCCTGCTTAGTCTCTGCCGACCTGTTAGCTTGTTCACTTTCACTTCTCCTGTCAGACCCAACCATTTCTATGATGTTTGTTTAAAACAAGAGCACTAAATGTCAACTCAACACACAATGCAGGTCGGAGCTTGCAGGCAAAAAAAAAAAAATCAGTCTTTCACTATGAGATAACTCTCCCTCTACAGACTGCTCTGCATTCACACACCAGCGTGTTCTGCATGAGCTGCACTGATGTGAAGAATTAAATCGGCTGCTTAACCAACATCTACAAAGTGACAGAAGGCCAAGTGTGACCTCCTCTCATGAATAATGACGACCTGCTGCAGAGCTGCTGCCTGCATCTCTTTAGGCTTTAAACCACCTACAGAAAGAAAAGCAGAAGACGACACACACAGAGACCTTTTTAACTGGTGTGCAGCCTCAATTATGATCTTTGGGTTTAGGCTGTGAGCAGTTCAGCCACCAAAGCAGCTGAACCTGACTCATGCAATTCATCACACAAACACACACAAACCATATGGCTGTCTCTGCATGAGGTGACATTAGACAAATAAGCAGCAACTGGTCAAACTCAACACAGTCTGATAGGAGGAAGCTGGAAGGACTGGAATGATTCAGAAACAGGAAACAGCTCTTTTTAATCCATCATCCATCCTTTAAATCAGCACCAAGAAAAGACAGACTTGTGAAAAGTAATGGGATCAACTCTGCCTGAAGCAGTCCTGGTCAGTTACACACAGCTCACACACGTACACAAATTCAGTAGACCACATGTTGGTACACACTCAAACATATGTGCAGTCTCTTTAGATATTTATAGAAGAACTAGTGTTGATTTACCTGCATTTGAAGATCCACAGAAGAAGGTTCAGGATGGAGACAATCAGGAAACAGCATCAAGAAAAAACAGAGAAAAGAAGATCATAAGTTAGAAACTAAACACAACATGCAACAAGCAGCACACAAGAATACAATTAATCCTACAACTATAAGACAGAGATCAGTGGACAGAAAGAACTAATTATGACTAATTCTAATTCTGCAGCTTCCAACATGGCTTTATTCAGATGCTGTTCTGACAGACGACCAGTTAAGTCTGTGCAGATTCCAGATCACAGTCAGAAGAACTTCATAAGACCTCATAACTCACATCAGCGTGTTGTGCGACGTGTTTCAGTGAAGCTAATAGAAGATTATAACAGAAGCATGGTGAACAGACAGAACTCAGTAGTGATGAATGAAGCTCTCAGGAAATGCCAAAGCAAGTTTTTCATTTCCAGCACTAAAGCTGTGTGAGTATTTATGACTGCAGAAAGATTTTATTGCCTTGAAATGTCAGACGTGTTGAAAAAACTTTTTCTCTAAGTGCAGAACTTATAATAATCTCATCTAATGGAGGAAAAAAGTCGCAGGGCTTTGAAGAAATTTAGCCTTCAAGTCCTTGTTAATGCAGAATACTCATCTAAGCAGTACTTATGACACACTACATCCCTCTCTTAATCTGACTCCCTCTTGTGATGGGCAAACAAATAAATGTGGAAGAACCTGTAGTACAAACAGCAGCAAAATACAAAGAAGGAAGTAAAACACAGTTTACTGTGCACAATTCTCACATTGTAATGATAGAAAGTTGGTTGAAACAAGTTTCTCCTTTAGTACGGACACGGTCTGTGTTAATCATGAGAAAGATACAGCTAACTGTTTAATGCGTGGTGATCAGAGCAGCAAGTGTTTCTGGAAAATTCTGTGTTTTGTTCAGCTCATTGTGTGAAAGCTTCACAAAGCTAGAAGGCTTTTTCTGTCTCTGCAGTTGTTCTGCTTGTTGGCTTTGATGTCTAACACAACTCCCATTTCAGTTCTCATGGCCAGATTCATCAGCCAAGTAATTTTAAATCATTACTTTAAGCTCACTGCAGTATAGATGTCCATGGGCCGCTGAGCCACAGAAACAACCTAATCAAACATCATAATCATGGTCACTAGCTATAAAGCATCATGGTGAACATCGTGTCAACTACTACAATGCATGTTCTCTCTCTAACTAATCCTTCATTCATTTTATCAAATCTCTCATCATGTACAATGTGACAGAGGAAAGAATTGAAAATAATATTGGCTTGACAAGTTATGTCATATGAAATGTCAGCAGTGTGACCTGGTTGGACACATTACAATCCATGGATCTTAGTCCGACTTCAATCTAAAGAATCTGCTATTCTAAGATGTCCAAGCCCTTTGCTTCTCTGCCTGTGGGTGAAAATACATCCTGTTTTACATGTATCTGATGAAATGATCAAACTAAAGGTGTATTTGAAGATAACATATACGTATTAATATTTATGAGACAGGCTGGAAACTAAAGCAGTAACCACATGATGAGAGACTCTAATATTACTGACAATCACACTTTATATCTAAAGTTTGATGTATTTTTAGCAGAAAATATCAATGAAGTTCATGAAATCAGAGTTGACACCATCAGTGATGGAGAATTCATTGTGACAGTTACCAATGTTTCAAAAATACTGCAGTCTATAAAATAGTGTTTGCTGTATGCAAAATGTTAACTAATGTTATTACCTTTTAAGTGAATGTAGATGTGATGCTCCCTGTGGTGTCATCTTTATGTGCTCTGTGATTGTACAGTCTGCTCTGTCTCTGCAGCTGCTCGTTAGTGCTCGTTAGGTTAACTGGCCACACCTGAGGGCCCAGGGTGTGTCCAGTCATTCACATCCAACACCACTGACTCTCAAGATCTTTATACCTCATGCCTTAGATGTTTCAGTTATTGTATTCATTTTGTCTAATTGGCTTAATTTAATTGATTAAAATGTAATTTATTAACTGCTGCTTCCCATGGAAACATCAGTGCATACATGCCAAAATACAGTACATCACATTATACTCTTGGCATTTGGCCTCAAAACACCAAACTCCATCCTGAATAACCTCTTTAACTCTGTTTGCTCTACACATCAGTGTGAGGAAAACCAGTGTTGTCACTCTGTCTGTTATTTCGATAATCACTGGATCACTGAACTCTGCTACCTGAACAAGAGTTCTGTCTGCTCTTCATCGTCCAGCTCTATTTTGCTCAGTTATTTCTCTGCCCCTGGAATTTATTTTGTGATAGTTCCTTCTCATGTATATTCCTTATTTTCTTCCCCACAAAATCTTGCAATTAAATGAGGTACGAGACAAAGAAAAGTGAAGGGGTAGAAGAGGAGAGCAGACCAGAGTCAGAGCTCCACCAGCTGTGAAGGATAAGAATCCCCTGTGGGAGCTTTTAACAGCACCCAGCCTCCATTCACTTGAATGTTTAATTGATTCCAAGGCTACCAACACGGCACATGGAGAACACTGATTGGACAGCACTGATCTGGAGCTCCAGAGAGTAAAATATGAGCAAGAGATAACTAAAAAAAGTGAAGGCAGAACAGTGAAACCACAGAGAAATTAAGGCCTGAGGCTGCACTCTGCATATTTTTTGTCTATGACTCCTGGAAGGTTCACACCTGACTTTAAATTGTCTTCACCTTCATGTTCATCTCCAAATAAGTTCTTCTGCAGTTTTAGTTTGAATATTTAAAGGGTTTCAGACTTCCCAGAGCTCCCAGCAGGATGTCATTGTGCAGTATACACAGTTACTTTGACATGCACACCTGCACACACACACACCAAGGGAGAATGTCTTGTGTGTATTATATTGCCAGCAGCATTATAAAGAACATGTATCTCTCTCCAAAGCCCAACTCAATGTACAGTTAGTCTGCCTATATTATTAGGCTAGATAATATCAGCTGTACATTCAAAATAATGATGTATGTTTACCAAGGAGAACTGACATCACTACGATGCTGATAACCCTTGGCCTATATTCATTGTTCACTGCAGGAGCCATCTCCATAACTTGTGAGAAGTAACAAGTAAAAAATCAGTTCAAATGAACCCGACCAACACTTTCAGAGGAGATTCAACATTCAGTAAAGCTGTTAATAATCTGTGCCTCAATAGTAGTTGATTTTACTGCTGAGGAAAAAACTAAGCAGCCTCATAAGTAAACAAAGCTTTTTGACTGATAAAAGGTAAACATGAAAAGAGGCTGAAGGGCAAAAAAAGGCACCATTCATACATCATTCTCATCTTTATTTAAAACACTGAGAACTCAAAATGTAAATTAGGTAAAGAAGGAAATAGTTTCTGTGAACCATTTATTGTCAAGGAGAGACAAGGACGACTTTTATCAACATGATTTCTGCAGATACATGAAGAGAAAAGCAGCAACACTGGATCTGTTTCACTCTCCTCAAACCTTTGAACAGCTCAATGAAAACTTAAAAAAATGGTGCTGTGTGTGATAGCTGATGATGTTTGTAAATTAAATTCACCTACAACAGTTGCTTTTGGTTTCAATAGCTGCCAGTCTACAAAAGATATTACCATACAGTTGTTGTAAAATCAATAACCATAATGTTTAATGTGAAGTGCAGTCAGCCTTGTGTGGCCTCTTTACTGAGGGTCTCTTTCTTCTCCCTCTCTAATGTTGCTACCCCAGGGCTGTCTAGGATTACAGGTATGAAGACGAGCATTTACACTACAATTCCTGCAGGGAGGACCAGGCCTCTGGACATCACACATTCATTATTTAAACACACAGTAGGAATCACAGTTGCTGCTAATATCACAGCTTGAGGTAATGTTTATGAGGTTGTTAATCAGAAAGAGAAGGGACATAAAACCCCAGTCCTCAAGCATTCAGCTACACAAGTGCTATATAGCTAATCCGTTGACAAAGTGCCTTATTGCACTAAACCCACATCGACATGAGGAGTCGTGTTTCTGGTCATCAGATGAATGTAAGCCAACATTTACTGCCCATTGATCTCTGCTTTGATCTGTTTTTATATAAATGCTAGATGCACAGCCACTCTTTACTATCCCCTCACTCACATCTGAAGGAGTATTTCTCACGGGAGTCAACCGTACCAACTATGTACAGTGGACAGGCAAAGCAATTGGCCTTCAGAGGCTATGGGGACATTTAAACAATATATAGTGCATGGTCCACAGTGCATTTCTCTCTTGTAATCCCCCACAGATCCATCCTGGCCTCTTCTGCTGTGACTTTATGATCCTTGTCCTGATCCTTGACTAGAGGATGTCAGACAGCCTGCTCAATGGTGGGAGTCTCAAAGGCAGCCAGCTGAGTAACCTCTGGCAGTGGATCATGATGTGTTGCTCTCTCCTGACCTCCTGCCTGCTGTGTCTCCCTTCACCTCTTTGTGGGACACATCCACTGCTTGAGCCTCTCCTGACACTCCCAGCACAGCACATAATATAACAGACCCTGATAGTCACACAATATGGAGATAGTGAACCTTGGTCAGTGTGTCCTTAGACTTGTCACTGTCTCTAGTCAGAATGTTTGCTCTCAATAACTCACTGCATGAAAAGCTGCAGAGATGTCTACAGAGAAACAAAGAGATAATGGTGAGCAAAATGAAAGAACATTTATTTGACTGATCTTAATCCGACTATAAAGAAATGTTTTGTGACATTTAAACAGTAAAAGCAGAATAAAAAGCATCTGCAGCGTATGAATAAAAGCTAAAAAAATGCAGCTTATGGATTTTCAGCATCTTTCTTAGAAAGAGAGCAGATATAAAACAGGAAGCCTTCAGGTTTAAATATTCTCACTCCTCATTGGCAAAGACAGAACATGTGAATCCCTCAATCTGCTGGAAGCTGCCAATGAAACAATAGCGTCCTGGTTGTTTCTCACTGTGTGTGTTTGTATTTCACATTAAGCTGTTTCATCTCCTCCCTCCTCTCATCCCTCCAATGTTCATGTGAACTCCTGCCTCCCACAATCCCCCTCTCCTCCCCTGCTCTCTCTCCAATAGGGAGCTGGCAGCTCTGATCAGGTGATGCTGAACTTTTCCTGTGGGAATCAATGGGCAGCATTAAGCAAATGGCTGGAAGCTAATGGCTTTAGTGGGGCTCAGGGTGAGGCCAGAGGACACTGATTAAGGTCACTATCATACTGGTAAAACATGTTGGACAGGACAGAGAAATATAGACAATATCCACCAATTGCAACTGTTTTGGATTTATGTCGTAAATTTATGTTCCAATGACCAAGTGCTGTGGTCTGGGTCATTTAATGTCACCTGTGTGGCTATTATCCTGTCTGTCTACCTGACATCTCTGGTCAAGGATAAAGTCAGTGCTTTACAACCATCGAGGTTGTAAATGATATCCTGATGAACGTCACTGAAGCTGAATGTAGAGTGTTTGTGCCGCCTGAGAAATGAATATGGGAAGAGAGGCAGCATTTTTTTTCTCTCTCCTCAAAGGAATCGCTGATGCCAACTGCCCTCTGGTTTCTATTTGCCTCTTTTAAAGTGGAAACACTTTCAAATTCTTTCAAAAACCTAAAAATAATAGCTTCATGTTGCATCTAAGAGCGCATTGTGACAGATTTCTAAAAAAGGCTGCTTCGAATTCAATTCCAGACAGAGCAATTTGGTGTGTGTGTGTGTGTGTGTGTGTGTGCGTGTGTGCGTGTGTGCGTGTGTGCGTGTGTGTGTGGAGCGGGGGCCTGTGTATATTGTATTTGATACTTAGATACTGATAAACAGGTTGGTGCCTTCATGGCTCTGCCATCAGTGAATATATGTGTTGATGAATTTGTGTCAGATGAATAAAATCCATCAATGAATAAAAATTAAATTTGAAGCAGTGTGTAAATGACATCAACATAAAGACAGAGCCCAGACATGCATCTGAATGAGCGAGCTGGTTAGAACAGTTTTATGTTTTAATTTTGACTCAGCTGACCTTTTTGACCTGCTGACTGCAGGTGTCTGTGAGTGAGGTTGTTCACTGGATTCCATATAGTGAGAACAAAAAGTGAACAGGTTCACTGTGGACAGACGGTTATTATTTATATGACAGGATATTTCCCAACTGTCACTCATTGATAGACAGCTGAATCTCCTGATGGATGAAGGTGTGTGAGATGATTGACAGCAGGGAGGCTGCAGAAATTGACACATGAAAGTCAGGTAGAGGACCAACAGCTCGTATACTGCCAATAGAAATGACTAAGAAGAGACAACATCAATCAACTGAGTTGGGTTTAATTGGCTGCTACCCATAAACCACTGCAGCTAATGCTGCACAGTCACAGTGAACAGAGGAAACATGGAGTCATTCAGCTGATGTTGAACAGTCGCTCTGTTCATTATGTGACAGTAAATCCATCACTGTGAAACAACATCATCACTGGAGTTACATCATGTTAGCAAATAGCTGCTCTGACCGCCATTGACTTTGCTCTAATATCACACTGATGATTTCAGACCATGTGTAATTAGTACCATCTCTGTAGTCTGTATTCATCTGCCCAACATCCACACAGAGCGATTTGTTGTTTATGAAGGTTTCTGATTATCTGTTATGATTATTTTTTCCTTGTGTGACAAAAATAAATGAATCAGAGTAAAGTGTGAAAGGGGACTGGACCATTTATAGCAACTAAAGGTTACACAGTTGTGTTTGACTGATGATGATCTGCTCTCTGTGTGTCTCTCTAATTAAATCCAAGCAGCATAAAGAGACGCTGCCAGGGGCGATAACTCTCATCTACAGATACACAGAACAGAACAAAGTACATCACTGAGATATGACATAAACATGATGCACCCAGCAGTGGATGCCATGACTTGTATAATTACTAATGAAGCAGAATTTCAATGTGCATGTAAACTACAGGAGCATACAGTATATAGCAGGTTCTAATAAGTAAAAACAACAGTAGTGAAATATTGACTGCATGTTTCTGCTGATGGGAGCTGTGTGCTCATCTATCCTGAAACTACACACACACACACACACACACACACACAGCAGACACACGAGGCATGCTGGCAGGATGCCTTTAACATCCTCCTGCAAGTGCTGCTACACTTGGTTGTTGTGCCTTCATAATGAATGTTTAATAGTTTTATTAAATGATAGAGGACTTTGATCAAATTTAAGTCTCAGTCTCTGTTTGATGCTGCAAAAATAAAAGGGATCAAAGAAGCATCTATTTTCATCTTCAACAAGCTTCTCTTCTGTAGAGATCTTTAGTTATAAGGAACCTTTCAGGTGAAAGTGTTGAACAAGAGAAGCTTTGATATTTTATCTCTAAAAGTAGCAGAAGAATCAATGGAGCAATAACATCCTGTTATTAAGTTATAACTGACAAATGTCCAGAGGCTGAAACACAACCTCTCTGTGTGAATATGCGACTTTATTAAACACTCTGACATTTCATAAAATATAAATGAGATGGAGATGTTATTACTGCTTCAGATTAATGAGACAGAAGTGAGGCACAGGCTGGCTTCACACTGTTAGTTGGCTAAATACCACTGTCTAAACTTAAGGACCCAGAGACTTAAAGCCTGCTCACCCTAAGTCTGCAGTCTGCACTACTGTTGGCTGACCTACTGTCAAAGTGCACAAGAGCTCTCTCACAGACACTTTGAGCCATCTGTGCACACTTTCAGTGAGTCCACATTTCTGCAGACTCCACCTAACAGATGCCATAATGAATAACAGATAGTTCATTGGGCATGTGACCACCAATCCCCACAGTCAAACCAAAGAGGCACTAAAGCAGGCCAGACTCGGGCGATATCAGTGTTACGTGTCTGAAGTGTCAGTGCTTTGGAGAAGCAAAAAGCAGAGACACAGAGAGCAGACATAAACAATACAGCACATCAGGAAACATGATACAGCAACAATCTCATCTCAGACTGAAGAGACAGCAGCTCTGCCTCCAGAAGAGGCAAACCAAGAGGAAATATGAAGGTAAAGAAAGAAGAAAGAAAACCACTGAGTCAGAAATATAAATGTAAAGTGGCTGAAGAGTGGAGAACAGGAATAATGATTTCATCTTTTTTTGCCCGCATCAGCACATTCAGGAATTTAAACAGAGACAAAGTACCCACTTTTACCTCTCAGCAAAGCATGCATTATGTCAGTTAAGCACACAGTAATTTAAGGCACTGCAGCTTAGAGAGTTTAGGGCTACATTAGACACAGCTTAGCAGCTTTCACTTCCACAGATGTAACGCAAACACACACTGATAATCATGATGAACACATCCAATCAGATGAGCCTGAAATAAATCCTTAACACCCAGACAGAGACACGGGGGAGGAATGAATGAGTTCCTCATTTATCTCTCTCTATTATTATTCTGCAGTTTATTGTCTGTATAGACATAAATATTTATTACATTTCCAGAGGGGATGTTTATATTTCGATTTTCACTATATTTCGACTTAGTGGGAAGAAATGTAATAAGGAAACCAAACAAAGCTGTTAAAAAAACTATAATTCTTACTTTAACTGCTGCTTTGTTAGAAGGAGACAAATCTGTCCAAGTATATTACGTCTCAAGCAAACAGGGTCAACATCCAAACCAATGGAGGACTGAGCAGACGACAGGTTAAAAGAAGCTCTGCAGTGAGACAGGCATCACTGCTCCCCTCAGAGGAAACAACGGCTCAGACACAGATTAACCGATCTGCTGTCAGTCATGTGCAGGAAGCTTTGGAAAATTATTCCACAAGAGAGACAAACAAAGAAGAACAAAGATGGCTTTAAATCATGACAGCCATAATATAATATCTGAAGGAGGATGAGGAAAGTAAAGAAAGCTCATAAAGTCAAACTGAGCAGCTGATTGGTCACTGAGCTGCTTCTGTCATCACTACATCACCATCCATTCACAATTCCTTTAAAGCTGCTGCACTTACAGTCTGCAGAGCATCATTACTTACTGCTGACATTTAATTACAGAAGCAGACAGAAGAAAAAACATGGAAGCTATATCATTCTTATCCTCCATCCAGCCTTTCTTCTCTCCATCCTCCCACCATCATCTCTCCTGCTCGCTAAAGTTTGCTCTGTTTGTGTCCTCTTTCGCCTTTCATCCACGTGTATCACACACACACTCTCTCTTTGATCCATCTCACACACACTCCACACTAACACGACTCCTTGTCGAATTGATCAAGACAGATTTATCCATTGGAGTTTATCCAGTGGAGTTGACAGCTGAACAGCCTCCACGTGTTTGGTCACTTCTCTACTTGTGTGCTAAGAGGAGACTCTCTACTGAAGCTGTCAGCTGGACCATCAGCCTCTGCGGCTGCTCTCTTCTCTGTGTCACACACTGCTACTGGACATAAAGGCTGCTGTCACATCAGCTCAGCTCATCACTAACTTTATTGAGAGCAAACAGAGCTCTAATGTCACAGCCAGCAGCAGAAAGTCACAGGCTTCTCCATGAGGAGATCTCTCTGTCATGTCAGTGTTTTCAGGTAAGGGAAGTCACTTCACATACCTTCAGAACGAGAGGCAGCAGCAGACGGACAGAAGTACAAGAAACATCCACGGTAGCTGTCATTTCTCTCTCATCTCCAGTGTTTCCTAGTGGAAAACGTCAGGACATGAAATGAAAAGAATGAAACGATCCCTTGCCTTGAAATCCAAAGAGGAAAGCGACGCCGGGGATCCACACGGTGTGTATCCAGAAGGAAAGCATGGTGTCCTTTAATCACACTGTGCAAAAGCTCCGCGCTCTTCCCGACGAAGCTCCGTCTGCAGCGGGTAATTTCCACAAGAGAAAGCGCTGAAAGTGAAGCCGAGCGGAGGAAGAAATCCCAGTCTGACCGGTGCTGATGAACACAAGCGCTGGAAGCTCCGTCACTGCTCCACCTGCTGCTTAATACGAACAGTAGCGACCCCTACAGGAAGTCTTATCCACAGAGGGAGTGCGCGTGCCTGCGTGCGTGTGGTCAGGAAGTTTCACAGCAGCAGCAGCAGCACTGACAGCAGGACTAATCAGAACAAATCCAACACATTTCATTCAGCACCACAACCATGATTTTACACATAGAGACAAACAAGAGCCAGTAAAAAAAAAAATATACATATAATAATTAATTAAATAGTAGATCAAGAAAACCAGTCCTTGTCTTAAAAATAAAGTGGAAAAAGATTCATTTGAGTCAGTTGTACAGTGGTACCTGTACACAACACTGAATTATACGCTCAAACGACTGCTGCTTCATGAATCCATACTTGATCATTAAAGTTCTGTGTTTTGACTTCCCTCCAGCCACAGCCCTGATCAGTAAACAGCAGTTAGTAGCAGGAGTAATGATATATTACAAAAGGTGTTCAACTGTTGTGCAACTATTTCACAAACAAAGGGAGATACACTGATGATATAATGTGAGTAATAATAATAGTTTACCAGTTGCTTTATGTGATGTAATGAAATAATCATTGCTGCTCACAGCTACGTTCTCAATATTATTTTTTATATTTGTTAATTTGTGTTCTCAGTTTTGTTTCCTTTTAGTTTCCATCTGTGAAGCTTCCACCCACCAGACCTGATGTCACAGGCTGACTGTGTTTGGAGGTTTATTTACATTCTCCACCTGTTTCCCTCACACTGCTCATTTGTATTCTAGGCGCAGAGGAGATAGATATTGTTTCATTATAACATGACAGCAGCAAGAGGAACAAAGCAAAGGTTGGATGTAATAATGAAAAAATAATCTAATGAAAAAAAAAAAAATAGTTTGCTGTTGTTGGATGAAAAGGTTTTCAGACACTGCTAACACACTGTATGATGCCACTGCCAACATGACAACATTTTGAGTTACACATTATGAATGTTACAATATCTATCCTAAAAAAATTGCATAAATATGCAAAGCCTCCAGCAGATGGCTGTTTGTAATGAGTAAATGTATGTGGGCAGGTGGCAATAATTGATTTCACATTAGCTAGTGTCATTTTGCAATATATTAAAATTGTGCCAAAGTTTGAAGAAGACATTAACATCAAATGATGCAAGAAATTAGGTAAATGTTACGATTTACTGCAGTCTATAAGGTCAGACAATTTCAACAGTTTTTACAGTTCTGCAATCAAAATCATCAGAACTGTAAGTGAAATTATGTCCTCCTCATTACACTCCCTCATTAGAGCGAAAACATCTCATCAATTTTACAGAGTACAGTCCACTCATGTCTTATCATACTGAACACTGAGTTCAAAGCTTCTGACCTCTAAGTATCTTGATTCATAGTTAGTCGGTGATAATGAGGCTGTGTTGACTGTGAGGAAAATATGTGATCACTCTGTGCAGGAAATATGAAAACATTTGGAGTCACATAACTGTCGCTTTAAACGCCACAGTCATCCTAAGTTCCGACAGTTGATCCGTCCTTCCATTCAGCACCATGGACAGAGACAGAGCAGCAGCAGAGCACAGAGTTGAGTTCATTGTGGAGACAGAGCTCTACAGAGCAGACTGCTGCTCTCACCGCACTACTGAACAACTACCAGAAACACATTATAACAGTTTGGCCTTGTTGCTTTCATTTATTTAGTATCAAGACTGATGAGATCAATGTTGCACAGTGCGCATAAGCAATTGCAGATGTTGTCATTCAACATAATTTGTGTGCTCGTTTTCAATAGAAAGGTGGTGTAGTTATTTTCTGTGTTCACATTTTTCCCACACTTTGAAAATGTCAAGTCCCCCTGTGCTACAGTGCAGGCCATAGCTACCCAACTGTTGGCCCAGGGACAAATCTCTACTTCAACACACTCAATGCCAGCAGCTTCCTTCTCACCAAATCCATCCTTTCTTGAATATCTACCAAGTTTCAGACATAAGCTATCTTCACTGAACATAGCGTGAGGTTCTACACAAGGTTCGTCTCCTGCCAGTTATTGTAAGTTGTAAAAAGTCTTTAAGTGGAGGTGTCTGCTGGACTTTCCATCCATCAAGTATCAGGATACAGCTCAAACCACACCACAATACACAGCACTCTCTCCACTCTGAGCTGTGACCTGCAGAAGTGGATCATTTACAGTAAAGTTGCAGATACTCTTTGGTTCTTGTACTCTGGTGCTAATGACTCTTGGAGCTCTAGTTTCCTCTGCTGTTGTCTCTGTCCTGAATAAAGAGCTCCTCTGTCTATTTTTAGTGACTCCATCCCAGTGGTTTCATCACACAGACCCTCAGCTGATTACCTGTGACTCTGTGGAGAGCTTTGATTTATGACTGTTTTGTTCTTAAGAAATGTGAGTTCACTGCTGCAACACTGCTGCAACACTGCTGTTCTGAGCTTCCCTGAAGACTTTGTTTGATAACAGTTTGCCTCTGACAGAGAGCCAAAAGTCTGTTGGGCAGAGCGTCAATTTCTGGTTTAGTAAAAAGAGTGCTCGTCCCAGTCAATGAACCTCATTGCTCATAAAAAGGGAAAATAAAATACACTTTATCTATAAAATTTAAATAACTTAAGAGTAAGCAGAAGAGCAGTGATTAAGAGAAATGCTCTTCTGCACTTCTTCATTAAAGTAGTTCCTCAGCTGTAAACAGAGAGCCACCAGCTGCAGTCTCTATTCATAGATTAGTCTGAGGAGGAAGATGATTGACAGCCACTTAAAAAGCTGGTGTCAGTGTTAAACTGTCTGTAAGAACAATAACAACATTCAAGACTGACCAAGATATTTATTCACAAAACATCTGACGACAATAAAGGCAAAGGCATGTTGGACAAATGCTCCTGTGTTAAGAGGCTCTTTGTTTCTGTCTTCACAGTGGATTTAGTCAGAGTCCCTGACCTTGCAATAACAATATCTTTATAAGTCTAAAGGTCATGTATTCAATCAACTTTTAACAGTGTTCCTGTAGTGAGTTTGCACACAGCATTCCTGCAATCCTTGGATTAGACCTGTGGTGGTGATGTCGGTGGATGTATGGATCAGTCATATTCCCTGAAAAGGGTCAACAGAGAACAAGTGGCTCAGATGATCTCCTGAGGATTCTCTGGTTGAGTCTCTGCAGACTTGTTAGCTCGTTCACTTCCTCAGATCCTGTCAGAACAAATACTCTCTGCAGAAGAAGATCACAGACCATCTCTAACTGTGTTTTTCTGTGTAGGTTTTACACTTCATTTGATTTTGTCAAACATTGCCATCATCTTAACTCAAACCGTGCAGCAAGGATGCTATAATTTGTTATGGTTACCTACAGTGTTATTTACCTTTCGTTCAGATTAATTTACTGTATGCTTGAGTTGTACTGATATACTAATCAAATGCACACCTGCCAGCCAATCAGAAGCAGGCATTTTCTGTCCACCATATTAACATCAATCTGCAGGACTCATTGATAAATGTCACAAGCATTAGTGGTCGAGAAACTGCAAAAAGAAGTTTAAAAAGGTTGAAACAGAAGCAAAGAATTTATTTAAAAGCAAACAACAGACGTGCTCAAGTTTACATTCAGTAGTCGAGGTGGAGAAGGGTAATTTGTTCAGCACAGCAAAGCAACATTGTAAAAGTATTACAGTGTTAAGTGCAGCAAAATAACAGCCGTTCTTGTCACATTGTGGAGGCAGAGGAGGAGGAAAAGAAAGTGCTGTGTGTTGTCACAGCAACAACTGGCAATATTTGCTCCATGCTAATTGTATGCTAATTGTTCTTGCACTTAACTGAACTGTTTCACACATTTTCATTAATGTCAGTGACTCTCAATAACCAACAGAGCTGAGGAATGAAACACATTTTCCCTGTGCTCTGCCTCACAGGCTGCTAGCCAGGTTGATAAATCACACTTTGCTGTTGCCTGTCGGTAAACATGACATTACAATCTCAGTTATTATTCACTCTTTGGTTAGCAGGTAAACTGACGGAAAAAAAGATTGCCAGTTTACACAGCTGGGAGCAAGCCCAAATGACAGGCTGCCTCTGACACAGCAGGTGTCCTCATCTGACTCTACAGATAATAATGACTCAGGACCTCAGTGAGTTTCCTGTAAAATTCCAAACAACAATCCCTCCATCAGCATTCATTCACAGTGTCAGTAGTTAAACAGAACTGAACAGCACACAGAGGAGCAGAGCACTGTGGAGTCATCTTCCCTGATCCATCCTGTCTGTCTCACTCACATCCTGTAAGACCTTCTGCTTGTCAATAACTCGACCATCATGAATGATTAGAATCCCAGACGCAGGACAAAAATGCTTGAGGTGTTACTCCTGCCACTGTACAGAGAAAACCAAGTCAGGTTGAATTGGCTTGTCATGGCTGAGCATTAGCATGCAGACTGCAGTGAGCTGATCTGACAGGATGAAGGACTAAGCCAATAAAGCCATGTTTGAAAGTGAAGGCTGTGTGAAAATAGGTACAACGTTCTCTTGGAAGGTTTGGAGTGATTCCTATTTTCTTTATGTGCTATTGTTGTCTTTGTGCTCCGACACTCAGACCTGTCCCTGCAGCTCAGTCCTCCTACATGCTGGGTCACACAGAGCTGTGGAAGTACCTTGTAACCTCACAGAGCTCCCAGCAGAACAGAGGCCAAGTACAGTTTGACACACTCTGGTGGTCCAGCTGTCCTGAGAGACTCCAGCTATCATCCCACTAACTTAGCTTGTGGCAAAGACATGTAGTGATCCCACACACAGAACAGAAATGCTTGAGGAGTGGTGTTACTCCTGCCACTGTACAGAGGAAGCCAAGTTAGGTTGAATTGCCTCGTCATGGCTGAGCATTAGCATGCAGACTGCAGTGAGCTGATCTGACAGGATGAGTTTGAAAGTGAAGACTGTGTTAAAATGGGTACAATGTTCTCTTTAAAGCTATCTGCTCGGCCTCTCCAATGTCATCATAAATGCTAATAGCCTAAAAATAAGTGGCAGTATAGTAAAAGGATGTGAATTATTCATTGCTTTCCTATTTGAGTCCCATTATTTAATAACCTCTGTTAACAGATGTGTAGATTATGAGACATGAAGTTTGAGAAGGATATTTCTTGACCTTTACATGCAGTTAAATAGAGCTGCTTTTGTAAGCTGCATCAGAAGGAATAGGGACAGGTCACAGCAAGAAACTCACCAGGTGTTAATAACACTGACAATGGCTGCATTCACATGGGACTAGTATCACCTGAGGACCTTTAAGAACAATTGCCGATCAAACATGGAGGAATTGGCATGTTTGTTCGTTTGTGTCTGAACCAACTCTATAAATAACTTAACACATTTTCAGTAATTCCTATTCTCTCAGTCTCTTCATTGTTGTCTTTGTGCTCCAGCACTCTGACCTGTCCCTGCTGCTCAGTCCTCCTACATGCTGGGTCACACAGAGCTGTGGAAGTACCTTGTAACCTCACAGAGCTCCCAGCAGTACAGGATGTCATTATGCAGCATACAGGACCCAGTTCAGCAGACCAGCAGACCTGACCTGCTGTTCTGCAGACACAGCTGAGAGCTACAACTTTTCACATTCAGAGCTACAAATACTCATCATACAGAGATATGAGATGCCTGCAGCTCACATGCAATAGTCAGCCATGATGCTTGCTATTTCACTTTACACAGTGTATCACAGAGAAAAATCACCCACACAAACACACCAAAAGAACAGTTCCTTTCTGTGTAATAAAGCCACTGGGTCTGAACAAATGCATGTATCTCTCTCACAAGTCCAACCTGCTCAAGTGTTTCGGCCTCAGGGTTTGTATATTAAATATTAACATTCAGCATCAGGGAGTTAACTAGAAGTTAACACCCAGGACTCATTTCTGAATCATTCTTCAACTAGTTTTTTTTTAAAAGATATAAAGGCATAGTCTGAATTTCAGGGCTGATTCTCACACACATTTACAGGGATGTGTAATAATGTTCCTTTGTGTCACACAGCCAACGTTTGCATGGTTAAACACTGACTTCCAGCTCCCATCATGGCAGAAGAGGAGTAAAGTGATGAAACAGACATATTTGACCATCAGAGGAGAACGACAGGTGTAATTAATAACATCACTTACGACTGCATTCTTTCAGTCAGGTCCTGGATCCTGCTTTAGTGCTCACTGACACTCAACAGAGCTGAGCCCTCGTTTACTCAATTAGTCACACCTGGACTTTTCCTGCTCTGACAGATAAATATCTGATGTGAAAACTAAACCATGTATTCATTTAGACCAGGTGAAAGTACTAACATGACTGTATGTTTTTACATTTAGATTCAAGTGATGTCTTTTATCCTCTATCTCTGCATATGTCATGAGTAAGTTAGTAAATGTAAATGTTTCCACAGGATTGAGCATTTAATGTTCATGCACACAAAAAAGAAAAGGCTCAGATGGGACTGATTTCAAACCAAACTTTTAAACATTTACTGGAATTCTAAACTTTGTATCCACAGCCTTTATAAATAAATATATAGATGTAAGTTAGTTAAAAGTGTTGATTGGATATAAAAAGCTAATTGGAGAGCTTAGAAGCAACAAATCCCACAACAGGTACTTGGCTGGCAGTCAGCAAAGCGTGCCAGGTGTCCAGCAGCACTGTGCAGCATACAACAGGGAGGTGGAAATAATGTCTCCATGCATGAACGAGTCCAGTGTTGGCCTGTGCTCCTCTGTGGTGCAGTCATTACTGTGATGATTGTGCTGCACAGGATTGAAAACTGACAAAAAGAAGCCTTGTGACTGAAACAAAAAAAGGAGGAAGAGGAGGATGGGGCCCAAATTGTTTCCTATTCTGCTTTCATAAACAGACAAACTCAGTGTGGTTTGCATGAACACAGAACACAACAAAAAGGATTAAACCAAACACACTTTAAATATTCATCAATGCCTGAGTCATCCACAGAAAACCTCACAAACACATACGCACAAACACATCACCCTACTGGAACAACACATGCAAAACAAACAGACATTTTTAAACAGCATTTAGACCTTCTATTTAATGAGGTCCACACTGGGACACATCTGAGGTCATCAGGAAAACAGCCACAGAGACTGGAACCTGAACTTTAAAAAGAAGCTTCTCCAGACTTGACCTTAATCTTAGAAACAGGCTTGTGTGAGACGACCTGCTGCCCTCAGGACGATCTGCAAAAAAACTACAAGTTGTCGGACGAGATATTTTTGAGTTGAGTCAACTAAATTTGAGACTCTTTCTCTCTGCACGCCTTTCAGCATTTTCATCACATTACTTTTCATTTTTCACCTTTGAAGCTTTTGTGCAATAAAAACACTGAAAATATATTTTCACTGTTCCTGCGTTTTTATTTGTTCTCCTGTTTATTCAGGGTTTTTTATCCCTTTTTGTTGTTTTCTGTTCTGGGTGATAATGAAGGTCGACTCAGCTGCTTTCAGAAGGTTGGAGAGAGAAAAGGTGAACCTGCTGTTTATCTGAAAAGGGAAATGTTGCTGTTGTGTTTGGCTCTGGACTGAAAAATGCTGAGGCTGTTAGTCTTTTGCTTTAGTGCAGCAAACAGAACATCCTCACACCTCTGATCCTCTGATTCGAGAGAAAGTTTGACAAACAAAAATGTTGAAAACAAAACTTAAAAGAAAATTAAGGTGCATCCAATAATTAAAATGGTGATGTTTCTTTCCAGTGTTATTTACTGTTATTATGCTGCAGTATACAGAAATGTGGACATCACAAGTTATGTTAAATATTTTTAATATATTCTTTGACATTTTTCTTGCTCATAATGTGAGAAATCTCACACTGTGATTATCATATTTCATTATCCTTTCACAGAACCAAAGGTGATTGAATATTATTTATAACCATTTAACATTTAACAGACAGACAAATCCTCACTTCTCCTTCCATGCACATTTCTGAAGCCATGTTAATGAGTGACGTGGGCTTTGAAGCTGTTATCTGAGAGGATCTCACTTTGCCTTCACATCCATATTTTTCTATTGTCCCAAAAAATCAGCTGCAGATGCAGTGTGAAATTATTCAGAGTGGAGCCACTGAATCAAACTGTTTGCCAGAATTACTGTAAGAAAGGCTAAAAGAGGGAACGGCTGTACTTACAGAGACACCTACACTTATGTTAAACAAGTGATTCACTGATACAGACTCTCTGTCTCTCTCTCAGCTCCTCTGTTCCAGGTTGTCATATTAAACCTCCATCACTGTGTCAGTCTTGTGTCTCTCCAGCAGCCAGCTGAGTCACCTGTGGCAATGTGTCATGTATCTGTGTAGGTGTGGAACAAAACAAAACAAAAAAGACCAGAATCCACGTTTCTCCTTTGCTCTCTTTTGCACTTTTTCTGTTCTGTTTGGCGGACTGTGACCTTCTGGTATCTCGAAAAGTAGCAACATTAAGAGGCAGCAGATGGTTCACAGTGAGACTCTTGTCCTTCATGGACACGCCTGTCAGGAAAATTGTGTGTGTGTGTGTGTGCGTGCGTGTGTGTGTGTGTGTGTGTGTGTGTGTCCTGCTATCACTACTGCATTTTACCATGACCCAGATAGTTGACTTTAGCCACTCTGGCTTCACAATATGAAAAAAAAATGCCTGCACAACATGTGTGATAATGTGAAACTCTAATCTACAGCACAGACACAGGCAGCATGTGAGTGTTCTGTTAGCAGCTGAAGATGTTCTGCTTTTCTCTCCTGGCCTCCTGCCTGCTGTGTGTCTCTTATCCTCTCTGTGCATCACATTCAACACTAAAGTCTCTCCTGACCAAATTCAAAACACAGCCAGCACGACCCACATCCTCACAACAGCAGAGCCTGTCCACATCTGAGGCACAGCAACCAGCACATGCTGTAAGTGTTTGTGGAAGAGCGAGAGAAAGAAAGAGAGAGAGAGAGACAGAGACAGAGAGAGACAGAGAGAGACAGAGAGCAAGAGTAAGAGCAAGAGAGAGAGACACAGAGAAAGAGAGAGTTTAATTCAGCACAGAGGACCACAGTGTGATTCAAGTGCTAAACACTGAGCGTTATTCACGACCTCTCTGACAGGAGAGAAACAAACTATGAAACCTGCAGCTTCATAAGTGCTGCTGGAAAAAGCTTCACTGAAACATTTCTAAAGACACTTGTTGGTTTGTATTTTTTCTTCTCCAAATGGGACAGAAGTGTCTTTTCACTGAGTAAAGTTATTAATAATATTGGCATGCTTTTTATCATGATACCTCTCTTCTTCTAATAATATTTCATTGCAAAGCACTTTGTGTGTTTTTGCAGATATTTCTAATAGCATTCAGAATCTCTATCTCAAAGAACACAAAGAGACAAAGGCATGAACCATCTTTGTACTCCTGTCCTCAGGTCTGCTGAACTGCACAGGCTGTTTGAATCATCAGTCAGACAGTTTAGTTTAGCAGACACATTAGAGCCGTAGTGGAGCTGTCTGTGCCAGTTAGTCTGCAGAGTCCTGCAGCACAGCAGCCTGAGGAGCTCACAGGAAATGAAGTGAGGCTCGACTGTTCAGGAGAAATAAGAGCTCAGCTGTTTGTTCAAGAAGCTTTAACTCCACTAGTAGTTTATCTAGTTGCTTCCTGTGGCGGTGTGACAGTAGTATGATGATGGCAAAGATTAATGTTTCCATCCTGAGTTCCATATGAACTGAAGAACCAAACAGCTGGAGCTCAGCAGAAAACCCTGCAGCGAGCTGGGATGACACCAGCTGAAGATAAAAAGCTTTACTCTCCTAAAGTGTGATGAGATTATTGAGCTGCTTTGAATAAGAATCATATTATCTCTCAATGCTGAAAGGGAGATTTCAACAAAGGCGACAAAGGTGCAGAGAATCAGACTCTTCTGACAGAGGCTAATGATGTGTTTGTGTATTGTGCTGCACATTCTGCCATTAACTTTGTGACAGTGATGCTACATCTCAAACTGCAACAGCAACATCAAGAACCTCCAGTTTATTTCAATGCGTTGGTCATCAGGGAGGAAATTTAACTAATGTAACCATTACAAATTCTTCACAGCGGTCTGCTGAGAGTGAGGAGTATTGCAGGCTCAGACTGGATTTCAAATAAAATGTCAATATTTAGTGAATTATGTTTTTTCTCTACTACTACATAACAAGTCTAAAAAACATGTCCAAAAAATGTCTGTATTGTTAAGTTTTTTTTGGGGTGTTGGGGTTTGTGTGTGTGTGTGTGTGTGTGTGTGTGTGTGTGTGTGTGTGTGTGTGTGTGTGTGTGTGTGTGTGTGTGAGAGATCATTTTTTATTTTTATGTGTTATGTGCAAATTCAGGAGGGTCATCTCACAGGACAGCATAGAGACCAATTCTAAATCATGCATGTCTCAGGACTACAGTGTTACTGTGATAGCTTTCATATAAGTCATGAGACAAAATGTTCAGTGACACAGCTACAGTCTGAAAATTAAAGCAGAGACACACCTGGTGTTAATTAACAACTGCCACTGGCAGCACAGAAAGCACTACAGATGGCAGAACCAACTCTCAGCAACTATTCTCACATGTTTTCTCTGCGATTCATATTCTCTCTCTGTCTGTTCATTGTTGTCTTTGTGCTCCTACACTCTGACCTGTCCCTGCAGCTCACTCCTCCTACATGCTGGGTCACACAGTGCTGTGGAAGCACCTTGTAACCTCACAGAGCTCCCTACAGAACAGGATGTCATTATCCAGGACCAGCAGATCTGCTCTACTGGCCGCAGCCACAGCCTGAAGCTACAATGTATTCTCACATTCAGTGCTACAAATACTCATGATACATAGATGAGACATGAGGCCTGCAGCTGACTTCTGTTAGTCAGCCATGATTATTTCCATACACACAGAGCATCACAGAGGTACACACACACATGAGAACTGTTCCTTCCCATGTAATATTACTGCTGGCTCTGAGCAACCCTCTTCCAAGTCCAACTGCTGTGGTTTTATGTAACTTTCATTATTCCTTTACAGAACCAGAGGTGAGTGAATATGAATTAATTATAACCATTTAAGGTCAGACAAAGGTCTCTGAAGACATGCTCATCAGTGAAGTGGGCTTTGAAGCTGTTATCTGAGAGGATCTCACTTTGCTTTTATGCCATTTTTTTCAGCTCTTCTTTATCTCTGTCCCCATTTTCCCTTGATGTTTGTTTTCAAACAGAAATGCAGCGTGACATTATTCAGAGTGGAGCCACTGAATCAGTCTGTTTTGCAGAGTTACTGCCTGAAAGGCTTAAGAAGGAACGACTGTACTTACTCAGACACCTAAACGTTTGTGATGCACTTACTCACAGATAAAAGTGTTCCTGCAGACAGACATCAGTTTGCTAAATACTGTATGTTCCTGTATGTCTGAGTGCAGAGTGAGGAATGATCAGTGAATAATAAGAGATACAAGACGGACACAATAACATGTGATTACTTTAGATAGGACACTTCTTCTTAATAAATATTAAGTGGGGTTAGCATTACTTATCATCAGATGTTTAGTCACTACAATGTAAGTATGTAAAGAGCTCAGCAACCAGACAGCTGCATCACATGATAATTTCTGATGTCATTGTCAGTCACAGCCCAACAGGAAGCAGATATTTGGTTTATGATATCTGAGTAAAGGTCAGTACGACGTGAAGACTTCAAATATCTGCATGTAAAGTAAAACAAATATGTTACCAAAGACTTGTTTCTTTTGATACTGGGCAGGAAGCCAGAGAGACATCAAAGCTATATTTCATAATTAATGTTATTGCCAAGTGTTACACAAGATCACTGTAAAATTCTGTCAGAAACACATCACCTTTATATTTCTCCCAGCTCTCTCCCTCTCTTTCTCTGACTGCCTCCTTTTCTCTATTTCATCCTGTCTGTGTCTGTGAGTTCCACAGTGCCAGGTTGGCACAGGCAGGGATGGGGGTTTAATATGACAGTCTTGTATCTCTCCTTTGGGACAGATTATGTCTCTCTGTTCCCTCACTGTTCCCGTCCTGCCCTCTGCTGCTGCGACAGGCTGCTCCTTGTCCTTTGCCAGGACTAGAGGCTGTTAATGCCAGACAGCCGGATCAGAGGTGCTGATCTTTATGCAGCCAGCTGAGTCACCTGTGGCAATGTGTCAGTGTGTCATTGTGTGTCTGTGTAGGTGTATAACCATGACAGTGACTAAACAGATCCTTTACTTTAGACTCACAAGTCAAGGAGTCAAATTGGCTTTATGCCAAATTTCTAAGCTGCTGATGGTGTTATCAGTTATTTGTAATTTAAAGACACCACACACACATGCACATACACAGACACCAGATTCCTTCACACCAGAAGTCTTTTTTGCACTTGTTCTGTTTTCCATGGATGACTGTGACCTTCTGGTGTCCAGGAAAAGGAGCCAACAATAAGAGGCAGCAGATGGTTCACAGTGAGACTCTTGTCCTTTTCATTCTGCATGATGGTTTATACCCTCACACGAACACACAAATGCAAACACACACTATTTTCATAATAGATCGTTCTTTTCCACAAAGATCCGTCTGTCTTGTGTGTAGTAACAAAGACTTCCCCTTCTTGCTTCAGTAATGAACTAAGGAATGATATGGAAAATCAATAAATTCATCACATCAGTGATTTATTACTGTGCGAAGCAAACTTGTATCAGTACCTCCTTTAACTCTGACTGATTAGTGACCCTGTGCATGTGTGCAGATATTTCTAATAACATTCAGAATCTCTATCTCAAAGAAAACAAAGAGACAAAGGCATGAACCATCTTTGTACTTGACCATGAGGACATTGATTCACTTCCTCTCCTCAGGTCTGCTGAACTGTACAGGCTGTTTGAATCATCAGTCAGACAGTTTAGTTTAGCAGACACATTAGAGCCGTAGTGGAGCTGTCTGTGCCAGTTAGTCTGCAGAGTCCTGCAGCACAGCAGCCTGAGGAACTCACAGGAAATGAAGTGAGGCTCGACTGTTCAGGAGAAATAAGAGCTCAGCTGTTTGTTCAACATGCTTTAACTCCACTAGTAGTTTATCTAGTTGCTTCCTGTGGCGGTGTGACAGTACTATGATGATGGCAAAGATTGATGTTTCCATCTCTGAGTTCTATATGAACTGAAGAACCAAACAGCTGGAGCTCAGCAGAAAACCCTGCAGCGAGCTGGGATGACACCAGCTGAAGATAAAAAGCTTTACTCTCCTAAAGTGTGATGAGATTATTGAGCTGCTTTGAATAAGAATCATATTATCTCCCAATGCTGAAAGGGAGATTTCAACAAAGGCGACAAAGGTGCAGAGAATCAGACTCTTCTGACAGAGGCTAATGATCTGAAGTGTGTGTATTGTGCTGCACATTATGCCGTTAACTTTGTGACAGTGATGCTACATCTCAAACCGAACAGCAACATCAAGAACCTCCAGTTTATTTCAATGCGTTGGTCATCAGGGAGGAAATTTAACTAATGTAACCATTACAAATTCTTCACAGCGGTCTGCTGAGAGTGAGGAGTATTGCAGGCTCAGACTGGATTTCAAATAAAATGTCAATATTTAGTGAATTATGTTTTTTCTCTACTACTACATAACAAGTCTAAAAAACATGTCCAAAAAATGTCTGTATTGTTAAGTTTTTTTTGGGGTGTTGGGGTTTGTGTGTGTGTGTGTGTGTGTGTGTGTGTGTGTGTGTGTGTGTGTGTGTGTGTGTGTGTGTGTGTGTGTGCAAAGTGGATTAGCACACAATGTACATAATGGAGTGCAGAGGTAATCCCCAGTATTTGCTGCAGGGACAGGATTTGCATCCATCTGCACACAGAAAATGTATCATGCTGTTACACTGACATCAAAGTTACCAACTGCATCCAGAATAATAAACAGCAGAGGATACTTTACTGTTCAGCAATGCCAAAGGTTAACTGTGAGGCTGACTGAGCTGAATGACCAGATATGAAGCACACACAGACCAGTGATCGACGACATTACAAATGGACTTCATTCAGCAACCAGTGGCGTCACACCCTGGCCTGCCATTAGAAAGAATGTAGGTTTCAGACAAGCCTGCTTTGCATTAACTTTTTAGACCTGGAAGCTACTTCCACTTGTTTATACAGTCTGTGGAAAGACCGAAAGATTATATTTCTTCAATAATAAGTAAGGCAGATATGATAACATTACCCAGCCTCAGAGAATGTCTCTTACAGCTCTGTGTATCTATTTAAATGTAAATGATCTGAGGCTGAGGTGAGGATTAGTTACAGAAACACCCTGTAACACTTTAGAAACAGGAATCAGTGAAAGGAAGTTCAGTTTAGTTTCTTTAAACCTCCAGGCAGACAAAAGTTTAAACTTTTCTGTCTTTTAGTATCTGAGTCTTTTTTTTCCTTTTCTTCTCACTGATTGTTTCTAATGTTCTCATTAAATGTGGAAGTCAATGAAGTGTCCGGAGGAGACCCAATTACTGCTCACAGACATGTAACACCTGTAGATGGAGGGAACCAATTTGCCAGAGAAGCAGATAAGACATTCAGTGACTTCAGCAGCAAGAGAGAAAGAGGGAAGACAGAACATTACATTCACCTTTGTTTCTTAAAGCACACAGAGATCATTTTCATTTCAGCTTAATGAAAAGATGGAACAAGAACGAAGCAGGTATGAGCAGGATTCATCTGTCTCTTGTGATGATTACACAAAGTTCATGAAGGATATACAGTATGACACTTTTCCCCCCACTTTTTTCCCCATAAGATAACAGTAGATCATCTCACAGTTGTGGACAAAACACTATTTCATGGTGTGCAGGGAGGGACTATTTCAGAGCAGAGATTGTAGATTACAGGACAATGCATTGAGCAATATGAAATGTGTATGAACCTCATGGAGTGCGTCATTATCTTTCTGCTGCTAAAATGAACACACATTAAGCTTCTGATGAGGACATCTATATGGAAACATTAAAGTCAAACTCTCTTGTGTTCTGATCACCAGCTGAACTCACAGTGGGAGGAAGGACTGGAACAAAACCAAATTATTAATTATAGCTTCTGTCATCTGGGGATATGTTGTCATCCAGAGAGGGGGTGTAGATTTGTTAAAAATAAGTAAAAAAATTGTATCTCTGTTTTCAGGAATTCATAAATTAAAGTCATTAGAGCCTGTGGCATTGTTAGAAACTCTTTCCTGCATAATTGCACAGTGGATTCATGAGAGAGCAACATTTTTTGTGTGTGGCTATGAAGATCCAGGAATAGCCTCTGCTGGAACAAAAATACATGAGGCCGATGGGACCAAGTTTGACATGAGACCTCACTGGATACAAGTTTGAAATATTTTCTGTTGAGAAGTAAGACTAACTCTGAATGTGACCCAGTCTATGCAATATTTCTCACCACATATCAAAATACTGGACCTCAAGTTCTCTCAGGTATGCTGGGAGATGAAGTCTCTGTGCTCTACATCGACATCTCCTAACAGTCAGTTTGGCATCGAGTACCTCGACAGCAAACACTCAAATACAGTTCAATATGTGAACTACTCCACTGATTCATTAGTGATGCAGTAAAATATCATTCAAATAATCCTAGAATTTTACTCAACAGAAGCTGGAGCACATAATTCTTGGACAATATGTTAATACAATAAATTTTACAGCATTATTTGTCTTATATTTGTTAGAAAAAAATCCCTGATTGGAACACTTCCAAGAATCTTCAATGACTGAGTTAGCTGATGTGACATCTAGAAGACACCTAGCAGCATCCACCTGCCAGTCAAAGTGGCCACTCCCTAATGTTGCCTAACTTTAAGTGTTAATGTAAAGTAAAGTAAAGTAAAGCTGTTACATCATTTGTTTAATTGAAACTTGGCTTAACCCTGGTCTACCAGGCACCATAATTCAACCAGTTGATCAAGAGTTGCTGTGATAGTGAGAAAATGAAAATGCCATCGTGTTCCTGCTCACTGAATTTGAGTTATTGGAAATGCCGACAGCACCTCCTACCAAGGGCGTTTATTTTGATTACCACAGTGAGCCAAACCACTGACGTACAAAGAGGCAGCCCTGTCAAAGCTTTGCAAAGACTTGAGATACTTATAGGGTAGAGGATTTAATCTGCTATCTGATAAACAGTTTTCATCAGGCCCTTAAGATGCTGTCAGAACCTGCTTCTGACAGGAACAATGCAAGTGAGCTGATACATACTTTGTATGTACATACATTAATTACAGGGGAAGTGCAAAAGGAGGTCTTATTTTTAACAGTATCTGAGGGGTCTACCACATCTAACCACTCCAACAGAGCAGTCGAATCACCTCATTAGTGCTTTGGGACTGTGTGTTCATTAAGGGGGATGTGATGAGATTAAGGAACCAACTAAAACACAGTCAGTCTTCCCCTTGCTGTCTCCCTGTTTCTCCCTGTCAACCAAAGAAGCAAACAAACAAGTCATTTAAATTACAAAGTTTAATTTGTCCAAATTAATTGGATGGATCCCACAGAAAGGGGCATCCTGGTACCCTGGAGAACAGAGAACTATCAGACTACAAGCTTCAGTCAGCTTGAGGAGCAGCAGTGCAACATAATGGAGCCTCTTGGTATCAGATCAGCTTCCTTTAGCATGCAACTTGTTTTATAATCCTGAACAGACCTTCACCTTTACACCATCAACTCTCACAATAGCTGATGATTCTGCTGCCTCAGGAGAAGGCAGAAAATCAACACATATAAATTCAGACCCACACACACAAACAAAGAGGTCTTGCTCCCGTCTGCTCCCAGCTGACCTGAGCTGACCTCCCTGTTTCTCATGAAGTCACTGCTCAACATTTCTTCAGACCAAGGGAAGCAGAAAGCAAGCACAAACCAGACATTTAGTGGAGCAAACACATGTTAAACTATAAGGAGTGTGAAACTAGTTATGAAACAGTTATGACAGTGAAATTAATCACTGTTGAAATTAAGTTAAAGTAAAATGTTTGAGTGAGAAAAAAAATATCAACTCCTCAAAGTGAAAAACAAATCAGTTTGTCAGTTTAAAAATGGTCCTTTTTTTGTGGAGGTAGACCAGGCGAACATGGCTACTAATGGGATGATATATAAAAGTGTCAGTTATCAATAATCAATAATTCATGTGTCAGAGGGGGCAAGTAGAGGTATAAACATGGGAAATGTGAGGGTGAGCTGGTTTTACCAAAGCTGTCAATATTAAAGCACAAACTGTCAAACTGTGGATCCAGTCTGACTCGGGCAGGATGATGAAACATGTTTGAAGTAGAGATCAAAAATCTGTCTGGAGAGGGATACAGGCAGATAGAGGTGTGTGTGTGTCAGTCCTACTATTCAGCTTATTCTAGGATGTAGAAATTGACTATATTTATGGTGTTGTGTCTCGAGATGTGGAGTGACTACAAAACAATGTATACTGGTTGTGTCATTTTTACCAACTATAAACAGCCTTCTCTTATTCATGTCATGTTGATTTTGTATCAGCAACATTAGACTTGACATTAACCAATCAGCTCTCACTTAGCTCTCCTGCAGTGTGGCTGCCAATTGAAGCAGCAGCTCATCAGCAGAGAAGCTGTTTATGTGAGAAGACACCAGAGCAGTGTGTGTCCAGAGGCTGAAGTTCATGTTTACTTTCAAGTGGGAGAGAGGAAGCTGGAAATGATTACGGAAACTGTAAATAATTTGAATATAACAAGACACCTGTTGCTGATATATTCAACTTTATATTCTGTGTTCTTGATGATTTGACTGCCTTTATTCTCCCTCTGTGTAGCTTCAGCAGATGAAACCTTGTGGTACAGGTGGACAGTTTGGTAAAGTCCATTTATAGTCCCCCTGTTTCACTCTGCTCATTTGTATGTTAGACTCAGAGCAGAGGGTGGTGAGTTCATGATAAAGTTCCAGCAGCAACACAAAGGCAGAAAGAACAGAAAGGTTCAGTGGATTCATCAAATGAATGTGGTGAAAAAGGAAGTTGAAAGAAGTCAAATGACAGTAGATAAAAAGAACACCTCATTCCCCTCCTTTATGAGGCAAACCATTTATATTCATCTTACACGCTCCGGTCTACTCAACTCTTTAACTGAACAAAAGGTTCAACGCTTCTGAACCTTGGGTGTCTTATTCATAGTTAATTTACAGCCTGCATAGTTTCTTTAATCTCACTAGATATCAGCTGTCAGTGAGAAAACCTTCAGCTCCTTAATGTTCTTCATTTATGACCTGTGCAGATATGCAGACTTTAAACTTCAAGATCCTTCGAGGAGAGATTGAGAACTTCAGGGATTTTCTAATACTGTATTTGCTTGTGAGGGTAGGGCCTTTACGTTTTAATAATAGTGTTAGTAAATCACACCATAGATTAAGAAGCAGGATAAATAAGAGGTAAGAAAAATAAAGAAGATGCTTTACAGGAAGCAAGAATTAAACAAGGAATAACAAGTCAGGAGTGGTGGGGTGGGAATGAGGAAATACCACATCTAAGTTCAGTGATTTTGCATCGGTTCGTCTCAATTCAGAGACTCTCATGTCATCTGCCCTGAAGAAACTTAACAGAGAATCCTATGATTCCATTCTGCCCAAGGCAACTCATGAAGCTATGACCCATTAAATCTGCGCTCACTCTATTCTGGAGGTGTAACCAACAGTGAGTGTTCAGACAGCTCCTGCTGAGCTTTTCTTTAAGAAGGCTTCAGAAACACCGAACTCTCAGTCAAGTCATTTTTTATGTAAATGTGAGCAAATGATCACTGACAAACATTTTGAGAATTCCATGTCCTCCTCAAGAACTTACAACAACAACATTATGGCATTTTGTCTTTAAATTAGCTTCCAGATTTATCAGCACCAATGCCTCTATCAAAACAAGGGGAATAAACTAGACTATACCACCTGGAGTTAGTTTTGTGAATGCAGTGACTGGATTGTGATTTTGATGATGTAGTGCTCCAGAATGATGATCATAAAGCTCTGCTTCCCTAAAGAGCCTGACATAAAGAGCAGGAGGAGTCTGTAATGTTGAACCATTTCATGGACTAATGCTTCATCAGTCACACTCAGCCGTGCTGAAGATGTGCATTACTCTTTTCAATGGAGACGCTAGCACCAAAAGTCTTCCCCACTCATTAAATTACATTACAGTGTGAAGGTTCAGAGCCAGTATTAAAAAGGTTAAGCAAATTAATTATGGATGCTTAATGGATCAAACTGGATGACACAGATTGTGAGAAATGAAAGTGTTATAAAACAATACATATGGCAAAATTCAACATTTAACTCATTACCATGTTGTAAACAACATATACCATCTCCTGCTGTACAATAAGGTCTGATCACTAATCTTAATAAAACGCATACTCAATGCTCTGACCAAAATAGAGTCAAACCAGTGACACTGCGGTTCATGGTCAAGTTCTTATCATAAGCTTTGGAGGATCTCACTACAAGCTCTTATGCAAGTCATTGTTTTCAGCTCTTAGGTCAATTTCTCAAAGATAACTTTTGTTTTCTTTTCTGTGTGTCGTACACGTCTTTTGCACCTTTCCCTCTCTGCATCTGTCCTTTCTCTCTCTCTTTTACTCTCTCTGCAGTGACAGATAGGCGTTTCAGGCCTTCATTACTTTCAGACCTGCTGCAGTTCCATCTCATTTATCACATCTGTTATGCTGCATAGTCTTTTAAAAGTTAATCTTTGTTAAAGGCAAAAGAAAAGAGAGAGACTTTGTCCATGTAATTACTCTCGGGAGGAGGAGCAGTGAGTGAGCTAAAATGCCACAGGAATGGAGAAAAGGAAATAAAGAAAATATTTAAGTCTTCAATAATGTATAAGTCAAAGCTGACTGAGTGTATAGATCACACAAGTCGAGAATGAGGGAAGAGAAAAGAGGGGAAAAAGAAGAGACAGGAAGTATTTTAATGTGAAAGGAAACACGCTGATGCAGTTACTGCTTGGCAGCAGAAAAGAGAAAGTATTACACTATGGCTACTCATGGCACAGAAGAACTATTGAATGAAATAACCTGCTGTGGTCTGAGATACATAAAGCAGCTTTCAGACACAAGACAGTTCAAAGTGCTGAATCTAAAACTAAACCTGCAGGTTCATCAGGAAGAGATTAGTGGAGTTCAAAGTCCCTGAAAACACACACTTATGTTCATGAAGACAATGACATTTCATAAAAGATTGAATTTAGAATAAAAAACTTGACTAATCAGCTGTGAATGATGGGAAATAATGCTGACTGATGCTTGAAAGCCAGGCACCACTTGACAGGTTCAAACAGAAACAAAAAACAGCAATGAAGCCAGTTCTAATCAGCTCCAAGAATCTCAAACATTTTAGCAAAGCAACATGTTTCTCATGCAGCTGCTCCTGGAACCAACAACAACCTCAGTCCTTCAGTAGAAACTAAGAGTCACAACTGTGCACCCTTATCTCTGCAGCAGCAGAGGTTAGAGTGAAGGAGACAATCTGACTAAAGCATCTCTGGCAAGACACAGAATGAAAGCACACCACATCAGCTGATCATCAGCAGACCAGAAGCAATCGTGTTCGACACTTGTGAAATATCAGAGTTGTTCTTACTGTCAGTTCTGGAGATCACTGTGAAGCAGCAAGTTGTCTTTCTCATCCAGCCGTCATGACATAAACACACACACAAAACAGACACACGCAAACACACACACACACAATCGGCCGTCTTACCTAGAAGAGACAAAAAAGAGAAGACAGACTGTTAAATATTGTATCCATGTATTGTATCCAACACCAATATCATTCCTTTATTTTAGCAGCAGCCATGAGTCCCACTGTTGGCCAGTCACAACTTATGATTTATGGCAATATTGGTCTCAATGGTCTGATGATGTGGGAACAAATGGATGTAAAACTTCTATCAGCCTTTTTTAGTGTATAGACCGACATTATCTGAGCCTGCAGAGTCAATTGTTCTACCTGCTCCCTGACAGAGAGACTCCTTCAGCCCATCTCTCCCCACAAGAACCAAACACCTGCTGATTCTGCTGCCTCAGAGGGGAAATCCAGTCAGGTGAGTGTCACAGAGTTAGCCTGTGCTCTAAAGAGTAAGATGCACACTCACACACACATGCTGCACCACCACTCTAAAATAATTAAATCAAGCCAGCTGGAGGAGGAGCTGCTTGTATTGTTAGCTTAGCATGGTTTTACATCGACAGAAGACATAGGGACTGCTGTCATATAAAAGCGCTTTTATTCATTGTGAAACATGTTTGGCAAGAACAACAAGTGTTTGTCACCTGTTTGTTCTCTGCTGTACTCTGCCTCCTCTGTTTGAACAGACTGCCAAACTGAACAGAAGCTGCCATTGGTTTATGAGGAGGTGTTCCAGGGGAATGCACCAAGTATGGTAGAGTTAGAGGGGTGTTTATTGTGGCTCCTATCACAAATGCTATGTTAATTGCACTGTGAGTGCATTCTTTCTAAAGATGCTTTATACATAATGTACATAATGCTGCACAGGATAATTGTTTTACACAGTTAAATAAATGTCATGACTGCTTAATTTTTTGCCACAGTTTGTGCCTTATTCACTCGATCATCCTTACAGTGAAAAAGCCTGTCACCCTTTGTTGATACATGTTGAACAATGAAAGGCCAATCTCCTGATGTATGTTCACATTGACCATTAATCACATTAAACACTAGAATTTAATGTCAAAGTATTTAATCATCATAGAAAATGTATCAGCATGCATTATCCGCCTCCCAAGTCCTTCATTTTTCCAATATGTCTGACTCACTTCAACCTTGGGATGTAGGAGCCAAAACATTTCACTATTTATATCTTAAATAGGAGGTAGAGCTCTTTACCTCTAAAGTGTTAATACCAGATGTCCGAGATAAAAAACAAAACAAAACTGATACTGCTTTTTTTTTAATGGTTTTGATTTAAATTTTCTTGATTTACATGTATGTACTATTTTACATTTTTGACATCATCCTTCTGAAGTTGTAATTCTCTGACTTTCAGGTTCGGGTGAAAAAAAAAGTCACTATTTTAGTCCAGAATCAGTGGAGAAGCACAGGGATGGATTTTGCCTTCACTTTAAATTCTGACCCCTGGCTGTTTTGATACATAGCTAATGAGTAATGTCCAGCCAACAGTGTTTCAGTATTTACTCGCAGCACTGGATGTTGGTGGGTGAGAATCACTAAGCTTAACAGGCATCAATCAGCCCAGGCAGGGGTCCTCTGTGCTGTGACTGACAGAGGGAGAATAACAAGGCCTCCTCATCCTCGTCCATGCCCCTGCTGAGTGAGAGCATGGTGGGCTGGCAGAGTCTGACAGAGAATAGCAGGGAACCTCACTTTTAAAGTTCAAAGAGTTGGACTACACAGGTAGGAACCACACAGTATGGACTTCTGAATTTAGGTTGTTTGAACTGAACTACAGTTATAGACTCAATAGATGGTAGATCCAGGCTCTTAGTCAGCACCATTGACAGAGACCAGATCATGGACAGCACAAGTTTCTTCAAAGAGTCAGTTTGAAAGAAAGCCAAAACTTTTTTAGCAATGAGGACATTTGGCGAAAACAGATTTCCAGCCCTCACTTATTCCTAAATCTTTGACTGTAATCACTCTAAGTTTTAAAGTTTTTGATGAAAATTGGACATTGGTCTCCTTTTGTGGACTTACTAAAAACTGCTCAAAACAATGAACAACAGCTCATCTTCCACAAATTAGCAACACGACACCACATGTTCCTTGTCAAAGTGAATGTTCACCTGTTCCTTAAAAGACTTTTCAGACCCAGGGCCCTGACAACCACCCCCCACTGTTACTGTGAACCTCTCAGTGACCACTCCGCCACAGATCAGCAACACCCTGGGGTCTGTTTCACAAAGCAGGTTTATTGAAAACTCTGAGTCTGTTAACCCTGAAATGAGGGAAACTCTGAGTTTTCCGTTTCACAAAGGGAGGTAATTTAAGCTCTCGGTCAGTTACCGTAGTAACAGACTCTATGAACCTAACCTGGTCGCGAGCAGGTTTTCTTCAGGAAACTCAGAGTTTCGCTCTGTCTCCTCCCTCTAGAATATAAAACCAATTCGGTTTTATATTCTCTTATATTCTCTTATATTCTATCAATTCGACTTCCTCATTCATTCAGCCCGTCGCATGCGTGTGTTTAAGCGGTTACTGAATTAAAAGAAGAAACGTTGCGTCTCTGTGGTGCTCTGACCGCGTTGCAAAAGTCTTTTATATTTATGATAAAAAAAATCAAAAGACAAATCTGTGTCAAAGTCATCATTTTTAGATTTTCCACCGCCACTGCCAAGAGCACTCAAATAAGACATCGTAAGTTATTGGATTTCTTTTTTTTAAACTAACACATTCAGTTTAATCGACATGAATTATAATGTATGTGAAGTCAGCATCATGTTAGGGATAAAGCTAATGCACATTAAAACAGCCACTGAATGATATTTCATTAGTTTAATATTTAGAATATGATTGAAGTGCTTCCATGTATGTTTTTTTCTACCGCTGCATTGCTCCTAAATTAATATAAATTTTAGCTTCCGGTCGTGATTAAGTATTAAATAAATAGACCCGTTCAAACTTGCGCATTAACTCGAGCATCAGTTTCTTCCCACGCCGCTTCTCTCTCTTTTGCAGCTGCAGCCATGTTACTTTATTTTTCTGAACGTCCGCATGAGGATTTCGAGCTCCACTGGTGTGACGTAGGAGGACCTCTTTTTGTGTACTGTTGCCATGGTGAATCGTGGTGTCTGGGCTCCATTAATGCTGACTTTTTACAGTCAGCGTGCACGCACTTAACTCCGGGTGAACCTACTCAGAGTTGATTGAACTAACTCTGATCAGCTGTTCTGGAACCGAAAACTCAGAGTTTCGTATCTCAGAGTAGATCGACTCAGAGTTCAGGGTTAGACTCAGAGTTTGTTGAACCTTCTTTGTGAAACGGACCCCTGCACACAGACAGCATGCTCTACCTGCCTGATTTGATTTTGGAATGCTCAGAGAAGCAAGAGAGCGAACCCTCAAAAGAGAGACAAACTCTCTAAATATTAGATTTTGAAGTGTTTCTGTTTGAGGCTTTTGTTTCAGCTCTCAGCATGTTTTTCACAGGATAAGTTTTTACTTGTCACATTGCAGGAAAGTCACAGGTGTAATTAATGACACTAACGAGGTTAAACATTACCAGTGAGCTACATGCACATTAACAGAACCCTGGAACTGGTGAAGCGACATGAACAGGCCCTCGTTAAGCTTGATTAATTCCACCTGTGACTTTCCTGCTGTTACACATCAAAACATCATTCAACAGTCAACCACTCACAACACAGAAGTGGTAACAGATTCAACTTTGTTTGCTGATGGTTTGCCCAGAATACAGTTTTCCAACAGTAAATGTAAAAAGTATTGTTATTCTTCATGCTTGTATGTTTTTAAGTTCATCATTTCGTTAGACAATAATTCAAACAAGCATCCATATATGTTAAACTGCAGTATGTGTTACAGTGAAGCTAGTAAAATGTATTTTTGTCTTTGTCTTCACACATCATGTCACTCTCTTGTAGGCAGTCCGTGTTGAAATCGAAGAATAACTTTCCCTGACGTCTCTTTGGCTCACAATGTTCCCTGTGTCTGTATTCCTGCTTGACTGACAGCTTCTGTGTGGTCCATTTCTGCACTAAAGAAATCTGCACGCCTTCCCCTCCTCGCTTGTCAGGAAAAAGAAACGTTCTGTCACAGCAACACACAACCTGAGCGAGTCAGCAGAGAACTGGGCTGACTGGACACTGTTGGTGTGTGCTGACTTTAGAAGAGATGAGGTGGAAACTCAGAATGTAAAACTCTCTGAAGCATCAAATTAACTCCTTCTAAACATAAGCTGTAATAATAACACCAATTACTTAACTCATAAGAATAATGTTTAATGTGTTAATAGTTTTTTCCATCTTGTTTAACAAACTGCAATATAAGGGTGAAGATGAATGTGTACCCTGAGAATAAATCCCTGTAATCTGGAGATCTACAGCCTCACACTCTCTGCTCAGAGAGGTCAGACAGACCTTGAAGAGACTGTGTGATGTGCAGGGTTGCGTCAGTGTTGCATGTCCAATAGTTAATATGTGGAATGAGTGAAGAGCAGCATAAGAGTGTGAGAAGTTGAACAAATGAAAGTCAAGCTCTAAAGTGAAACATTGTCTTTTTATGTGAGGAAAGAAGATACACACACTGCACTGCACTCATTTAAGAGAACAAAAAATGTTGAGAATGAACTTGAGAGACTGAATGACTTTGTGCTGAAGAGAAAGACGGGAGAGAAGTGGGAGGAGGACGAAGACAGAAAGGTGAGAGGGTCATAAACTGCAACACTGAGGCAAGGAGTGCAATGAACAGCAAACATCTGTCCTCAAACTGTTGAATATCAGAAGAGGCGACATCTATCTCACAAATCGTTTAAAATTTCAGCTAAAACTTGTGATTGATCCAACCGTCTTGTTTTCCTGCAGTCACTGCTAAAATCTCATCTGTGTCTAAATCTGTGTTAGTGAGCACTTCTCCTTTGCCGAGATAATCCATCCACCTCACAGGTGTGGCATATCAAGATGCTGATTAGACAGCATGATTATTGCACAGATGTGCCTTAGGCTGGCCACAATAAAAGGCCACTCTAAAATGTGCAGTTTTACTGTATTGGGGGGGTCAGAAAACCAGTCAGTACCATTTGTCTCACGCAGTGCAACACATCTCCTTCGCATAGAGTTGATCAGGTTGTTGATTGTGGCCTGTGGGATGTTGGTCCACTCCTCTTCAATGGCTGTGCGAAGCTGCTGGATATTGGCAGGAACTGGAACACGCTGTCGTATACGCCGATCCAGAGCATCCCAAGCATGCTCAATGGGTGACATTACTTTGTAAAAATGGTTTCGCTCAGAGAGTGTTTCTGGCTGAACGTGTGTTAGTTCAGGCGGGACATAAGGGTCACATGTTGGCAGTCTGCCCACTGAACACTGCACAAGGAAAAATCAATTTTTAGAACAAGATGGTGTATTTAAAGACTATAAAACTTGTAGCTCCTTCACTGGCTTCCGTTACGCTGCCTGTTAGTATTATGCTGCTGAATACAACACTAGTACTGCTGCTCTGTGTACACACACAGGGGAGTTTTCTGAAAAGCCCATTTTCCTTGTATCATTATAACTTTCAAAAGGTCATCGATCCATAGAAATATCTCAATGAGATTCTCTGGGGCATTAGTATCCAGAAAGAGAATAATCTGTTTTTTAAGCTTTAACAACAACTCAGAACGAGCAGAAACTGAACATAGTGTTTTCAGATACACAACAAATAAATCATTACATAGGCATATAGTAGTAAACTAATAACTCAAACGGCAGAGTGCAGCTGTATTTGTGTTATTGTGTCTCTTTGTGTGCATACATGTGGACATTTTCGGGGGGCAGTCAGCCTGTAAAGAGGCTTTAAGAAAGTCAGGCAGCTGTTGATCCAATGTGGGAGAACAACATCAACACCCTGCTGTTTATCATTTATCAGTTTCCCTGAAGGACAAGACACATGGTTAAGTCTTTCCAGCCACACATCTCTCACTCTGTGTCTCTACTCTTTTCTCTCGCTCGCACTGGTGTTCATTCTGCTTGTTACTCTTTGTTTGTAGTTCATTATTTTATCAAGTAATCTGCCACTATTGTCCTTTCAGCAGTTTCCTCTCATTGATACTGAATCTAAACATGAAAACATTACATTAGTAGAATAATCATGATGCAGAATCCCAGTTAGTGGGTCAAAATACTGGCTATGTAATCAAGTCCAGAGGCCTCGTCCTCCCTGGTGAATTGAAGTGCATATGCTGCTTGAGCAGCATTAAATTCATTTAATCCGACAGTCTTGGGATGGGATTAGTAGAAAGGTTAAGGGAATACACCTGTTTGCTCCTGACACAATATTATGAAATGTCAACCACATTACCTGTGTTACTGTTGATCAGGGTCTTCCGACTCACATTCTTCATTAACACACACTTCTGTACATTCCTTCATTATATGGTCCACAGACTTCTTGCTGTAGTCCTCCCACAGAGCCCAGACTCACTGACTTACTCTTAATGATTTCTCTGAAATGGCTCACAGCCAGACTAAATAATACCATAAAGCTTTACAAGGAAGAAGAAGAAGACATTAAAAATGGCCGTATACATCGAGATAATTTCAACTGATGCATCTATAATGTCTGCTGCTGTGTAAACAAATGCCCGAGTGCCCTCTGTGACATAATGTCTGTTTGTTCATGCTTGGAGCTGAGAGAAGCAGTGATTAAACTGCAACAACTCACTGCTTATTGCTTGTCTGTTTCCTCATCTCTGTGTCAGCCTCTGAGCTCCTTCTCCAGATGCTGCTGGAGGAGATGTTCAGTCACTGGGAGACGTCTATCATTTCCTCTTTTCTCCCTGTATTAAACTCTAGCAGAGAGGTAGAGCTGTGCTGTGAGTTATTATTCATTTAGCTGTCAGCCAGGGCCAAGATGATTCAGTGGGAGGTCTGAATGAAACCTGACATTATGGAAATGTTCAGGTACCACCTGCATGTGGAACAGCTGGACTGGAGAACGAAACACAGAATAGTGTGCATTAGAGAGTAATGATTGGTAAAGGTTCTGTCTCTGATGATGGTAATAAAAGTGGTAAAATCACTGAGCCCAGTGGTTCAGTCATGGATCTGTTGGTCACTGGATGCACAAGGTAAGGGATGTCTCTAAAGGATATACAGACACAAAGAGTTGCGATTTAATGAAACATTGTTTTAAAAGCACCTGCAGCCAAATGGGTTTTACAATCTTCTCCAGGGAGGAAACTTCAGTTAATTCATGTTGTTGTGTGTTTGAGAAAAATCTTCCTCCAATTAAAATTTTAGTCTGAATTTGACCTTTTGAAAGAAAGAATCCTCATTAAAATGTGGAGCAGCGGTTTCCTTTATCCCTCAGTTGTCTTTTCTGCTCGAGTCTTCTTTTCAACATTTAAGTATTTGTATTTCATATTCATCATCTTGAAGATTTTTAGTTCAATACATTGTGCCTGTGTTGTTTCTCACACATCGATGATGTGCAGGTGATGAAAGAACCTCCGTTGACACCGACTTGTTTGCATAAGAATAGGTTTATTACAAAGTATCAGCATTGATCAGGTTTCTAGAATACCTGGGAGAACACCCTTGGCCAAATTAGTGTCTCCCCGAATCACAGTTCAACATGTACTTACAGTAGGTACGGAAAGTATTCAGACCCCTTTCAATTTTTCACTCTTTGTTTCATTGCAGCCATTTGCTAAAATCGAAAAAGTTCATTTTTTTTCGCATTAATGTACACTCAGCAACCCATCTTGACAGAAAAAAACAGAAATGTAGAACTTTTTGCAAATTTATTAAAAAAGAAAAACTGAAATATCACATGGTCATAAGTATTCAGACCCTTTAATGTGACACTCATATTTAACTCACATGCTGTCCATTTCTTCTGATCCTCCTTGAGATGGTTCTACTCCTTCATTGGAGTCCAGCTGTGTTTAATTAAACTGATTGGACTTGATTAGGAAAGGCACACACCTGTCTATATAAGACCTTACAGCTCACAGTGCATGTCAGAACAAATGAGAATCATGAGGTCGAAGGAACTGCCCAAGGAGCTCAGAGACATAATTGTGGCAAGGCACAGATCTGGCCAAGGTTACAAGAGAATTTCTGCAGCACTCAAGGTTCCTAAGAGCACAGTGGCCCCCATAATCCTTAAATGGAAGAAGTATGGGATAACCAGAACTCTTCCTAGACCTGGCCGTCCGGCCAAACTGAGCAAGAGCCTTGGTAAGAGAGGTAAAGAAGAACCCAAAGATCACTGTGGCTGAGCTCCAGAGATGCAGTAGGGAGATGGGAGAAAGTTCCACAAAGTCAACTATCACTGCAGCCCTCCACCAGTCGGGGCTTTATGGCCGAGTGGCCCGACGGAAGCCTCTCCTCAGTGCAAGACATATGAAAGCCTGCATAGAGTTTGCCAAAAAACACATGGAGGACTCCCAGACTAAGAGAAATAAGATTCTCTCCTCTGATGAGACCAAGATTGAACTTTTTGGCGTTATATTCTAAGCGGTATGTGTGGAGAAAACCAGGCACTGCTCATCACCTGCCCAATACAATCCCAACAGTGAAACATGGTGGTGGCAGCATCATGCTATGGGGGTGTTTTTCAGCTGCAGGGACAGGACGACTGGTTGCAATTGAAGGAAAGATGAATGCGGCCAAGTACAGAGATATCCTGGAAGAAAACCTCCTCCAGAGTGCTCAGGACCTCAGACTGGGCCGAAGGTTCACCTTCCAACAAGACAATGACCCGAAGCACACAACTAAAATAACAAAGAAGTGGCTTCGGAACAAGTCTGTGTCCATTCTTGACTGGCCCAGCCAGAGCCCTGACCTAAACCTAATTGAGCATCTCTGGAGAGACCTGAAAATGGCTGTTCACCAACGTTCACCATCCAACCTGACAGAACTGGAGAGGATCTGCAAGGAAGAATGGCAGAGGATCCCCAAATCCAGGTGTGATTGATCCACTTGTTGCATCATTCCCAAGAAGACTCATGGCTGTACTAGCTCAAAAGGGTGCTTCTACTCAATACTGAGCAAAGGGTCTGAATACTTATGACCATGTGATATTTCAGTTTTTTTTTTAAAATAAATTTGCCAAAAGTTCTACATTTCTGTTTTTTTCTGTCAAGATGGGTTGCTGAGTGTACATTAATGAGGAAAAAAAAAGAACTTTTTCGATTTTAGCAAATGGCTGCAATGAAACAAAGGGTGAAACATTTAAAGGGGTCTGAATACTTTCCGTACCCACTGTATATATCTTCGAGGTGAGTTAATGTTTCTCTTGTATCGTTTACATTAGGCGGGGACCCCTTGTCCTTCAGGTTGAAAAGCGCTGATACATCATTAAAAAAAGGACATATACCATTGTTTTACTTCTGCCTCATAACACATTTCCTGCTTTGTACGATGTTCTACAATTCTTCCCAGGATTAGCTTTTTAAGATCGAGTACTTCTTTTTTTTTCTCTTAAATATCATCTTTAAAAGACACAAGCACTAAGTGAAAAGACCCAGACAGCTCTATTTCATTACCAACAATATCTTCTTTTGAATCCAATCTGACGGCCAACAGTCTTACAAAGAGCTGAGTCCAGCGAGGTCAGAGAGACGACATGAGACTCTGTTCACCTCTTCTTGTTTCTACACTACTTCAGCCAAGTTCATCCTCTGTATCACCTGCTGTTTCTTCTTCTAGAGATGTAGTGTGACAGAATGTTACAACAGCACACGCAGATTAAAAGTGAGTGTTTCCCCACACAGAGGCCCTTTGTGCTGTTATTAATCTCATCAGCTGAATATTTACTAAAATAATCCAATAAAGGGCCTTATTTGAGGAAACAACAGAACATCACAAGCAAAAAGCGCTGTATTACTTGTCTTAAATAAACCCTGCTGTACTGTGAAATAAATGACTTGTTCTCAGTTCTAGTGACTCTGTTGGTGTGTTGGTGAACGACTGAAACAAATGCATCTATATCCTTCATCACTGCTCCCCACCTACTTGATATTCAGTTTATAATCTAATTTAAATCTAATAATCTAGCAAATTGACAATAATACAGTGATAATCCAGCATGCAATTGGGTGTTTGGCCTTTTAAGCCTTTTGATAAGAGCTATCCGATTACCCACAATCCCCTGGTTTCATCAGGGAGCAATTATCTCGTTACTGATCTGTGGCCGTCTCATAAAGAGTATCTGATCAGAATGTTGTGGCTTTGGCAGCCGTGCATACTGTGTGTACATTTAATGATCTGCTGCTGAATAAGGAATGGCTTCAAACCAGTTTTGTTTAATGTAACAGCATCCAGTTCCTGAAAAAACAAACATAAAAACAGTAAACAAACACACACACGCACACACACACACACACACACACATTTAGGTAACCCATGAAATGATCGTCTCTGAGCAGCACTGTGACAAATCAAACTGTATCATCTGTTGTCTTAGTGCAGCGTTCAGTGTTGACATGTGTAGGAGCCTGGTGATGTTGGAGTCACAGATGTTATAGAGACAAACAGCTGGGAGTTAGATTGGAGTGTAAACGTGCTCAGGAAATAAACTGTTTTAATAAAACTAAACTGCTCCACTGAGACTGTTTTATATTACAGAAATGAAAATAACATTCTTAAAAGCGAAAAATGAATTAGTGATAATTAAACACTACAACATGGTTTATGCAGAACTGCTGCGTGTGAATCACACTTTGTTTCTCTGGGAATGTCACTGTGCTTAATGGATGACTGCATGTTGTAGCTTCAGTAATTAAAATGATTCAAATCACTAAATTTTGTATCAGTTCTGTTCCCAAGATAGGACCACCATCAAAATCGTTTAGTTTAATACATGAAATATGCATATTTGTGGACAAAATGTGCCAAGCTTGCAGAACAGGAGAATCAATGGCAGACTCGTCCTTGGAGGAATATAGGTGAGCATAAAAAAATAAGCAACACCACAAAATCTAACTTCATCACACACACACACTTAATGAAGGATTTACATGATATAAGGAAATACATCCTAATAATACATTTAATTATACATCAAGTAACAAATCATATGATTAAGGCTTTGGACTATTCTATTTCAATGACAATATCCTGAGTGTCAGATGTGAACCATCGAGTGTGTAAAATACTGACAAAGAAATCAATGTTAAACTTTTTTAAGACATCAGACTCATTTAAGTACAGGTGAATTCCACTGTATCTAATGGTTAAAAAACAGGATAGCGACTCACACATGAATTATTTAAATACCTCTTCCTGTTTTTCATTAAGTGCCTAGTATTGGATAAAATGTCCAGAGACTTTGTCCTCCCTGCTGGAACTGAAGATTAAGGCTCATTGAGCAGCTGTAAACACATGTAAACCTGCAGAGCTCTGGGGTGGCAGCATCAGAGAGGGACATGAAATCGACCCTGAATGAAGAGTCTGCAGAACACTGACCTCACTACAAGTTATCATTATGCAATGCCTTCATAGACAGCAAATGTAAACCAAATATAGACCAGAATAAGATAAGCAGTAAGATCGGGAGAACACTGTGCTGCGTTTTTACCTTCTTCCACCTCTCTCTGTATGAGACATGATCTAAAAAGTGATTTTGAATTAAAATTTCAGTCAGAATTTTTCTCTTCATCACCTATTTTATTTTCTGTCAGAGAATTCACATTTCTGTCATTATATCCTGAATGTTGAGCGGTGAAACAACACTTCATCACATGAGGACAATTTAGCTCTTTCAAAAGGGAGCTATTAAAACAATTTATTATTTTTGTTATTTGAAATATTTATTCTCTCTTGTATTTGACACATCTCCTGCCTGTTAGAAATGTGGTCCTTATGACTATAATCACTCACCATGTTACTGATGAACCGTCTCTGTGTGCTCCTGCTGCTGTCTCCTCCTGTCTCATGTTTGTGTTGTTGGACAGAATCAGTCATGTGTCACCTGTCCATCAGACATCCTGCTGCTCTGCACACCTGTTGCCAATCATCTCATCAGCCTGCTGACCTGTTACAGGACCTGCCTCCACAGCTCAACCTGATTGGTTATTCACTCTCTCTCTGCTTTCTCTCAGCACTTGGCCAAATAGTTTCAGTTTTGTGTCCTCCCGGCACTTTGCCTGTTTACCCAACATTTCTCGTTGACTCTTATATTTGTCTAAAAACAGCAAACTGTGACAGAGAATTCTGAGCTTGAACAAAGAGACACAGTCACATGAGCTTCAAACAACAGAGAAATGAAGTAATGGGATTTAGACACCAAAGCAAAGCCTCCAGCACTTCAGTCACTTTAATCCTTTCTTGTGAGGACAATGAATTCATGAGGACAATAAGAAGCTCTAATTAGATTTCCCAGCTCATGTTTGCCCCTGACTTACAAATGTAAATGAAGACATGATCCTGTTTGGGTACTGAAACTATTCTCCCTTTGTGAGAGTAATAATATACAGCTGTTCTGTCACAAAGCTTTACTGTCACTGCAGAGGTCTGCATCATGTATAGAAGCTCAGGGAGGTCTGTGTTTGATAAAGTGTCTCTGGATATTAACTCATTATTGATGGTTAACGGTTTCATTAGAATGGATATGAAGGGTTTTAAGAATCTCATATCTGACACTGAAAAGTAGCTGTCATGAACTTATCTCATGAAATCCAATCAGGATTTTTATTTTGCCTGCTTTTCCATCAGTGAATTTGTGTAATGTCGCCATGTAGAGGCATTAGTCTTCTTATTATATGATTCATAAGACATTCACAAATTTAAATTAAAGTGATACAATCAAAAAATAAACTTTTATCACATTTAAATAAACAGAGCACACAACCTATGACTAATATCAGTGCATCTGATACAGACACTTACCACATTAACATGCTGGGTCATGCAGATAATGGAGCTAGACATGCCTCTGTACACGTTGTCACAACTGGGCTCAATTCTGGACAAAAGACTGGAGACCACACATGAGTTTAACAAAAAGTATGTTTATTTAACAGAAATAAAATCAGAATCAATGTAAAGAAAACAAACAACAGGATGGAAGCAGAGGGAGAGAGAAAGACTGACTGACTGCTACCAGCGTATATCAGCAGAAAGACCAGGTGATCCTAATCTACTAACGAGCTGACTCCGCCCACCAGGCTCCTGCAGGGAGAGGTCTGCTCACAGAGGGCCGTCACACTAATGACCTCATACCAACGAGCGCTTAATCAACTCGTCATAAGTTGGTCATGAATTATTGTATTTTCACAGGGCATGTGTGTGAGATTTTAGTTGAAAGTTAAGAGTGTCTGTGAAGCAGGTGAAGCACAATGATGTCATTCCTACACAGTGTAACATGAGACACATGTCAAATGCTCAAATATGAGTGCTGAGCTTTCACTCCATGAGAACTTGGCATTCAAAGCTGTGGTCGATTTAACCATATAATCAGTCCCTGATTAACTCAGTGTTGTGACCTCAGATGAAAACACTTGAAGTAAACCACTTCCTCCCACTTTGCATGTAAACAATATTGTTTTATTCCAAGCAGCTCGACAGAGAGCAGGGACAGACAGAAGAGAGGCTCAACAATCAGGCATCCCTACATCTATTTATGGAGTGAAATTTGACAAGAGCATTAAACTAGACTGATGCATGTGCACAGCATATTGGATAGACAGGTGGATCAGACAGCAGCAGCTTTTCCCGTCCCGTCCTTCCTGTCAGCAGCTTAATATTTGTCAAATGGAGCTGTCAGGCTTTAGATGTTATTAGGATGTCACAGTAACAGACAGCCAGTTAAGTGGTTGAAAATCAGTCAATTGGCCAACAGGTGAGACAGCTGACAACCACAGAATGGACACCTCGACAGCCTTTGCAGATAAAACTACATAAAACATACAAAAAACATGGACTGTTTAACTCCAGAATAAAGATTCAACAGTTCTGTCACAGAGTGGTTGTACCTATCCAACACAGCAGCAGGAGGAGGAAAGAGGCTCTGTATCATTGTAATAATCTGCCATCAATGTCCAATTAAAGAGCAATCAGTGCCCCCCTAATCTCATTCTAAAGCCCCTTTCATTTGGACTGCATTAAGAAGCAGATGTGACAGTGTCTGGTGAGAAAGAACAGCTAACCAGAACATTTACTGAGACGTAATAATGAGATAAACAGAGACGGAGAGAAACTAGAGAAAGAGACACTGAGTGACATTCTTTAAACCACGTCTCAATCTGTGTGTTTTCATGGTGTGTGATCACCTTCAGGAATATAAATTTGAAGCATTTGGATGAGGAGTGGATATACACACATCGGCACATTGGTGAATTTAAACTGTGGCAAGGTGCCTACTTCTACCTGCTATAACAGTGTGTATTACAATATGAAACGTGTGGGATAGCATTACTGAAGATCACATCTCAGTGATCAGACAAAACAGGTAGGTCAGTGCAGTCTTAATATGGTGCAAGGGATATGTAGGGAGTCATTACATCTCTCCAATGTGCTGATTAGTATGCAGAAGGAAAGGAATCTATGATGTTTGAATCAAAATAACTTTAGTGAGCTGGGACAGTGTTTGCAGCCACCCCATGAAATCTCTGGAAGTACCTTTGAAATTAGCACACCCTGTTTTCCACTGAACTGAAGTATGTGACACTCAAGTGCCTCGTCAAGGTATACATGCAGATGTGTAGACGATAGTTCTGGATTTTAAAAGAACTCTGTAATGTTCAGTTCTCGTCAAGGTTCAATATTTGAAATGAACCAGAAATGAACCAGTCATCCTCCCTGAGGCTTCACAGGCCTCATACCATCAAGTTTCTCTGCTGCATTTGAAGCTACTTCTGAAGGTGGAGGTGGAAGAAGTACCACTCATGAATAGCAATTACAATACAGTTTATATTCAGCTCAACCATAGACTGTATAAAAAGATGGACGACATGACAGCCACGCAAGAGTACAGCGAGAATAAGGGTCATAAAGCCCGCCTCCTGTTTCTCTAACATGGTTTCTGTCACTATAGCTAGTTCTTATCATGCAGATACAACAGACAGACAGCAGAGGGTAAAGAGTTGAGGTTCAAACAGTGACTGATTAAAATGATATCCAAGCTGTCAGATGAAGAGCTGTGGGGAGATTTAATTCCTCTTCTTGAGACAAAAAGGACAACTGGAGGTGAAGTTGACTCTCCGTCTCAAACTGCTTCATTGAACTGATGAAACACATGAAAGACTCCTGCTGTTGATCAGCTTCATGTAGGAGCCTCTGAGGTGAACAAGAAGGTACACACGTCTCACACCACACACATTGTCCCTCGCAGTAAGTTATGTTGATGAGTCAGTCCTGTTACCTGGCAGAAATACTTTGAATAGAAGTATGAGACATCATGACCAGTCTGTGGATGTTCTAGTGATCTTCTTAATCTGTTCTTTGAAACTGAATTTCTTCTGCAGAAGTAAAAAGCCTTGAAACTGAGCTCAGAGACTCTGTGGGATCTTCATTTATTCAGCCCTGACAATGTGTGTGTTTCAGTGTGTGTGTGTTTCAGTGTGTGCAGCCACACTCACTTGTGTTCCCTGTGGCCACTTTAAGTCCTTCTCAGGAGACAGAAAGTATCTTGTGATCAATACTGGCTACTCTGGTTAGTTGTGTGTACTTGTGTTTCTTCTCTATATGAATGATAAACTACAGGAACACATGCAGTTAGAAACAAGAGTTATTTCTTATGATAATGGATACTGTCTCAAACCTCATGCAGTTGCTGTCAAGGGTATTGAATGTATTCTGAAACGGTGTGCATGTGTAGCTTGTGTTTATGTGTGTGCGTGTGAGACCACCACTCAGTGTTTTTCTCTGCATGAACCGTCAGAACCAGTGAAGGAAAAACAGGCCTCATTAAACTGCCTGACAGCATCAGTCTGAGAAGATGGGACACTGATTCTGAAGCAGCGGTGAAAAACACATCTATTCTCTCTCTGTGTGTTTGTCACACACACTTCTATTCTTCTCTTCCTCTCTGCACTCATAAATAATGTCTTCCTGTTTACTGGCAGACCGTTTTCTCCATCCTCTCCATCCAGTCTCAGGTTCCTCTTGGTCTCTCTGTGGATCTGTTCCTCAATCAGACATCAGACTGCTCTTCATCTACACTCACAGCCAGCAGAGCAGGAGAGTCTTAAATAAGAGCAGCAGCATGTTTTCAGTCTGAACTTGACAAGAAACTTAACCAGCTAAAGCTCATTTACATCCAGATAACCAAGGACACTTAAAAGCCTCTGACTCTGCTCACACATTATTACAAGAATCTGTGAAGCAGCACAAATCACCTCTGATCCTCACAGCAGCCAGTCAGACAGGAAGAGAGCAGAGCAGCAAGAACGACAGGTTTCAGCTGGCCAGCCTGCACACATTACAGAAGTACGTTCTGGCATTGATCAGCCTAATCCCAACATCCCCCAAACACAAACACTTCCCACCTCACTAAACACACTTGCATGTAAAATCTAAAACCCCACTGATACAAGAACAAGCTCATGTTTTACCTGCATTTCAGGATCCACAGAGGAAGATCCAGGATGGATGAGACAGGACCCAAAAAAGAAGGAGAAAGAGAAAAATACAATTAAGAGATAATCAGATACACAAATTCACAATCTACATTAAGTCATTGCAGTAAACATAGACAGTTCTGAAGTTTGACCAAGAAGTGAAAAAAATGCCAATAGCCAACAACAGCATTGTGAGGCTGTGCCTCTTCCTTTTTCCTTCTAACCAGCCAAGGAAACCAACTTCTATCCAGCTTCAATAACCAGAATAAGATGCTAAAGTGTCAGTTTGAACGTCATCTTCTCATACGAAAGGTGTAACTATGATTTAAAGAAGACGAGAGAACAATATGTTCAGACTTATTCATGTATTTGCAAACATGCAACCATCTTGTCAGTAGTGTCAAAGGTCAGCTCATCTATCTCTACTGGAAGCAAACATTTCGGTCACTTTATTCTTTGTTGTGTTGAAGAATCTGCACAATTTCAAATAACTGGTTTTGTCACATTGAAAAGGTCAGTGCTCTATTATAATCAGCCTTAGTTATGTAATTGTTCATCTTTGGAAACTTCTTTCCCATGATATGTGTTTTGACACCAGTAGTTTACCTCAGCAGAGCAGGTAGCTGGAATTAGCTTGTTTACTGGAAACAGCTGCCTACAGTTTCATATGAGAGGTTTTGAGTTAGCCAGAACTTTATCCTTGATCAAAACATTTTTGGGATGCTATTTTTTGTAGCATAGCTTCAAAGCTGGTTTGCAATTCAATCAAGGCTGATGCTAAAAATTCAAGGCCTGAAGGACAACAATTTTTGCAGCTGTGTGACGCTGCAGCCCGGAGACAAGGAGAACATCAGAGTTTTTCATGGATAGTTAAGTTAAATGCATTTTCACTCGCTTTAGGAGTAAGGAAGGGTAATGTTCTCTTATTGGAATGTATACATTGGTGCATGTTAATGAACAAAACTGTGAAAAAATGAAACCAGTTCGACAATCCACTTTAAAATATTGATCAATGGCAGAGTATATGTGATGTGGGAGAGCAGGTAGACTTTGATATGCAGACAAGTCAGGAGGCGGGAGATGAGAAACAAAGATCGAACCGCAAGCAGAGGTTATCTCATCATACTGGCTGATTGTAACACTGCTGCAGGGATAAACTCATGGAGAGTTCTTCAGTGTGGAGATATTATCAGCACACAAAGTACATCTACCTCTGGCTTTGTAGTTTCAGATCAAAGCCAACAACACACTGAACATGTTAAAAAATAAAACGATGAAATAGAAAATAAGATGTTGTACATCTAGATATGGTTTGATGTTTTTTTATGTCTTCTACACATGAAAAGAGCTGAGGGCCTCACAAGTCCACTGCTGCATTTCAAGGTGGTCCCTGAAGGAATTTGTTGAATAAGGAACGAATGACAAACAGCTGACCGTGACATTTACACAACCACAAATACCACTTTCATCATCCCCTCATATCTATTCAGCCTGCACCCTTCTAAACATAATTTCCTGCTTCCTGTCTGGGAGTTTATGGGTGCATCCCAAGTTTCGTACATTCCCTCACTAGTGTCCCTTCTTACATATAAGTCTCTCTGACCAAGGATGCATGGAGAGATACACGGGCGGAGAGAGGAAACAAAATATACATACTATATTATGAGTAAAAACAGGTTTTGTTTCTCTAAATTCTCATGTGAAGCAACAACAGTTTCTGATGGTGTGTAATGGACAGTATCTGTTTGTATCTACACACATGTGAACGTAATGAGTTATTAAACCATGTACTGTTCAAAGGAACTAAATGAATGAATTTGAATGGTGGACTGGCAACACAAACCAGCTCCAACGCTAACCAGCTCCAACACAAACCGGCTCCAACACAAACCAGCTCCAACACAAACCAGCTCCGACGCAAACCACTGTTTTGCCACCAACACACATAAACTATAATCAATTATCGAGAAAAGTGTGTTTGGCCAACTTTAATAATGAGTGTTCGTAGAAACATAAGGGTCTCATCTATCAGCATAAAAAAACCTCCCTTTTGTTTATTGTTCACCAGTCAGCTACAAATATTCAGTTTCACTGTAAACATGAACATAATGTATCAAACGAGCAGCTCCACACAGACCTGGAGGCATTTGGAGCAGAGACATAATCGCATTCATCAAAGGCCAGATGCACGTTCTGATTGTCTCATTTGTCTGAACGGCTGGGAGCTCTGCAACATGTGAACAAGAAGTGTGTCCCACTTCTCTCCAATGCATCATTCACATAATTTCATTAGTGCTTCGAGACTGTAAAGCTTATTTGAGTTCAATTTAGCAGGAAACTGTTTTCAAGTAAACCGAGATCTTCCTTGAAACAATTCTTCCTGAAGCTTTTCTCTCTTTCAGCAGTCAAATCTCAGGAAGTCAAAAACAGTAAGAGAATGAAACAGAAAGCACTTTTTTTCTCCTAACAGCAATAATGAGGAGCTGTCATTCAATTTGGGTTAAAAGATCAGCTATCTAATTAACTTAAATAATGTCTGTTAAGTCACTATCAATCGCCGAATGAGGTAACACAATGGTGATTGAGCCCAAAAACGAGTGAAAATCCAAAGAAAAAGAAACAAATTTGACGCTCAGATGAAGGCAAACAGTCTCAAAAGGAAAGCGACAGTCAGCGAGGAAAATCAAGAGTTAGACCCGGAGCCAACTGTGGACGTCACACATGCAACACTGTCTGGAAATCTGGGAAGTGTCCCGCAATTAACGTTTATTGCCATAGGAGCACCAAAGAGAACGGACCCGAGATCTTAGAGATTATATCTTTATTAACATAAAAGAAGCTGTTGCACCAAAAACATATTTTTTTGGGTAGACAGCCACTCACACAGTCTCTGTTACTGTAAATACACACGCAGTAAGTCGACATGCAATGTTATTCAGTATTCAGATTTTTCACCTACATGATCTTTAATCAGCAGTTTGCTGGTCAGAAAAGAGAGCTAATGATTTCAGTGGATGAGAGATGCTGAGAGTAGAAACAGCTTTTCACCAATAACTATCTGTTTCACACTTTGCTACTCTATGCAGGTTTCAGACTGGGTGCACATATGTTCTCAAAGTGATATTTGGAAGGAGGATGAAATGACTCTTGAGGAATATTGTATTGAGAAGTCAATTTCCCTTCCATTATCTCAACACATTATAGTTCTCATGGACCATTGATCCTGTCTTATAACCAACACTGGAGTTCATCAACATCGTCATTGTAGTCTGCCATAATAAAGGGCTTAGGCTGACATAAAAGCATCTAATATTTATAACAAAGCCTTAACAGTAACTACAACATGTATCTCCCTTTCATTATAATATGATTTGATAGGACCACCCACTGTCCACCAAACTACAAAGAAATCAGTTTGTCATCAGTCAAGCTCCCTACTTTACAATAACACATAAACGTAAACATTAACTGGAATACAGGCATGCATAATGTACATCCTCTTTACTGTCACAAGAAATCATGTCAACAACAGAGAAACACAAAACCCGTATTTGATTTACTGCAGTTTTAATAAACTGCAATGAGATGAGTAACTGCTGACATCATTACCACCTTGAAACCAGAGACAGGAGTAGAAAGACAGCCACAAAGGACACAGAGAATTGATATTCATGTGTGGCCTCTATAGTGAACCAATGTAAAACATGTTGTCAGACTGAAAAAAAGATGTCAGTCTGCCAAGGTTAAAGCCAAATGTAACATGACAGCTACAGCAGAAGAGGAATGGGTAAGAAGGCTTATGAGGTCGTCCTGCAGAGAGACACAATAACCTGATGCATCGTTCTGTTCTGTCTTTTCATACATTGACCACAATGTCACAGTGCTACCCTCCCCTGCACTGATTGATAGGCAAGCTACACTTAGTTCATATACAACAGAGGAAATATGTAAAATGTTTGGTCACATATTAACCTTCATTTTAGGATGAAAACATTAAATCCAATATGTTATGAGTCAGTGTTTCTGCAGGCTTACGGGTTGCTGATGGGTTCTGTGATGTCCGTTTTTTTTTTATTACGTTGTGTGACGTTTAATATGACCAGTATACAAGGCTTCAGTTTCAAGGGATTGCACTAATGATGCCATACAGAGGATAGTAGTATAGGCCTTCAGCTGCTAAACATTGTCCATATCTTTCAATGCAATGGAATTGATTCATAATCGGTATTGGCTGAAACACAAGTTTAGGTTTCATATCAGGAGGGAAAATATGGTATCAGTACATCTTTATATGATCACAACAATACACATAACAGTAGCTATATTGGTTGGCTAGATAGATAAATGTTCTAAAGACCAGATACATAAGAATCCATTTGCTAACTGTCTGGTGTCAAAGCATTGAAATGTCCACAATAATACTTTTCCTGAATTCCATTCATCTAAATAAATGGGAGTCAGAGACTCAGGCCTTGCTTTACACCCTCTATTCTACCCACCTTTAGTTATTAGCACTTTGATGTGATGAATAAGGAAGTTAAGAATAAGAAAGAGACATCCTGAATTTATCTATTCTTAGTTGGCAATTTAAACCCAAAGGACAGAGACCCATTCTTCTTCTTGTCCCACCCACATTTTCTCTCTAATAACTCCTTTACTCACTCGTTTTCCACATTGTTTGTTTCCCTTTTCTTTACTCATTTTCTTTAATCACTCTTTATCTTCCTTTCTCATCCCATCGTCTCCGTCGACCTCCCCCCTGGCTTTTTTTTTTAATCAGGTCTAAACCACATTTCCACCACAGTATTTATTCAGGAAGAACATTTTCTTTTCAGATGCCAAGTTTTTGTCAAATACAAGCACTTAATCAAGTTCCACGACTATCTATCATGTTTTTTTCTCTCTGTCCTTCTTTCAGTCAGGTCTTTTCTTCCTCTCACCTCATTGTTTTCTGCTCAGAGCGATAAGAAGAAAATAGATTCAGCTCCTTTCAAACAATTGGTACAAGGACATCATTTCTATGTGATGATTCCTGTTCTGGTGACGAAATGCTTTACTGAATGTTTACTCATTATGTAACTCTTGCTTTTCGCAGTATGTTGTATGCAGAGTATGTATGGTCATAATCACATCTGTAAAAATACTGAACAGGGGTCTTGACCCCTACATGACTCACACTTCAGGTCTGGAAGATTCTTGCACCTGTGCCTTTCCCCCTTTGCTCACCTTATGCTCTTCTCAAAATGATGTTTTGTCATTTCAATTCAAATTATTCAAATATTATCATGAATATTAAAGGTGGTTTCATAGGGAGGCAGGAGGGTGCTGAGAGGGAGGCCAGTTTCTACTCCCACATCCCTGGTCATGGGAATTATTCAATGCATCATCTGAATAGCATTTAGAGACAGAGAGAGAGAGAGAGAGCGGAGTCTTTTAATTGTGCATATTTAACAACGGTGTTCTCCTCCAAAATTAGTTGGGGTCTCTTAAAACGCTCCATACAATCCGCATGGATGGAGGTACTCAACATCTTACAGGATGGAGGCACTTCAGGAGATGATTCTAAGAGTTTATATTCAAAGCTACGTAGCTATAGAGTGTGACTGATACCACATCATGATCTCAAGACAACCTGCAAGATACAAAATGTCTTAATAGTAGTAAAAACGTTCCCTCTGTGATGAGCCCTGTTGTATCATGTTGTTGTCCACTGTGATTGGCCATTCTGCTCTGTCTCTGCGGCTGCTCGTTAGTGCTCGTTAGGTTTACTGGCCACACCTGAGGGCTCAGGGTGTGTCATTCATATAAAATGTTCATCTTTTAACAACTCTGATATAAGGCTTTGGTGACATTTGATCAGCTAAAAGTTTTTAAAGCTAACAAAATTACTTTTGCATTGATTAAATGTAATGCAGCAACTGCAGCTTGTTTTGATTGTCCACGTTTTCACTGATTACATTCGAGCCTTACAAGTATTGAAGCCGCCTGAATACAAGAAAAAGTCTACGCTCTTGTGGTATTGAGTGCTGATAGTTTGGGCTATATTTGCTCAGGTGTTTGCCTCTTCTGTTTCTGCCATCATCCCAATATGATGGAGATGAATGGGCAGTCATTTATACTCAAAGCCATAAAAAATAATACAATAATTAAAAAACTCATTCTTGTGCATGTGTTTGTGTGTGTGTGTGTGTGTGTGTGTGTTTGTGTCATTTATTTGGAGGCACTGAAGATCAGTCATAAACAGCACAAACACCCTGGCAACAAAAACAAACAAACAACAAGACTTCCCTTTTCTACCTCATGCCACCTCAACTGAGGAAATTCCGGGTCTCTCTGAGGATCCTTCAATGCTTCTACTCTGCAACTATGAAGCATCATGACAAGAAGATCACTGTGTTGTTTGGCAACAGCTCAGAGAAGGACAGGCGTTTTCTCTGAGCTACACTCCCCTCTCTGCCAAACCTATACACCGATGTGCAGAACCAGAGCCTGCAGGATCATGACTGATCTCCTCTCCACCCCATCGATGAACTGTTCCAGCTCTTGCAATCAAGCAGAAAGCCGTCACTCTCTCGCCTCTTTTTTTCTCTCTCGATCACCCTGTGTTATATTTCAAGCAGATCTCCTTGGATTGAGTCAAAGACACATCCAGGCTCTTGAAAAAAGCCCACCAAGGCTTTAGGAAATTTGAACCTTCCCCAATGTTGAACTGAGTTATTGTCAAGTAATAGTTTTGGCTGGGTGTGATTTGTGTTTTGGGCCTGTGCAGAGGGACAGCTGCTGCAGACACATAACATCTGCTGAAGTTGATTTCAGCTGGGCTTTTGATATTGCTCTCCTGGTAGTCGTACAAAAGTTGTCTGCATGGAATAGTGAGCTGCAGCCAGTTGTCTGGGTAAAATTGCCATTAAACAGTCAGTGAAATGTGTCCTTGTTTAAGTGAATAGAGAGCATAACTTTAAATGCCAGTTGTGCAAACTGAGAAAATCCACCATTGCAGTAAATGGCAACTGAATGCTGACTTATTCTGGCTTGATTTTCACACTGTCGCTCTTTTTAACCCTGTGCAGCTGTGCGTGGAGGCAATCTGTTAGTGACTTTAGTGCACCAGACTGACCTGGTATTACTTTGCATTCAGTCCACCGACCTTCTAAAGAATCAGCATCAGCAAAAGTGCCTCAAGTGATATACTAAAGTGAGTTTCACCAGCTGCCAAAAATAAATATTTCCTGAGCTGAATATTTTGCAAGACAGTTTTATGTCAGTCAAAAATCCATTGCTTAATGATGTCGGCAATGTCCTCAACACAGCTGTCAGTAAGAAAAGAAGATAACAATTCTTAGAGTAAAAGTCGGAAAAAGCAAGGACAGTTCTGCAGAATATCGATCCAGTCGACGATACATTGTTCCAGGCTTTTAACTACTCTAATTTTAATGTCCATCAACAGTAGACAGGAGACCCATTTAGTAAAGAGGATTGAATCAAGATGCTGTATTGATTATCAGTGCTGCTGCTGGACTAGACTTCTGTACAGACAGTCTAAAAGGGTTTTCTTTGCCCTTTTAACCTCAGAGAGGCAGAGAGAGAGACAAAGGGATACCTGAGGGGACAAAGATTGACTTTGTTTTGGTTCATAAAACACTCAATAAGTTACTGAAAAAAGTGCTCCACACTCAGCTCAGTAACACAAACACGTCCATCCAGCCTGCAGCCAATCCTGAGTGGGGCCTTCTCTCCAGCACAGAGAAGAAACTTTGTTGTAGATTTCATAGTGAGGACATATTTTTATTTCAACTGCAAAACATAATTTAACAGGCAACCCAGAACACTCTGAAGCTGATGCTAACACTCCTGGGGTGTCTCCTTCATCTGTGTTCCTATTGATCACTGTCCTTAATATCAGGGAGGCCTGTTTCATCCTTGTGAACTTTGCTTGTGCCTTCTAAATTCTTCTTACTGACTCACTTGTTAACAGAAGTGGCAATATTAGATCTGAAAATGCAGACAGTATCAATTCATATGCCGCTCTGCCCAGTCCACACAGGCAGCATCATATCACTGTTCAGCACCATGGACAGCTACACAAAATACCCACTGGCCACATTTGAATGTAAACCCACAATGAATAGGATCCTCTTTACCTCTGTAACAGTCCAAATTATCTGAGTCAGTAAGATGCTGCAGAATATTGATTTGTCTGCATCTGAATATCTTTCTGCAGATACATCCAGCTACTATACCTTATTTATAAATAACACTCTACGAACAGTATACAGTAGGCTTATATTGACTTAATAAAGCCTCGGTCCAGACAAATGTTGCATCTGCAGAATCTCTGAGTAGAAGATTCTGGCTAAAAAGAATAACCTCTCCAGAGATAAACTTCAGCTCACCTTGAACATATCCCTGTTTCTGCTGTGTGAACATCAATGACTTCACGGTTATCGAAATAAAACTGTATTTGAAACCAGCAGTTTTTGGCTCCAGTAAATCAAAGTGAAAAGTGCAACCCTGTCTTCATCTCCCCTCTGTTCAGAAGCAGCCCTTTCTTCACACTTTATTCTCTAATCCCTTCATTCAACATAGTTGGCTTATGAGATACTTTGGCTCCTTCTGTGTTAGTAAGTCATATCCCTTTTTATTCCTCAAGAAACATCACAAGATCTTTAGCAATCCTCTGCCGTGCAGAATCAGACATGGAGAAAAACGCTCCTTCTTCCCTCCCATTACAGTGAGATCCATTTAAGATAAGAAAGCTCCTTCCCCAGAGACTATATACCTTGAGCCTCCTCATGGTCTCTCTTTAGACCAGGACATGCACAGAATCTCAGACATGAACTCTGCAGCATTTTAACACCAGAGCCACACCTTATCCAATCCATTATACAGTTTAACAGATGGCAGTAGTTTTCGCTCCGCTGCCTTTCACAGAGTGTAGAGAGTCCTTAAAGACACCAGACAGCCACGTTCTTCTCTTCATGAATATATCCAACAGTGTGAGACAAAGGCAGGATGATCTGGTTATCTGTGCCTCTGTAAACTGTGCTGTTTAGTTCGAGGGTTCAAATCTGCACTTCACTGTTAAAGAGCTTAAAACTGTACTTTAGAATTGACTTGTTAGATGTGGATAATGTTCTCTTCTCCGAGACAGATAACTCATCTGGATTCATAGATTCAAAGAATTAAACATAGCCTGTTCAGATCCACAAACATCAGTGATAAAAGCTGCTGTAGGAACTGTTTCATTAGAGAAATGACAGCCAAAAATGTACCTCTTAACTAGGGGTAGTAGACTGAGCAAAAAGGGACAAGCAGCAGATTCCCTGTCAAATGTTATTAGGAACAAGACAATGCTGCGCTGCTGTGAAAACCATTGGGGTTGCTAAAGCACTCACATGTAAAACAAGCTTTCAAAATCCTCCATTTACTTTCCCTGCCTGAGGTTGTTCACTTACTTCATCTTCACCCTAATGCTTCTCCTGTGGAGTCCTTATTTTTCAACTGGCTGCTGATCTCCAGCAGAGCTGCCACCCATGGTGAGCAGAAAAAGCAAATATATCCAGAGCTGTCATGTCAGAAGGGAACAGACCCAATACTGAATGTGTCCTGTGTAAATGTGTGTAAAAAAATGTGTGAAGAAAAACATCTTGCAGGGATAACTGAACCCAGCATTGTGCAGATTCCACATGTGAAAGTGGGTTCTGTCTCTCTGATTCCTCTCATGCTGCTCCGAGTCTTTCATTATTCTCCATGGGTCAGTCTGACTTTCTGCTGTCCTTTCAAAGACAACCAACATTTAGAATAAACAGAAATCTCACCAGAGATAAAAATAAACAGCCATCACTCATCATCCAAAAGATATAGTAATACTATTCAATATTCTACAGCACATATATAACAGCATGTGTATGTATCCTTCTTTGCATTTACTGTTGTTTTGCCTCCTTCCTGCTGTGACTCTCTTCACCTCTTTGTGCGTCACACCCACTCCTGAAGCCTCTCCTGACACTGTGTCCAGACCACAACACAGCGAGCATGACCCTTATCATAATTACAGCAGACCCTGTCCACATCTGTAGCAAAGCATATGCTTTAGTGTTTCTGTTCTCTGTATGAAAAGGTTCATTCAGGGCAGTAACACTGAAACAAAGAGCCTCTGCATTACCATTCAGCAGCACTTCCATTTAGGAGGAGAGAGACATGACAGCAGCATGGAAACACAGACAGACAGAATCTGCTTTTGGAAAACGGTGCTCAGCTCTTACAGCAGCCTTGTTTATGTGTTTCAGAGAGATAATGGGATGTACTGAGTAGTTTTACACAAAATAAGAGCCATTTTATAGCGATCCAGTGATTCAGCTATAGTTTCCAGGTAAGTTCACTTTCTGCTGAGCTCAGATGATAACAGGCCACGTCTCGTCTTGATAGTAGTCAGCAGCCATCTACAGCATGTCTATACTTCACCTATTCCACTGTACTCAGTCAAAGAAAACATTTTAGAGAAGTAGGAGACCCTCAGACTCAAATCTCCTATGTCCTTGGTTTTTGAAATACTCACCTACCCTTCACCAAAATGTGCAATCACTTTCATGGACATGAAATGCTCTGTAGCATGGAAATGTGTCCATATAGTATGAACAACATTTTTTATGAAGAGCAACATTTGGCAGGGTCATTCCCCTTGTAGTGGAGGACTTTACTTGCTCCATCACACAACATAATCAAGCAGACAGAAACCTGCCGAGGTGATAGCAAAGAGAAAGTTGTTAACCCTGGTGGACTGTGACGGAGAGAGGTGCTGCACCTTATCTTTTTTTTTCTTTTTAATACTGCTGGAGAGAAAACATCTTGTCTTCAAAGTACCAAGATGAGGTTCCAACATTACTGTCCACATTTCAACTCTCTGCCTCTGGGTCTCTATTTATCTTGAAAGTCCACAGAAGAGAAGATAAAGGAGAAGGAGGGTTTACAGATAACAAACCTGAAATACACACAAACACAAACACACACACAGTGTTTCCACTGAATCTACGTCTTGGGTTCAAACCCTTATTAATAGCTAACACACACACACACACACACACACACACACATGAACACCTTATTGGGTCATTTTGCATCGCTGTGAGACAAACAAAAATCCTGGATTTTTATTTCACAGTACTGAATGATCAGAAGAGACAAAATCACTGTTGTAGACTTCACACACGGATGATAATTGATAAAGGTGTATCATCAGGTGTATTAACAGTTGACCTACAGTGCTGGTCGTGCTGCTGCCTCTCTCCTCTGCTCTGTGATGTGACTGCAGTCCGGTAAAACTCATTCTTCTCTCTTTACAGGTTTACAGCTACAGAGCAACAGCCAGAGTGTTTGATTGCTTCTTATCTGCTTTAACCTGCAGCAGGAGGCAGACAACATCTCTGGGACATTCACCACTGATGAAGCATTCAGGCCTTTTCTGCACATTAATCAGCAACTACATACCCAATGGAAACACACATATAAATGTTTATCAGTGACTGATAAGAAGTTACTTACCCTCTAAGCCAACAGCTGATGCCCACACACACTATAACTCAGACAGACACACTTTTGTGGGATCCTTGTGGGAGTAAATTAGTTGGTATCAAACAGCACAGTGCCAGGATGTGACCAAGCAAGAAATCATCGACTGATGCACACAGAAATATAACTGTCTAAATTTGTCTGTCTAAAAAGAGTCTCTTAATCTGCTCGCTTTCTTTAAGTATGACCCACTTTATGTGCATAATTAAATCTCCAATGTTTTACGTGAGATATACATAATCTCAGTCATGAGTTCAGAGAAGATTCAAGAATATCTGAACTACAGTTAAGATGAGCAGATTGTTGTGAACAGTCCAGGCAGCTCTTTTCTGCGTGACTCACAACAAGCTTTGAAATAAGTGCTGATGCAGGTAAGACATAAGCTCTCATCCAGTACATTCTCTCTCTCCTGTAAGAACACTGTTGCTTTCTGAGTTACAGTCAAAAACATCTTTACTTCTCTCTCCTCAGTAAGTGACAGTAGAGCTGATGAGATCAGAGGCAGGCTGAAGGGCATGTCTGTGTCACTGCTCTTAATCTGAAGTGCACAATAGCTTCCTGCAGCCCAGTGGAGTGGATCATTGTAACTGAGCAGCTACAAGCTCCAGAAAACCCTGATGCATCTTACACTAACACGAACCCAAGGTGGTTTTAAAAGAACCTGAGCTGTATGAGAGATGATGTGCATCATTGCCAGACTGGTTAAGACAAGCAGGGAGAGGAGGAGGGGATGGAGAATGATGAGAGAAGGGATGTTACAGTACAAATTATTTTCTATCTGCTCTGCAAGAAGCACACATGTACTTCCTGTAGTGATGTAACAGTCTTGAGGATGGTGTAAAAAGAGTGCGGCTCACATCCCAGAATTTAACAGCAGCAGAGAGTCGTACAACTCACACTCAGCAGTCGTCTTCAGAGTCAGAGATAACCCTGCAGCGAGGTGGGATGACGCCCTGCTGAAGTTTCACAGCTTCACCCTCCTTTAGTCTAACGGGATTATCACTGCAGCTGCTCTGAATGAGAATCATCTTATCTGTCAGAGCTTGGAGACATATTCCAACAAAGGGGCAGCATATCAAACTCTTTTAACAGTAAGTGTTTTAAAGTATTGTGTGGTTCCCCAATCCAAGCAACTATTTCATTTTGAAATCTAGAAGGTCATTTTATGTGAAGCAGAAAAACCTTAGAGTTCTCTAAAAGAGTTGTGCCCATGCATTTCATGAATAACATGAATTATACTAAGTTCTGCTAAATATGCAGTTCTTTTTCACTTTATAAATGCTCTGTTCTAACTCTACAGTGTTTTTGCCAGAGGGGAAACTATCCAGTTTAGCTGAGCTGCGTCAGGAAATGAAGAGAGTTTTCTAACACAGAGATACTAAAAGTGCTGATTTAAAACTCCAAGGTCTTCACATGTCAGAGCTTCTGTCTTCATTTCCATCTTAATGCCCTCATGTGCACATACTGTATTACTCTACAGATACCCTGATGCTTCATAAATATTTATGTGAATACATCAAATATTCTTGACAGTTATTTCCTCAAACTGCAAACAATCACCCTGCTGCTGTCACATGTACAGTGCGATCAATACAGGCACATTGTGTCACCATAAAACTAATCAGATATGAATGTGTGTAATATGAATATTTCTGACAAAGTCACTAAACTTGTAAGGGAGGTCATTTCAATGAAAATATGATGTTACCATCTGCATGTTCTGCATCGTTCCTGCTCCTGAATGAGATTCCTTCTCAAATCTTTTCAACCCGACATGATGACAGCAGCTTTGATTTCCTTCAGATCCTGCTGATTAAATTAGAAATCCTCATCAAACAGTTTGTAAAGACACAAAGTGAAGCTGAAATCAAATCAAAGAGCCGTCAGGATGGAAGTGTTGTTAGAGGAGTAGGAAGGAAGCAGCTTTCAATAGATGTTATTTATCTCTCTCTCTCTGTCTGTATGTGCGTGTGTGTGTGTGTGTGTGTGTGTGTGTTGAAATTTTATTTTCTCTTCAAATCTCAGTGATGTCCTTACCCCACAAGTGGCAGACATGAATAACACATAGACACACACGCCAACTTCATATGTGAGGTCATATTGACCTTTGACCACCACATTCAGTGAATCCTTGAGTCCATCCAACATTTCCAATCCAGAAATGTCACACATTGTACACAATACCAACAAGAAACTAGCAAGAACCCACCCATCCTCAAATGTGTTCCTCATTGTGAGGCAGAAAGTCTGGATCTCCCGAGACAGGATCCAGCTGAGCCACTCGACTGTTTGTAGTGATTCATTCTTTAACAGGCACATTGAACATCGTCTTCTCTCTTTAAGGAAACCACAAGACCCCTTTCCTAACCACTTGTTTGCAGAGCTTTGCTCCTGTTAGGCTGAAATAGATTCACACAGTTTAAATAACACAGCTGTTATCTGGAGCTTACCAGATTGAAACACACACATGCAAGAAAATTATGCTTCCTGGATCAAAAAGGCGCTCTATGAAAGCCAAATTCCATTTGATTGCTCCAATTTAGATTCAGCTAAATTAAAACACCAGCTGTCAGTGTCAGTAGCTACCTAAAAACCCTTATACTAATGGACTGGGATAAAACAGCTTGGCATTGAAAGATACATTTCATTGAGCTTGAAGATGTTTGAGACAGTGTTAATAGACATTATGTTCACACAGGAGGCAGCCAGTAAAGAGCTCCAGCAGCCTTCCTCATGGAAGTATTTGCTCTTTGTTGCACTTTAGGAAATGATTTACTGCTTAGAGAGTTCTCACTGTGTGAAAATGGACTGAGGGAAATCAATTCAGAGTTTGACCCTAAGAGAGCAAGACATTGATCTCTGTGAGGGAGAAGCAGACTTTCCCCTTTTCTCTGCTTTTCTTAGAAGATGTTTCAGTAAACAACATCATGTGTCTTCCTTTAACCAAACCACCATGAAGAGAGGAGAAGTCTTTGGGAGCCACAGCAGCTCAAACATTTAACATTACTTTAAGTAATGTACTGTAAGTTAGACTTGGTTCCTTTAATGTAATAGCATGCATGCAAAAGTTTTCTTGTTAAAGATGGAGCAAACCAGAGAGAGGAAGAGATCATTAAAGCAGAAAAATAGAAAAGTCTAGAAGTATGGTGTGCAGGTTTTAGTCCTGAACAAACACAGCTGCAGCTGATTTAACAAATTAGTTTTGAATGTTTGATTCAACTTTTTGGCATCTCAGAGATTTTTTTCTTTTTTCTTTCTTTCTGTGCAGATTGAATTTTGTTGGAATTAATTAAGAACATGGAGGCTGTTCAAACATACCAGGTGTCTTTCAGGGGACTACAGTCAGCCCCACATGAGATTTAAGAGTAAAACAACACTGTGGGTCTTTTCTTTGGCAAACTTTCACCAGCTGTTAGCCTCTGTTTAATTTGCTTTGTGTAGGAGGAGGAGCTGGGCTGAACCTCCAGAGGATTAATCCTCATCTCAATGTGTTTAACTGTGTCACTCATTTTGCAACAGATACTGAATTAACAGACATTTAGGTGAAAATTGAAATTATAATGTTCATGAATTTAGATCATTATTTCCTTTGCAGAGCTTCCTTGGCTTTCTCTATCTTGTTACTGAGACCTTAACCCAGTTAATCAGGGTTGAAAATAATGCCAAGATGAATCATGTTGTGCTCAGACTGGTCAGCTGTGCTAATGCTGTTAGCAGGGGACACATAAGAGTTGTTAAAGCTTTGGAGCTGTGAGTCTGCACAGGCCAGATAAAGCTGTGTCTGATATTGATTAATTATGCTAATTCAGCTGCTGTATTCCCACAGCTGAAGCCCAAGTGAGGGTGTTGTTCTTGTTGGAGGTTACAACTAAGATGACATTTCCACAGTGAGGACTGTGATACCCCCGCTGATGTTCTGTTTGTTTTTCTTTTTTTTCACTTTTTCATTTCACTCTTTGATATAATGCAGGATTATTACACTACTTTGGTTTTTAAAAAGAAAGAAAAGCAAAGAGCCTTGGCCCTGTCAAGTCCCCCCGCACTTTAATCACATAAGCTCATCCTCATAAGAACACTCGTTTTAAGGAGACAATGAGTGCTAATTGGATTTTTGAGCAGCTGCCATTGAGAGAACATTAGTTGAATCTGCTGGTTCACCCTTACTTAAAAAAGCACATTTAGCCACATAATCCTGCTTGAGTTGAGTGTGGCAAAGTCCCTGTATAGTACGTAATCACAAAGGAAGATGGTTCAGGGTATAACCACCACAGGACACTTTTTTATTATGTAAAGAAGCTTTGAGAGGGTGCATTTCATAAAAGGAGAAGCACTGATGAGTTAACAGCATGCATCAGTATTCAACACACTGAAACAGAGAGAGTGAGGCAGGGAGAGGGAGAAAACATGACTGCACTAGGATTGAGGTTATGAACTCAACAACATACCTCCTGTCAGTGCATTTACCTTTGAACTAGGTATAAAAATACTTTTGCAGCTTAGAAGGAAGGCTAGAGCATCCTCATGAGACCAACATATACCCTTTTGATGTGACTGCTACATGAATCTTTCCTTTATGTCAGTGTGGCTCTGGAGCGTCTGCACAGTTCACATTTGTTCCGGGGCTCACTGAACCCCTGTCCTGACCTGGCTCAAGTGACAATAACAAAAAGGGAAGCAATTATTAAAGAATATTATATAAAAGAAATTCAATAAATTACAGCAAATTGAAACATTATCTGAAATATCTAATGCATTAGGTGTGACAATCTGGAGGATTGAGTGCAAAAAAGCAAAGTAAGCAGTAAAGCAACATAAGCCCTCAGGTGCAGCCAGTTAACCTAACGAGCACTAACGAGCAGCTGCAGAGACAGAGCAGACTGGCCAATCACAGTGTCATCACAACCCCACAGTGGCTGTAGCCAAAAACACAGGAAGATAGATTATTTCATTAGTTAAGCACAGAACTTATGATTTATTGTAATGCCTTGTTGATAATGACAAATACAAGGTGTAAGCTGGACCCACAGTGGCAGTGCTATCAGTCTGTTCACACACAATCTATAGATAACACCTCAGAGATAAAGTTCTTCCATTCAGCCAGAGTGGAGTCAGTAGAGCGTATCAAACTTCTCAGCTCTTCCAGGCTGAACTCTCTGAGCCTCTATAGAAACACTCCCAAGAGTTTCAGCTGGTCTGTGTCTAAAGCTTATCAGGAAACTGTCACAGCCTGATTCAGGGTCCATTTCAGTCTGTTGTGCAATAAAACTGTGCTTCAGCAGGTAACTGAGTAAAAGGTATCAATCCCGGCATTTGAACTGGTTACATAAACCTCCACATTGTTCAGTCACAATAATTGTAATAATCTGTACCAAGGTAAGCATTTCAATCACTTCATGTGGTCCAAATTAAATAATTGGACACACTTATGATCTTCCTGTGACCGCCACAGCTGCCCTTCTCTTTTCTTTCTTTTTTAATAGTGCAAAGATTCATTCCAAGGCTTTTATTCAAAATAAAATCGACTGGGATTCTTTAAGAGATTGGATTAACAGGAGAAATTGTCCCACTGCTGAGATGCCTGATTAGTATTACTGAGGAGTGTTTCCTAAGTATAGTGATTGAGTTAAGTACGGCTGAGCCGAAGCCTGGAACATATACCGTAATGAATGCAGCCTTTGGAGTGACACTCTGTTAATTTTACTATAAGACAAAGTAGCTGGCTGGGAAATAACACTTTGCGTTTCGTTTTGGTCCACAGTGACCAAATCTGTAACATACTGCATTATTAATAAATTATAATAACTATACAACTGGGAAAAACCTGTTTAAAAGTTGCACAACATCAAAAGAACCACAGGGACAGCTTAATGCAGCAGAGTCTTGACGATGCATTTCTAAATGTAACAGGCGCAGCTTCTCCACCATTTACAGCAACGGCCTCGGGAAGTCACAGACCAATTCCATGCATTCAAATGTGAGCAGTACAACAAGCATGCCACTCGAGTCTGTGAGTGAGAAACACACACAGAGGAGAGACGACTGACTGGAGTAGGTTAAATAATTGAGTCGCAGAAATGTGATTTTACATGGAGTACTTTAAAAACAGAAAGTAGACTGTATTACTCCACTGTATAAAACTTTAGCTTTCAAAAGTCAATGTTTATATCGCTTGTAAAATGTTTGATTACTTTCATGCATCTCAAATATTAGAATTGTCAAAACACTTCCTACGAAGAAACAAACAAATAAATAATAAAAACAAGTTCATTGCTTTTGAGGAGAAATTAGTGATTTTAACGGAGCATCCACGACACAGGACATCAGCTCTCACATTAGAGCCCTTTGTTTGTGATGAAGAACACAAACACAACTTTCCCCTCTGATGAGGATTAAAAAGAATGGCTCATCAGGCTCCACAAAACTGAGAGAAAGTTAGATTTAGAAAATGACTTCAGGCTCAAACTGGCCAATATGAAGACAATTTCAAACAGTGTGTGGCAGGGCAATTTATCACTGAATTGGTTTTGCATTTAAAGTGAAATATACATGAATAAAGGAGAAGAGAAAAGAGGGTGAAGAGAGGTTAAAGAGGGCAGAATCAGAATGTAACTGAATGATTACAATGACATTCAAGGTGTCTCAAAGAACAATTCACAATATCCTCACATAATGTTTCTAATGGACCTGACTTATCAGACTAATATAGTCCACTGGACCTCTGAAATGACATTTTACAGGTCTCATCTACACTAGTATAAGTACAATGAAGTGAGAAATGAGGCTAAAGGTTGAATAACTTTGTTTTTTTTCAATGCATAAACAACATTGTCAAAAATGTCAATTAGCCAGGGACACAAAAGATGTTAATGGCTGGAATTGGGGGTCTGTGCTGGGAAGAGGACACACAGACAGTAAACACACATGGACACAGCATGGTTAATCCTGAGCTGTGTGTCAGCTGGCATTTTCTATTCCAGAGAGAAATGGACTGTGACAGACATTACTGCAGCAACACTCTGAATAGTAAAGTAGCTTCTGCTTCTACACTGAGAACACACTCAAGGTTACACAGCACTCATAACACATGGAGGAGAGACAAGAAAGAGCAGCACATACAGAGACATGCTAATCAGTGTATTTCTTTCAGTTGCATCAGAAGAAGAGTCAGGAGTTTGGGCTAATGATGATTTCATCGTCTAACAACATGCATTCACTTCAATGTGCACCAGTATTAAGAAAGAAATACCTTTAACTCTACTCGACAAGTGGAGGGTACTGAAAGTCAGCAAACTAATTAGTATGCAATCACATGCATGTGTAACTGATGTGTAACAGACAAGCTGTGGTATAAAGCTGTGTGTAGGCATATAATAAAGAATCATTAATAGGACCTCTGGGTACAATTATGCATCCACTGCAGGACAACATGATCTACACTCACCACTCAATCGATCTGTAGTTTCTGCTACAGATGCTGCCAGTGTGTTTTTGTTTTGCTCAGCAGATCTTTGGATGACATGGTTAATGACGATGTCAGCTCAGTTCGCATTGCTGCGGCATCTCTGTTTAACTGATGAGCAAAGTTCAGCCCTGCAAACTAAATGATTCTTGTTCCCTGGGAAAGTTCCAGGAGAATACAAACCCTAAAAGTCTCGTACCCTGTACCTGCTTTGTGTTGCGCTGCAAGCTGCAAAATGACGGACTTAATTTTGCTTCCAACTTTTTGTATCTCGCATAAATGAAGAGCCAGTTACTTTTTATTCAGTATACCTTCAGACCACAGAACTGTACAACATGTATCTCTCTCTGTTTGTGTGAATGTGGCTGCTCTAAATGAAAGGGCCTTCAGATCTGAGCTCTGCTTTGATGGAATATGAGCTCTACAGGGACAAGCTACCAGTGACACACTTCGGAGGGCTCATGTGTGTCCCAAAGTTGTAACGTCCCAAGAGTCATCCTGCTGTGGTATGAGTGTGTGTGTTGGTGTGTGTGAGGCAAAGAAAACAAGTAAGACTCAAACCAAGAAATAATCCTATTAAATTTGAAGGCCAGACTTGACAACTGCTCTCTTTCTCACAAACAGATTAAGCATAAATCTCTGCTGCATAAATAGAAGAGGGTGAATTGATTGCTAAGTTCTTAATTGGACGAGTAAAAAGAGAAAATATAACTGTATGATACAGAGATGGTTAGAACGTCATGTAACCTCATGAATAAACTAAAAACATCCAATAACTGAACACAAAGCTTTGCTGCCAATGAGAGCACACAGGGAGAACAACTTATTGATCAAAGAGACTGAAAGAGCCACAATGATTCACACAGTTTCTCTGATTCTCATTTTAGATCCAGAAGTCTGACAGTCCTGATGTCAGAGCCACACAATCATCATCATTTATCTCCAAACATTAGAATAAATTATACAGCATCCAGACATGACCTCATATAAAAACAGCCTGTGGAAACGCTGAAATGATTTTGGTGTGACAGAAGAAAAATAGCAGACAGCAGACTAATTGACCTACTAACTAACTAACCGATTAAAGTCTGTGATCGTCTGATTTAAAGTAACAATAGAAGTTTTGAGAAGACTTTCTTAGATTAGCAAATCAATCAATTTCTCTCTCTCTGTCAGAGCTGAAGCAGACAGTTGGAGTCTTAGCTCTTGAAATTGGTTCTACAGAGTTACTGGTAAAGCCGTAATGGACATCAAGGCTTAATCATTCATTTTTATAATATGTCAATTTTCTCTGTTCGATGGAAAAAATGCATTTTGCATACATGTGGACTGATAATGATGGAAAACCAATGCCTCATTTATCCCCACGTTTAAAAAAGGTACTGATGCAAACAAGACTTACTTGCGTCACAAAACAGACAAACCATAAAAATAGTGCATCTACGTATTTGCCTCGTATAATCCAAGTTTAGGAAATGGTTAGATATGTCATTTGTGGTTCCAGTTAATAAAAAGGTTCATGGGAGGTATGTGACTGAACCTTGACTCCAGTACTGCATGAAATCACTCCCATCAACCTCACTCTGCTCTGCAACAGAACACAAGGGCATATTACTAAATGCATAAACACTGAGCTGGATGAAACAAGTGACATGCTGAAGCATCCAGTGTGGAATGTAATCCACAGCACTTGGCTGATTTAAACCTTGTGTGATGAATTTGAATTCTGTGGTGGGGCGGCCATTTTGTCTTTTTGAATTACAGATGATGCCTTTAAAGGCATGCCTATCAGCGTATGATTGCAAATGCAGATTAAGCAAAGGATAAAAGGATCTGTGAAGCTGTGCACTGATGTAACCACAGATATGATAACGTACCATGAGAACTCTTCATGGATGATATTCAAAACCAGCTTTCAAACTTAGTGAGAAAAGGGATCTGACTTTGTCTCCAGTATGCCTCTCTCTCTGTCTGTTCCCCTGTGCTTCTAAATGTTCATGTCAGAGCTCTCTGCATCTGCATGATGTATACCTTACAGTATCTGATCTCCCCCCTTATCACCCTCCTAGTTATTTATCAGCAGCCGCTGTGAGCACAGCCAGACTCACAGGTATGACAAATGACACCATGACGTAATTTACTATGACAGTGATAAAAACAATGTCACAGATGCTCAAATAGCTTTCTGTGTGCTTCAATGCAACAATCATGTGTGATTGGTGCCTAAACACATGACCGTTTACATAATCTGTATGCACAAACTGCCTTTTACTGCTTTGTGTATCTCATTGATCAAATCAGCTAAAAACATTCAGTTTCCAAGTAAACAGTGATAAAAAACAAATACATTAAAGATGCATGACAGCAGCAGCTCCACAGACCTGAAGGCATTTGGAGCAGATTGTGATCTTTTCATTCTTTAGCACGGCTCTGAGCTGAACTAATAAGAAAGAATAATGTGTATAACTTCACTAAAACACAGCAGTCAAATCATCAGAGCTTTGGGACTGTGAATATAAAACCTATAACCTGATTGTGTTAAAAAAAACACTTTGATCTTGTCATTAGGATTAGTTACACTCAGATGGTAAAATAATCATGTAACGGCAGCTGGTGATGGTTACATAACAGATTATTACCTCACATTGATTTGATTAGACCTTTACTATGTGTACACTGTTCTAACATGATAATTGCGGAAATTCTCCAGCATTAGAGAGGACGGGCTTATGAAAAATCTGAAGTCATTATCATCACATCATTATTCTGCTGTGAAACATCTGGGAGCTCGAATGAGATGGCATTAAATTAATATTTGAGTTGAGAAGTGCGAGCTGCTAAATCATCATTTAATACTCTTATTATCATCTTAGAGAGTGACTGCACACTGTATCCACTTTTCTGAGTTGGCCAATAACATGTACAGTCACATGTTATACATCAGATCCAGAATGACAAGGTTCACCCCCACCAACACCCAACTATGTGACATTTAAAAACAGTACTCGACTGTCAGCAGGTTTTTAAATAATGAATCCTGAAATTAATTATGTCATAAAAATGTTAGTTTTAATAAACACTGCACCGCAGGACTTGTGTGTTGACAGGAGCTGTTAAAGGAAAAAACGAAAATCATTCGATCATTTTTCAGATCATGTAATGTTTTAGTCAATGAACACAAGTGACCTTTCCTCATATCACAACATTCAGAGCTTAACTGTGCTCCACCTACACACTCCAGACAATACTATCCCTCTCAGCAGCTGTCGCTATCAAACTGATATCACAGGCAATCTGCCAGACTGGAGAGGCTCCATATGCAGGTCAGAACTCTATAAAGAATGCAGAGCCAACAGCAGTTTATGCATCAATCAAATAGGTCTGAATGTGCTGCCAATTTAAGGGGCAATAAAGATGAGACCGCTCCAAATCTAATTGGCACCCTCTTGTGCCAAGTACAGCTGTGCTTACATAATACAGAACCATTCATTGTAATGTTGGCTCACATATCCCAGATTGAATTGAAAATGAATGCATGTGCATTGTATTAATCTACGTGATAAAAGAGCAGAGTGTGAGGCTGAACCCTTGGCAGCTAATAAAACCGTTTGAATAGCATGCAGCCAGAGGAAGAAACATGAAGAAGCTTTTCCTTACATGTGTTTATGATTTCAACTATAAACTGAGACTATGAATATCACTGATCTCCTTAGAGAGGAGCTAAATGTCAGAAAGCTGACACACTGATGCTGCCTTACTGTCTCTCAGTGTGTTTTGGGACTGTTTGTGTGTGTTTGTGTTTGTGTTTGTGTGATACCCTCCAGACAATCTGCCAGCTAAAGTACCAACCATGAAATATGCATCTGCTCCAAAAGTCTCACAGGGTCAAAGGTCTCAATCCAACTAGGTTATTCCATGAAAACTTTCTAGGCAGATTTCTGTTTGTAGAAAATATAAAATGTTGAATCACTCACATGAAGCAAAATGTTGCAGAATGCTGCCAAACAAAGCTCACCAGGAGTGCAGAGCTTTTTAATAAGTGGCTGCATTCCAATTCCCTCAAATTATTTATGGATGAAATTGGTGGTGGCAATTGAGGGGGAATAAAGCATAAATATAACTCATTATTTTTTCTTTTATATTACTTTCATTGTGTTTTTGCATTGTGCACATTTGTCTTTACAAACCCCCTGCATTGTTTATGGAGATAAACTGACATGCATTTTCATAGAGGAGGCTTTGTCATGTATTTCCTCTCATTAGTTTGATGTTTAAAAGCTCCTCCAAACACAGCAGTGATGATGGATTAGTAACCTGCCTCATTAGAAGGAGGCACATTAGGTGGAACTGTAACCTCTGCGACTTCAACATGAATAAAAATTAAACACTGAGAGACTAAAGAAATCACTGCATTTTGTCCACTTTAATAACAGGCATTAAAATATTATTGCAGAGTGACACTTTAAGTTACATTAAAGTCTAAATTGCAGTTTCATCTTTACAGTGTTTGTACATTGAGCTGCAATGTCAGCTTAAACTGAATGTACAGCCTTTAAATCAGAGTCTTATTCTGTCACTAATTATGAGTTGAGACTGGAGAGAGACTGCACATGCTCTTAATAATCCTTATAAAACAAATCAAGTATCTATCGATGACAGTCATTTGTATAAATGTAAATTGTGTGTGCTACATATAAAAACAATTTCAATGTCTTAAAAGCAGCAGCTGCAGTGCAGGTAGTTCAGAATAAATGTTTTATCAGAGATAACTTCTGGAAATGGAACAGTTCTTAAAGTTGTGACATTTCATGGACACTTTTTGGAGCTGGTCCACAATACTATTTACCTGGCCTTGAAGCTTCAGTGAGAAATACCAAGGGGTATTGAAAAGTTCACAACAACAAAGGTTTTCACACATATCACAAAGTTAAGGTCATCAATGCAGAGAATTAATAGAGCTGCTTCACTTAGCTTTCATTACAATCAGTGCAAGTGGCCAAACATAGAATCTGAGCAGAGTGTAAGTGGTACATATGGGCCACTGTTGGTTGCATTATCACAGCCCTTCACAACACTCTGCAGGCGGAGCTCGTTCTCTAAATATTTGGATTGCTAAACATCACTGGAGGTTGTTTTGCACCATGTGACCATGATAGATTGAGGATCATAAAAGACAGCATTTGTCCATTCCCTCTGAAAAACAGATAGAAGCATCGATGTGAGGCCTCTTTAAGCAGGACAGCATCTTTGGTCTTTGCCTTTTAAAACTGTCACAAATCACATTTGAGAAATAAATATGTTTTATGATATTATATTGCTAATGGTTCTGATATCGCTAATGGTTAACTCGGGGCGCTGTGACCCACTGATAGAGTCGGTCAGTCAGACATATATGGTCGTTAAAGAATCCTCCCTGTAGATATAAAGCTCAGAGCAGCAGCTAACTGTAACTGTCCTGGTCTGTGCTGAGGGTAGTGGAGTGTGGCTGGGTTAACAAGGTCACTAGTGAGAGAGAGCAGGAGGAGGAGATTGGAAGAAAACACTTCTGTTGTACTCCAGTGTCGTTGGTCCAAAATAATGGCTCATTACTACAGTTATTGTTCAATACACATAGTTCCATTTTGTCAGACATCTGACTTTCACTCCATTGTAATTTAGAGTTTTTAAATCAGCCCAGTCACTAGGCAGATTATGATTTTGCATATGAAACATCACAGTTCATGTTGTTATGGATAAAACGACCCAAACATAGTATTTAGTATAGTATAATATTTAGACAAAGCTCCATCCAAAGAGCAACAGCATAAAGAAGACCAATCCAGTAGCAGCTGCTCTTTTTCCTTTTTCTGTTGCTTTCTATGTTAACAAATGTTCTCTTTCCTGTCGTCTCTGCCTGAATCTTCACTCCGGGGAATGTTCAGGCGGCAGGCAACCCTAATAGAATATGTTATGTTTACAGGATAAATGTGCTTCAGAGAGTTAATAGAGAAATAATCCCCAAACGCTGCCACAAGAAAAGAAACTGTCACTATATCAGTCAATATACAGAGTTATGTTTCCTATTGTACTTTAACTAAAGAAAGCTTATGTGTATTATTTCCTGGATCAACGGCTTCTACTTATTGGATGAGACATGACATGTTATTAAACTATGATGAATGGCTGCTTGAATGTAATGTACTATACTGTCAGAGGATTTACAGGAGCTTCTTTGCCTGGTATGTGGTTTAACTGTTTCTGTTACAGTCCAAAGAGAGGGAGGTTGGTTGGTCTCACTGGAGAAAGACAGTTCTCTGTTTTTTTTTGCCTGAAAAAAATGGCTCTCCCAAGCCTCATTCTAAGTCCATTTCAAACTGCTGTCAGAGAAACATTTCTTTACTGTTATCAGTCACTTTAGTTTGGTAATTTGTTAGGGAATTGTGTGTATTTAACATTCCTAACAGTCTAACAGGTCAAACTAAAAATTAAATGGAGTAACTGCATGTACATTAACTGCAGTTAAGTGAAATATTGTGTGCAGTTAAGGGAAGCACAGTGTCTCAATGACCCCCTCGCCCAACAGCAAGAAGATCCTGGGTTCAAAAGCTGGGACAGACTGTCTTTGTGTGCAGTTTGTATTTTCTCCCTGTTTATGTGGGTTTGCTCCATGTTCTCTGCATAGCCCTGCCACCAAACACATGCTGTGCAGAACTTGTACAGTAGCTGCCCACTCCTTCCAATACTTAGACAGCCCCCAGGATTATTTTTTCTTAAGGAGATCAGTAAAGATGGACAACTAAGATGCTGATCACCGCCACAAGTTATCTTCTGCCGCACTGAACCCTTCTTATAATTTCACCACTGGGTCTTTACATTCTTCTGAGAAATTATTTGTTTGACAAGCGAGTTCAACAAGAAAGAGACAAAAAAGGTGGAGCAGAAGCAATATTCTTGGTTTTACTACGTTTTCACCCTCATCAAGTTATTTTCTCCTTAATGCCAAAAATGATACCTCTGACTACTGAATATCAAGGCCTGTACTCTGCTCCAGGCATTCCAGCTCACCACCACCTCCTGTAGCTGTCATCAGTCTATTCTGCTCTATGTTCAATAACAGTATGCTATGAGATATGATTTAAGACACAGCACTGACTTAGTTTCCTGGTTTCCTCAGGCTGTTAGTTTCAGAGCCCCGGGGTCCTGATGACAAAGACTCCTGCAGAGAAGACTGCAGCTGCAGGCGCGCTATAGGCCATCAGCCTCCTGTGGACTGATTAACACAGACTGACTCTTTAACTGTAGCACACAGTGTTTGATTCAGCTGCTGAACTCTGCAATATATGAATCCTATAGGTGTATTTATTAATCATGCATATTCTTCAATTTACATTATATCACTGGAAAATCAAGCGACCTGTCAATTTAATTACGACACAGCACTGATGGTTCAGTGGTTCATGTTTTGCTGCCTTGCAGAAGAACCAGATTTGATTCTCAGCCAGATTTCAAGTTTGGCTGGAAAACTGAGGAAAACAGCCAAGTGCAGTCAGAGTGCTGGCTGTGATTCTGTGTTTGTTGCTGTTTCAAATGCCTATCAGCTCACTTCTGTTCCTCCAAATCACTCTGAGATATACAGTAAAACCACACAACCCACTCCATGAGGCTGCTTCTTACAGTATACGGTATACGGTATATGAAGGCTGCATGAGACTGTTCCACTCTTACACTTGACACTCTCACACCCTTAACTGAGTTTGAGTCTCCTGAAATATCTGCATTGTGAGCGAGCTGTTGATATACATTCACACATTACAGAGAATACTGAACCTTATATTAGTATTGTCATTGTGAGCATGTTAGCATACAGATGTTCTAACTAATAGCACAGCCTCTAAACGCCAACAGACTCTTTACTCTCTCTCACTTTTTCTGTAATCATCCCTCAGACAACCGCTTTTTTTTTAAAGCCCATCTTAGAAACACAAAACCCTGACAACTACACAGACTGACCAAAGATCTCTTTGGGAAGTAGCACTCCGGTTTCCTTCATGCCCGCTGCACTGAGACAGCATCTGTCAGAGTCGCAATTACCTTTGACAGGGCAACTAACCGTGGGCTCCATGACTCCAGGAATGCTTTATAAGTTATGTGGCACCATGGAGTCACTACAGCACATGAGCAATTATCAGTGTTACCGTCTATTCTGTCCTCTTTCATAGATCAATCAGACCACTTGAAATTTTCTGTTTTTCAGTTTTGGTGCCCACTGTGACAATTAGGACTGAGTTGCTGCCACCTGATTGACTGACTAGACATTTGCCTTAACGAGCAGCTGTACCTCGTTAACCTAATTGATAACTTGCCAGGACAACTCAGGAGTTTCAGCATGTTGAGTATCCTCAATACAATCATCCTCACTGTGTGAATATAATGTCTGAAAATTCAGAAATAATCACTTTGATTTAACAAAATATCAAAGTGGAAGATGCAACAGTGAATGATATGAACACAACCCACACCTCTGAAAGGTTTGCATATATTCATCACTTGTGGAGTAGTATCTCCTCCTCCTCCTCATTTCTGTCTTGTAGCTCTGATAGATGTGTGACCATGACAGCCTGTAGTGTAGACCTGAGGCTCAGCAGCAGAAACCTTTTAAGTGTATTTAACTATCACACCACCATTCTTCATGCAGCTCACAGACAGTCAGGGTTTAACATGGTGGTCAGAGGACTACATCTCTCCCTCTCTTGGTTCATGTTGTCTCGCTGTGTGTTTCTTATGTGTCCTGAGAAGGATCATGTTTGTATTATAACAACTTTAAATATACTTCACCATTTGTACGACATATTTGAATGTTAGTGAATTACTGGAAACAGAAGAACAGAGGCATATGTGTGTATACTCGTAGGTGTGTGTGTTTGCCTGCAGCATGGATTCAAACCTTTGATATGGCTTTCTTGTTTTTTATGCCACTGAGTGCAACATCCCTGAGCTGCCCAACATGACAGGATCCTGGTTCTCTGAGGTAGAAAACACACACAGCTACCTGAGTCCCAAAACAACCTCTGACACTGGATTACATTCAAAGTGACAACTTCTTCTGAGATGATCAGACATTTGACATGTTTGTTTTGTTAGTTATAAAACATCTCTGTCACTGAGATCCACAGGGTCACTGCTGCTGTGTCCTGAATGCTGTGAATGTGGATCTGTCAGGTTGGAGTCAATAAAACCTGAAGAGAAAAGGCCGACCTGCAGATTTGTGAACCTGCAGTTAGTGAGCAAACACAGACACTGAAGGTCCCTCATTCTGTTTCTCAGCTGTTTCTTTAACATCTTTTCAAATGGAGTAATAGTTCAACCTGTCATACTGTTACCCTCCACCTACGAACATGACGAGTCTTCTCTTGTGTTTCTCTCTCACAGACCAGACAGACCAAAGTGAACTCAGCTGTTCTCCTGAGGATTCTCCTGCTGAGTCTCTGCAGACCTGTTAGCTCGTTCACTTTCACTTCTCCTGTCAGAGCAGACCTGATCTTCCCTCCAGATTAAGACCAACGACCATGTTGTCCATTTCAGACACGTGTAACTGTGTTTCTGGTGTGTAATGTCTGTGCTTCATCTGGCACTGTCAAACACTGCCATCTTCTCAACTCTAAATCCCTGCAAGAACTGTATTTTTTTCTTTTCCTATTTTAACCTGGGAAACAGTTCTAGAGTGTATCTGCCCACAGCATCTTCTTAAAAGGAACAGTAACATATTTCACATGCAGGATAGGAACACAAAGTTACAGATGATGTACAGCCAGTACTGTACGTGATTACATTTCTTACTCACTGATGTTATTTAAGAGAGTTTTATGATCCATCACAGCAGTTTGGTGGGATTTAACCAGTTTTCAGAAGTATGGTCATTTAGAGCATTCACTGTGTTTAATGCTTCCAGATTGTTTTTTTCCACATCCTTATCAGAACAATGCATCATTAGTACTTTTTCTCTAAACTGTGTGCACAGATGGTTTATTATGTTTCATCTAGTTGCTTTAATGAAGACATTTCTTCTTATTTTTTAACTTCGCCTGGAATTTTATCTCAAGGGCGACTGCTTTTCTCAATCCTTCTTCATTTCTTCGACCACCTGCTCCTTTATTTCTCACTGCAATCTTTTGCATGAATAATTTTAGAAATATTCTCAAGCTTTAAGTAAAACTGCTTTCCTCTGGATATTGTTACAGAAAGCTAAAGCTAGGAAAGCAGATCCTGCAGAAAATACAGACTCCAATTCAATTTCTCTCAATGTGATTTGAAATTTGAAACATTTCAAATCTCATATAAAACCTCTTTTTCTATATGATGCAGCAAAAGCATTTATATCTAGATAGTTCAACAAGCTGTTGACCTCCTGACTGACTGTACAGCTGGGTGCAGAGAAAGGGAACAAAGAGGAGAAAGTGAGGGCAGAAGAAGAGGAGAGGCTCTGTCTTTGAGGCTTTGTCTGCTATTGACTGGGTGTGAATTGGATTCAGCCCAGACTTAAGAATGAGTCGGCACGGCATTCAAACAGGGATGTATGTGGTATGAGATGTACAACATTCTAGAAAGATAAAACAACAAACCGTGATGTTATATTGGAAAGTACTGGACATCTCCTGTACAATAAATATAATGTAGAGTGTGTAGGAGAAAAGAATGGAGTATAAGGATGGATGGAGGACATGGCAGAGAAACAGGGACTTAAAGTGGGGAAAGACAAAGAAACAAGGCTGAGAGATAAAAACAGATTAGAGGCAAACAGCAGGGAGAGATGTCGTGCTGTGCTGTCCCACCAGAGAGAGAAGTACTGACTGTTGAAGTTAAAGTAATGCATTCATCCAAACTGTAACCATAGAAACATGTACATACAACTTCTGCTATCCACATGTAGCATAAATTAAACTATATCACTGATAGATAATAGAGATATTTGAGATGTGCATGCACTGTGCCACATACAGAAGCTATGTGAGATGTAATGTTAACACGACAGACTACCTGTCTGTTCACTCTCTCAGGTTGCTGTAGGAATTTGCAATGCGATTCTAGGGAATCTCATCCATAATGTTTATTTCAAACTAGAGCTAAACGTCAACAAAACACACAATGCAGATAAAAGCTTGCAGGCAAAGAAAATGAGGAGAAAATTTGACAGCTTTGAAATGTATCAAACCACAGTGTTTCAGAGTGAGGGAGACTGAGGCTGGGTAAACAATCAACATGAGCATGTCAGAAACACACATCAGTCTTTCACTATGAGATAACTCTCCCTCTACAGACTGCTCTGCATTCACACACCAGCCTGTTCTGCAGCTGCACTGTTGTGAAGAATTAAATCGGCTGTTTAACCAACATTTAAAAAGTGACGGCGAGGCCAAATGTGACCTCCTCTCATGAATAATGACGACCTGCTGCAGAGCTGCTGCCTGCATCTCTTTCGGCTTTAAACCACCTACAGCAAGAAAAGCAGAAGACTACACACACAGAGAGCTTTTAACTGGTGTGCAGCCTCTATTGTGATCTTTGGGTTTAGGCTGTGAGCAGTTCAGCCACCAAAGCAGCAGAACCTGACTCAAGCAATTTATCACACAAACACAAACTAACCGTATGGCCGTATCTGCATGAGGTGACATTAGACAAACAAGCAGCAACTGGTCAAACTCAACACAGTCTGATGGAGGAGGAAGCTGGAAGGACTGCAATGATTCAGAATCAGGAAACAGCTCTTTTTAATCCGTCGTCCATCCTTTAAATCAGCACCAAGAAAAGACAGACTTGTGAAAAGTAATGGGATCAACTCTGCCTGAAGTAGCCCTGGTCAGTTACACACAGCTCACACATACAGAAACTCAGTAGACCACATGTTGGTACACCGTCAACCACACGTTCAGTCTCTTAAGATAAGTATAGAAGAACTAGTGTTGATTTACCTGCATTTGAAGATCCACAGAAGAAGGTTCAGGATGGAGACAATCAGGAAACAGCATCCAGAAGAAAACAGAGAAAAGAAGATCATTAGTTAGAAACCAAACATAACATGAAAACTGAATCATGTTAAAGCAGCACACAAAAATACAGTTAATCTGACAACGACAAAGACAGAGATCAGTGGACAGAAAGAACTAATTATGACTAATTCTAATTCTGCAGCTTCCAACATGGCTTTATTCAGATGCTGTTCTGACAGACGACCAGTTAAGTCTGTGCAGATTCCAGATCACAGTCAGAAGAACTTAATTCATTCATAAGACTTTATAAATAATATCACATCAGCGTGTTGTGCGACGTGTTTCAGTGAAGCTAATAGATTATAACAAAAACATGGTGAACAGACAGAATTCAACATAGATAAATTAAGCTCTAAGGAAATGCCAGAGCAATTTTTTTCATTTCCAGCACTAAAGCTGTGTGAGTATTTATGACTGCAGAAAGTTTTTATTGCCTTGAAATGTCAGACATGTTGAAAAAACTTTTTCTATAAGTGCAGAACTTTATAATAATCTCATCTAATGGAGGAATTCAAACAAACCCTCTGGACATCAGCGTGATTATCTGACCTTTTAGGCTGCTCAGTTCAGTAAATCCACATCATGTGTACAATCAAGCTGAATTAAGAGAACAAATACTGTGGTATTCCTGTTTGCTAAAAATGCAGGTGTGGGGCGCTCTCAAATTGCGGCTCATACTGCATCCTCACTTGTTCTTCAAAGAATTTCTTGTAGAAAGAAATGACAACATAAAGCTCCACCAAGCACTAAAAGAAGATTTCTCTCCTGCTGGTGACAACACCATTTCAGCCCTCCAAGTAACACATTTCCATCCAGAGCATCTCCAAGAACATTATTAATGTTTTAGGTATGTGAACTTCCAGGGCAAGAACGTTGCAGGGCTTAGATGAAATGTGGCCATCAAGTCCTTGTTAATGCAGAATACTCATCTGAGCATTCATGTTTTACTTTTTACACACTACATCCCTCTCTTCATCTGACTGCCTCTTGTAAGGGGCAAACAAATAAATGTGGAAGAACAACCTGTCTTACAAACAGTAGCAACATACAAATAAGGAAGTAAAACACAGTTTACTGCACACCATTCTCACATTGTAATGATACAAAGCTGGTTGAAACAAGTTTCCCCTTTAGTATGGACACGGTCTGTGTTAATCATGAGAAAGATACAGCTAACTGTTTAATGCGTGGTGATCAGAGCAGCAAGTGTTTCTGGAAAATTCTGTTTTGTTCAGCTCATTGTGTGAAAGCTTCACAAAGCTAGAAGGCTTTTTCTGTCTCTACAGTTGTTCAGCTTGTTGGCTTTGATGTCTAACACAACTCCCATTTCAGTTCTCACAGCCAGATTCAACAGCCAAGTAATTTTAAATCATTACTTTAAGCTCACTGCAGTATAGATGTCCATGGGCCACTGAGCCATAGAAACAACCTTATCAAACATCATAATCATGGTCAGCTATAAAGCATCATTGTGGACATCGTGTCAACTACTACAATGCATTTTCTCTCTAACTAATCCTTCATTCATTTTATCAAACCTCTCATCATGTACAATGTGATAGAGGAAAGATTTGAAAATAATATTGGCTTGACAAGTTATGTCACATAAAATGTCAGCAGTGTGACCTGGTTGGAGATGTTCTAGACATGGATCTTAGTCTGGCTTCACTCTGAATCTGCTATTCTAAGATGTCTGAGCCCTTTGCTTCTCTGCCTGTGGGGGGAAATACATCCTGTTTTACATGTATCTGATGAAATGATCAAACTAAAGGTGTATTTGAAGATAACATATGTGTATTAATATTTATGAGACAGGCTGGAAACTAAAGCAGTAACCACATGATGAGAGACTCTTATATTACTGACAATCACACTTTATATTTAAATTTTGATGTATTTTTAGCAGAAAATATCAATGAAGTTCATTAAATCAGAGTTGACACCATCAGTGATGGAGAATTCATTGTGACAGTTACCAATGTTTCAAAAATACTGCAGTCTATAAAATAGTGTTTGCTGTATGCAAAATGTTAACTAATGTTATTACCTTTTAAGTGAATGTGGATGTGATGCTCCCTGTGGTGTCATCTTTATGTGCTCTGTGATTGAACAGTCTGCTCTGTCTCTGGAGCTGCTGGTTAGTGCTCGTTAGGTTAACTGGCACTTAACAGACTCAGAGCTCTATCAGCTGTGAATGATAAGAATCCTCTGTGGAAGTTTTAACAGCACCCAGCCTCCATTCACTAATGTTTAATTGATTCCAGGTGAGCTGCAGGTGCAGCCTGTCCCTGGTACTCTTAGTTAGAGGCAGAGTACACTTCTTGGAACTTCAATAAAGACATTCAGAGCAGGTTAAATATGCTGTTTAAGGAACACAATGAACCACACTTATGAACCCTACCAACATTTTCAGAGGAGATTCAACATTCAGTAAAGCTGTTACTAATCTGTGCCTCAATAGTAGTTGATTTTACTGCTGAGGAAAAAACTAAGCAGCCTCATAAGTAAACAAAGCTTTTTGACTGATAAAAGGTAAACATGAAAAGAGGCTGAAGGGCAAACAAAGGCACCATTCATACATCATTCTCATCTTTATTTAAAACGCTGAGAACTCAAAATGTAAATTAGGTAAAGAAGGAAAATAGTTTCATAAGTTTCTGTGAACCATTTATTGTCAAGGAGAGACAAGGACGACTTTTATCAACATGATTCATGCAGATACGTGAAGAGAAAAGCAGCAACACTGGATCTGTTTCACTCTCCTCAAACCTTTGACGCTAACAGCTCAATGAAATACTTAAAATGATGCTATTATGTCAGCCGTCACACAAGTTAAGTTAAATTCACCTACAACAGTTGCTTTTGGTTAATAGGTGCCAGTCCATAAAAGAGATTACCATGCAGTTGTTGTAAAATCAATAACCATAATGTTTAATGTGAATTACAGTCAGCCTTGTGTGGCCTCTTTATTGAGGGTCTCTTTGTGCTCCCTCTCTAATGCTGCTACCCCAGGGCTGTCTGGGATTACAGGTATGAAGATGAGCATTTACACTACAATCCCTGCAGGGAGGACCAGGCCTCTGGACATCACACATTCATGATTTAAACACACAGTAGGAATCACAGTTATGCTGCTAATATCACAGCTTGAGGTAATGTTTATGAGGTTGTTAATCAGAAAGAGAAGGGACATAAAACCCCAGTCCTCATGCATTCAGCTACACAAGTGCTATATAGCTAAACTGTTGACAAAGTGCCTTATTGCACTAAACCCACATCGACATGAGGAGTCGTGTTTCTGGTCATCAGACGAGTGTAAGCCAACATTTACTGCCCACTGATCTCTGCTTTGATCTGTTTATATAAATGCTAGATGCACAGCCACGTTTACTATCCCCTCACTCACATCTGAAGGAGTATTTCTCACGGGAGTCAACCATACCAACTATGTATGGTGGACAGGCAAAGCAATTGGCCTACAGAGGCTATGGGGACATTTAAACAATATATAGTGCATGGTCCACAGTGCATTTCTCTCATCTAATCCCCCACAGATCCATCCTGACCTCTCCTGCTGTGACTTGATCCTTGTCCTGATCCTTGACTTGAGGATGTCAGACAGCCTGCTCAATGGTGGGAGTCTCAAAGGCAGCCAGCTGAGTAACCTCTGGCAGTGGATCATGATGTGTTGCTCTCTCCTGACCTCCTGCCTGCTGTGTCTCTCTTCACCTCTTTGTGGGACACATCCACTACTTGAGCCTCTCCTGACACTCCCAGTACAGCACATAATATAACAGACCCTGATAGTCACACAATATGTAGATAGTGAACCTTGGTCAGTGTGTCCTTAGACTTGTCTCTAGTCAGAATGTTTGCTCTCAATAACTCACTGCATGAAAAGCTACAGAGATGTCTACAGAGAAACAAAGAGATAATGGTGAGCAAAATAGCAGAACATTTATTTGACTGATCTTAATCCGACTATAAAGAAATGTTTTGTTACATTTAAACAGTAAAAGCAGAATAAAAAGCATCTGCAGCGTATGAATAATAGCTAAAAAATGCAGCCTATCGATTTTCAGCATCTTTCTTAGAAAGAGAGCAGATATAAAACAGGAAGCCCTTAAGGTTTAAATATGCTCACTCCTCATTGGCAAAGAGATTATATGTGAATCCCTCAGGCTGCCGGAAGCTGCCAATGAAACAACAGCATGTTGGCTGTTTCTCACTGTGTGTGTTTGTGTTTCACATCAAGCTGTTTCATCTCCTGCCTCCTCTCATCCCTCCATTGTTCATGTGAACTCCTGCCTCCCACAATCCCTCTCTCCTCCCCTGCTCTCTCTCTCTCTCCATTAGGGAGCTGGCAGCTCTGATCAGGTGATGCTGAACTTGACTCTTTTCCTGTGGGAATCAATGGGCAGCATTAAGCAAATGGCGGGAAGCTAATGGCTTTAGTGGGGCTCAGGGTGAGGCCAGAGGACACTGATTCAGGTCACCATCAGGCTGGGACAGAAACATAAAGACAATGTCCACCAGTGGTAACTGTTTTGGATTTATGTGGGAAATTTACGTTGCAATGACCAAGTTAAATTAGCTGTGGTCTGGGCCATTTCACGTCAAACCATTCTGTAAAAGTGGGGCTGAAGATTTCCTTCCGATAAAGCCTTTACATCAGAAGTCTGTAATGCAAAAGGCTATATATGTTCATGTGGTTGCACCTATTAGGGGCCAAACACAATATTTCATGAAATCAGCAGAATTAACTTTGTACTATGAATTTCAATTTAAATAAGTTTGTTCTATATAAGATGATATTAATAACACTGGATGACTTACTGAGCCAAGTGGTTCAGATTCAGGAACCTCTGAAGTTTCATCTTCTTCACCTTTCACACCTTCAACTTCACTCAGGGTTATGATTCATATCAAACTGTCAGGAACATCACAACTACAATCGATTCAGTGCTCAGACAATGAACTGCAGGTGACCCTGAATCTATTATCCTCTGTATGAACATGAATCATTGTTGATTATTACTGTATGGAGGTCCAGTTGAGATCATCGACTGCTGCTGAAGACTGATCTTGTTCTTATCGACTCCAATCAGTGAGAGGAGAGAAGTGCTGCTCTGTCAGCTTCTTCTGTTTGCTCACGGGCAGTCTGGCTTTATTATGTCTTTACTGTTCACTCCTTTTGTTTCTGTTTTATATGTTTTAAACTTCCCTGAAAGTAGCAGTGTGCTGAAAGAGCGCACCATCACAGAGACAGCTCAGTATCTGACCTTCTGATATCTTTTCAGGTGTTAAAGCTTTGTACAGTTTAGCTGCCCTGAGGTTCTCTGGGTCAAACTGTCCATCTGTCAGACTATCATCCTGTCCGTCTGCCTGACTTGTCCTGTCAAGGATAAAGTCAGTGCTGAAACTTCCACCATCAAGGTTGTAAATGATATCCTGATGAATGTGTTAGTGCTGCCTGAGAAGTGAATGTGAGCAGAATGTTAGCAATTTTTGCTTCCTGCCCAACTGCCTCACTGCTGCCAACTGCACTGGGATTTCAATATGCTGCTTTTTTAGTTGAAAAAGTTTCAAATGGATCCAAAAATCAGAACAAAGAACATTCTTCAACCTCCTTTTGGAGCCAATCTTGTAACCCATCAGCTCATCGTTGTCTGCCAATGATTTAACGTCTGTGAGCTCCGACCAACTTTTCAGGGCTTCCAGTGTAGCCAACAGTTAGCTATAAAGGACTTCCAGCCAAGAGTTCCTTTTACGTGCATTGCTTTGTTTACAGTTGGACGGCATCTCTGCCATCATTGTATAAATGTGGGTTGAGCAGTGTCAGAAAGACTAGACAGGCGCTGTATAGGTGCAGTAGTATTTACTACTTTATTCAGTACCCAATTAGTTTCCAAAGTTTTATCAGTTTAATATGTAATGAGGAGCCAAACAGAACCACAGAGAGAGTTTCACTATTCCAGAGGAGGCCCCACACCGTCGACTTATGTCTGCATGTGTGTGCTTAAGTTATTTTCTTTGATGCTGAAGCTGAAGGCCAGTGAGGACAAATTAAAGAACCTGTATCATATAAAATGTTAGCTGCTGTTATCAATGATCTTTGATAGTTTTGTCCCTCATCTCCAGGTTTGCAGCTCCACAGCTGCTTGGTCTTATCTGCCTCAGCTTCTTGTGTCACACCACAGCTCTCAGATATGATTACATTTGCAACAACTGGCTATGAATACAATGACATTAAATACTTAGTTGAATTCTCTCTAAAGGTCAACCAGAAATGTGAAAAAAGGTTCAATCTAAGAACTGGAACAGGAGCATTTAAATGTTGAAATGACGAGTGTCAAATCTTTCATAAATGCTGATAACACTGTGATTTAGAGGCTTTCTATTGAACATCTCATCTCCTGTGAAAATGGCAAAATGTCAGAGGGTGTATGAGGTTTAGCTCAGAGAAACAGCTTAGTCCTGCATGGCTGAGAGCAGAGAGAGCTGGCATATGGAAGAGACATGATCTCACCAAGTGGGAGATTCTTCAACATTCATATTAATAATGGAGGATTTTAGGGGCTGTATAGGAGAAGACACAAGATACGGGATGCATCCATATTACTATTCCATGTATTAACATGAAAAAAGTAGACATATTAATAAATTACTGTAATTAGCTTTTTGCTCACAGGACTTTAATTACACTTACAGCTAGTGATTAAGTGTGATTGCCGTCAGCTCTCCAACAAGCAGGGGCGGCATGCAGCTAAACACAATGCACCGTTTGTGACACCAAAACAAACTCAAACAGACTGAAATGAAACAAATGCTCATTAATTATGCAAATAACATAATCATTCTAATGTTGCATTTTGCTGCCTGTTCATTATGATTCATTATGTAAGGCTATTGGCAGAGTTATGCTCTGCTCATACACACACTGAGCTCAGGGGATCTGATGAGAAGACACTTTACAGAGGTAACTTGGCAGACTCACTCTGTATGTTATCTCCTCTCCTTGGTTTCACCTATTTAAACTTTCAGACAGTTTGTGTTGCAGAGCAAAATACATTTTAGTCTCCACAGGGCCATTATTCTAACAAGGCAGGGGACCAAACTGCTTACATCGTCATCCTCAACAGTTGACCGATTCTCCACAGACTTCTAAAGTCATAAAAGTCCCAATTAAAGTGCCTTGATTAAATCTTACATAACCCATGCTGTAGATTCCTCTCTTGTTCTCATGTGTTCAGACAAACTGATCAGCTGTGTTTGGATAATGAGCTCCTGTCAGTTGGCTCAGAGGTTCCCTCCATAAATCAGTCTGTACTCATGGTATGAGGACTCTTGTGAGAGCACGGCTCTGCCTGCCAGGCCTGAACTCCCCGGGCTCTGCTCCTTCTCAGCAACCAACTGTCCCCCCTGCTGTCACTATTCTTTATGATCAACAGGAAGTGTGCTGCTGCTAAATACTGAACAATTAAATTCTGAAATGACATGAAAAGAACAAGTGGAGTTCAGCAAATTCAATTATCAACAACAATGACCAGCTTTAGGAAGTTTAATGTGGATTTCAAACTTCACTGATGAATAATATATTGAATAAATCACAGATTAGTGTGTCTGTGTGTCGACTAAAGCTGTAAAATAACCCGGAGGAACCTTCTGATCTCTCCACCACACTTCATTTATCCTGCTAATTAACAACCAATCTGCAGACTTTGAGGATTTAAGAACCACATGCAGCATTTAGATTTGTTCACTAAAAGGCTCGAACACACGCAAAGAAGAATGAAAGTCGTCATCAAAGTAGATACAGTGTTCTCCTCAAGCAGGAGTGAAGCAGTGAGAGGCAGTGGACTACCTGTTACTATTTTCATCACAGTATATTTCCTAACTGTCAATCATTTATAGACAGCTGAATCTCCTGATGGATGAAGGTGTGACACATGATTGACAGCATGGAAGCTGCAGAGATGGACGGATGAAAGTCAGGTTGTGGACCAAAAACGTGTCTAAGAAGAGACTCCATCAATCTACTGAGCTCACTACCCATAAACCACTGCAGCTAATGCTGCACAGTCACAGTGAAGAGAGGAAACATGGAGTCATTCAGCTGATATTGAACAGTCGCTCTGTTCATTATGTGACAGTAAATCCATCACTGCGAAACAACATCATCACTGGAGTTACATCATGTTAGCAAATAGCTGCTCTGACCGCCACTAACTTTGCTCTAATATCACACTGATGATTTCAGACAATGTGTCATTAGTACCATCTCTGTAGTCTGTATTCATCTGCTCGACATCCACACAGAGCGATTTGTTGTTTATGAAGGTTTCTGATTATCTGTTATGATTAATTTTTCCTTGTGTGACAAAAATAAATGAATCAGAGTAAAGTGTGAGAGGAGACTGGACCATTTATAGCAACTAAAGGTTACACAGTTGTGTTTGACTGATGATGATCTGCTCTCTGTGTGTCTCTCTAAATGAATCCAAGCAGCATAAAGAGACGCTGCCAGGGGCGATAACTCTCATCTACAGATACACAGAACAGAACAAAGCACATCACTGAGATATGACATAAACATGATGCACACAGCAGTGGATGCCATCAGGAGTATAATTACTAATAAACCAGAGTTTTAACATGAGTGTAAACAACAGGAGCCAATAATAACATGTTTCAATAAGTAAAACAACAGTGGTGACATATTGACTGCATGTTTCTGCTGATGGGAGCTGTGTGCTCATCTATCCTGAAACTACACACACACACACACACACACACACACAGCAGACACACGAGGCATGCTGGCAGGATGCCATTAACATCCTCCTGCAGGTGCTGCTACACTTTAACTGTAGAGCAGATGTCACACACACGTACACAAACACGCACAGAAGGCAATACTGACGAACATCGGAGTAAACTAATGTTGTAGTTGAAATGTGTCTGTTGTAATATTATACCACAGCAGACTTAATTTTTTCTTTAATTCTTAATTTGCTTTATTTAATGTACAAAAGCAATAAAAAGTCAGGGCAGAACTCTGATCTACTTCCTGTAAGACAGGGAGAGAGAGTTACTCTTCACAAACACAGTCTCTGTTTGATGCTGCAAAATAAAAGGACTCAAAGAAGCATCTATTTTCATCTTCAACAAGCTTCTCTTCTGGAGAGGTTTTTAGTTACAGTGAAACTTTAAGGTGAAAATGTTGTTGAACAAGAAATGCTCTGATATCTTATCTCGGAAAGTACCAGAAGTGTAAAAAATCAATGAAGCATTAACATCCTGTTATCAAGTGTGACTATTAAATATGAAATAGAATTGAGATGTTGCTACTGCTTCAGATTAACTCAACAGAAGTGAGGCCCACAGTGGCTTCATATTGTAAGAACATACAGGTGTAGTGATAAGAAGGCAGATGGTTCAATGATCAAACACCATGTTTATTTGTTCAGTGGCAAAAACAATTAAGCCCCAGCTAAGCTGCTGACATATTTTTAAAGCACCTAAAGCACTTCAGATGGTGTTATATTTCTCACTGCCAACACAATCTGCTACAACAATAGACAAATCCACATAAACCCAATCCTTGTGTCCACACTGAAGGACTCTAAGTCTGCAGGGACTAAAGGCTGACCCACTGTCAGAGAGTCAAGTGCATGAGAGCTCTCTCACAGATATTTCTGCACACTTGCTGCATTTGTGCAGAACACTTTGCCCGAAGGAATCAACCACAGTTCAAAGCATTGTGACGTTTAACTCAGGGTTACTAGAGATGCCAGGAAGTGTTGAAAAAGAAGAACTGGCACCTGAGTGTTCAGCTCTGTATATTTTGTGTGCTGTCTGGTATACCTACATTTACTAAGAACCATGAGCAAGGGAAATGCAGTGAGAGAGAGATGATCTAAATCTCAGAGCTCCATCTGTGTGTCTCCATGATGTTTCACATCAGGAAAGGAAACCAGTGTGTCAATAATATAAATGTAAAGTAGCTGAAGAGTGGAGAGCTGGAATAAGAACTGTATCATTTTCTGCACACATCAGCACATTCAGGAACCTAAAGTGAGGCAAGGTGCCAACTAAAACCTCTCAACACAGCAAGTATTATATCACTCCAGCACACAGAAATATAAAGCACTCAACAGCAGAGATTACAGAGCTACATATGACACATTGTTCTCTCTCAGCTCTGGACTGTAGATAGAAATGATGGATGTCAGTTCTCAATGATCTGACTCAACAGCAGGCTGTGATACTGAGACACATTCTGTGTGGCTGAATGTGGAGTTTCTCTTTTGAGGTGCAGTGTACAGGTCAGGAGATGGTGTTACCATCCCCACACACACACTCACACCAAAACACACGGACACAGCTCAGGGTCGAACTGGCCACTCTTACCTAAAGACAGAACAAGAGGAGAGCAGGATCGAAATGAAGATTCCACTTTGTGGTTTCATGTGCTTCAAAATGCACTTCATGTAATGTTTCCCACATTGACCCACCTTACATCATGGTGATTTAACTCATAAGTTGTGGCTGTAGTTTGCACAGCTCTACAAACATCACTACCAGCGACTCCACAAAGTTGTTCGCAGCCTCCTGTGGTGGCTGTGACTTCCACCTGGCAGGAAATATGGTCATCAAACTTCCTCTTAAAGGACTAAAGTACAGGTAGAGAGAAAATTAGAGAGGCAGGCATGAAGCTTAATTTACCACATGAATTGAAATGTCATGGAAACGAGGTGAGACGGGAAGAAAAAAGGGACAAATGTGATCATCTACAACTGTGGTAATTATCAATAAACACTGATTCATTCATAAGTACCGTTATTAGCAGCTTTCATTTCCATGTCATGCAAGTGCACACTAATCATGATGAACACATCCAAATTACAAACCATGAACCTTGCAGGGAAATAGCAGTAATTATTCATGGCAGCATAAATTACAGAGCTGATACAAACTCAAAGTAAATGGTTTGAAAATGTGGGATTTTAAATGAATAAAACATCCTGTCACACTGTGACACTAACAGCTCCACAGGTGGATGAAGAAGAGGTCATTCCCTGGTTCTCAGACAATCCTCCCTGAGGCTGTGAGGATACTCAGGCTGGTTCAGGCCTCCAGGCTCCTCTGTCACATTTCAGCTGCTGGTTTTTACAGGGGGATGAGACAAGAGTGTCTTGCTCCTGTCTAACGCTGTCTATCCCTCCCTGACACATATCTGCTTCAGTGTTATGTGGGCACTTCAATCAAATGTGTGTGTGTGTGTGTGTGTGTGTGTGTGTGTGTGTGTGTGTGTGTGTGTGTCAGCTAGTCTAGCCGCTCTGCTTCTCAGCATGCAGGCTGCTGCTCCGGCAGACAGACATCACTAGGCTCGCTGACAGCATCAATCTGCTCTGATGGGACACACAGACTGGATGTCGAAAGACTGAAACAGGCTTCTTTAACTTACACTCACCATGACACGACACATGCACACACACACACGCACGCACACATGCACGCACGCACGCACGCACGCACGCACACACAGCTCTGTGACACAGTCTATGATCCTGTAATTCTCTGCACTGACAGACAGCCTGACTCAGCCGTTTCGTCTATCCCCTCTCCATCCACTGTGTACAGTATGAGCTGCCTCTGGTAGTCCTGTTGATACATTGGTTGACTCTTCACAGAGGCTGGTATAATGTGTGTAACTGTGCCGAATTTGCAGTAATTTTACTTTTTCTACTGTGACTAGTTTATGTTGATTGCGATTGAAAACAATTTCTCGTTCAGCCCTAAAAGAGGCTCCCAGTTATTACAGTGCCACATATTCATCAACAGGTCGACAGACCAGAAATATACTGTTGGCATGAATCTCTGTTTCTCTAAATAACTGAATTTTATTTTACAGTATTTCATTTGTAATGAGAATCCAGCAGCAGACTCAGCATCAGAGGTGTTGTCTTCAGCAGGATTACCTGTCTGAATGAAGGATTCATAGAAAGAGGATGTGTGGATGTATCTAATGGCTGAACGCTTCAACCAAGCAAACAGCTTTAATCCTGTAATCCTATAAAACTCTCTCAGGTCTGATTTGTATTGACTCTTTTGTACTGGAACAAATATCCTGTCATTTATTTGCTCAATACAGAAAGCTTAGACTTTTAGCACTCTGCTGTTTGATACAAAAGACACTGTGATGATGTAATGTCTGTTTGTCTGTCAGCTGGTTTTGTTGTCTCCTAGTACCATGGAGATGTGTGTGAGTTCTGTACATTTAAATACGCTGTTGGATTACCTGAAAATAGCATATTAACGAGCTCACACTGCTCTTGTATTTATTATTTCCCTGCTGTACAACTGTGTGTGGGTATCTGAATCAAACTGTTGGAGAAAGGAACATTTCTAATTCACATGCACAGATTATCTTTGGCAAATAGGTGCAGTACTTCCATGCAATCAACTAAAACATCCAGTTTCACTGAAAATGGATCAAAGCTGCTGCACGCAGAGCTGGAGGCGTTCAGAGCAGACACATAATTATATCCATCAAAGGCTAAATGTTCTCTCAGATCCCATCAGTGCTTCTGGACACACTGTAGCAAAATGTCATTGTAAGACGTTAAAACAACATGAAGCAACAACAACAGAGAATCTTCCAGAGAGTATTGTACAGCCTGAGTCAGAGGTGATGAACTTCACTGGAAAGATGGCAGTCAATTTTAAAACTCCAGACTAAATGCGAGAGAAACAAAGGAAAGAAGAAGGCTTAAATCCTGACAGCCATAAAATAAGATCTGAATGAGGATGAGGAAAATAAAGAAAGTGATGTGAGTGAAGTGAGAAGCTGAAGATGGAGAGGGAGGTTTACTGTGTGTGTGACCTGATGAGAGTTAGAGGGGAGTGAAAAGACTTTAACATCTCACAGAGGAAGGATTTAAAGTGAGAGGTAGTGATGGGAATCTTAACTATGGATCTATTTTTTAACTCCACAATATTCCCTCTCTTAACAGCAGATGAGCAGATTTTTCATCATTTTGAATTAAAGCTAAAAGAGTTCAGTCAGCAGCTGGAGTTCAGGTTTGCTCTGGTCCTTTTGTCTCTGAACAATCAAACAGCAAAGATTTCCACCTTAAGCACTTTAACGTACAGAGGTGACATTAAAGGGAAGCTGTGTGTGTGGAACATCTCAGTCTGATGACTCAACAGGTGTCTGGGTGGAATTCATAAACTATCAGGTCTCTTGTGTTTCCAGCACTCAAATAAAGCCAGACTGAGCAGCTGATTGGTCACTGAGCTGCTTCTGTCATCACTAAATCACCAACCATTCACAATTCCTTTAAAGCTGCTGCACTTACAGTCTGCAGAGCATCATTACTTACTGCTGGCATTTAATTACAGATGCAGACAGAAGAGAATACATGAACACTAAATCTTTCTGATTCTCCATCCATCCTTTCTTCTCTTCATCTCTACACGGTCATCTCTCCTGCTCGCTGAAGTTTATCCAGTGGAGTTGACAGCTGAACAGCCTCCACGTGTTTGTGCTCTTCTCTACTTGTGTGCTGAGAGGAGACTCTCTACTGAAGCTGTCAGCAGGACCATCAGCCTCTGCGGCTGCTCTCTTCTCCGTGTCACACACTGCTACTGAACATAAAGACTGCTGTCACATCAGCTCAGCTCATCACTAACTTTACTGAGAGCAAACAGAGCTCTACTGTAACAGCCAGCAGCAGAAAGTCACAGGTTTCTCCATGAGGAGATCTCTCTGTCATGTCAGTGTTTTCAGGGAAGGGAAGTCACTTCACATACCTTCAGAACGAGAGGCCGCAGCAGACGGACAGAAGCACAAGAAACATCCACGGTAGCTGTCATTTCTCTCTCATCTCCAGTGTTTCCTAGTGGAAAACGTCAGGACATGAAATGAAAAGAATGAAACGATCCCTTGCCTTGAAATCCAAAGAGGAAAGCGACGCCGGGGATCCACACGGTGTGTATCCAGAAGGAAAGCATGGTGTCCTTTAATCACACTGTGCAAAAGCTCCGCGCTCTTCCCGACGAAGCTCCGTCTGCAGCGGGTAATTTCCACAAGAGAAAGCGCTGAAAGTGAAGCCGAGCGGAGGAAGAAATCCCAGTCTGACCGGTGCTGATGAACACAAGAGCTGGAAGCTCCGTCACTGCTCCACCTGCTGCGTCGTACGAACAGTAGCGACCCCTACAGGAAGTCTCATCCACAGTGGGAGAGCGCGCACGTGTGTGGTCAATATGTTTCTACTACAGCAGTCTCTCATGGTCCAACTCTGACAGCAAGACTAATCAGAAGAAATCCAACACATTTCAGTCAGCACCACGACCAGGATTTTACACATGGAGGCAAACAAGTTTGGATGCAATTTTGTCACTAACAGAATTAAACTTTTGATTTAAGTGTATCAATAGTAAAGCATGTCTGTGAGTTGCTTTCTGTGATGTATGTAATAGCATTACAGCTCACAGCTACTTTTTATATAATATTTAGTTTTTGTTCACTTATGTTCTCAGTTTTGTTTCCTTTAGTATCTGTGAAGCTTCCACCCACCAGACCTGATGTCACAGGCTGACTGTGTTTGGAGGTTTATTTACATTCCCCACCTGTTTCCCTCACACTGCACATTTACATTTTAGGTGCAGAGAAGATGCAAATGTTTTCATTATAACATGCCAAAGGTTGGATGTAACACCATCGAAACAATCTGATAGTTTGCTGCAGAAAAGTGAGACTGTATGTTTTCAGATGCAAAATAGGTATTTTCTCATGGTATAGTCAAACTGCATTAGTTACCAGTCAGATGGATGAAATGTAAATGATTTCTGAATACATACTGTTTGCTGCCATACATTATTTATGACCACATTTTCTCAGTGTGTGAGAGCCTTGCAAAGACAGGCTTTATAGATACATTGATAGGGTTCTTTACAGTGTGGAAGCAGTGTAATTCTGTCAATCTTAAATCAGAGCCAAAATCAGTTAACACACTGTAATCACAGACCATCTCTCAGCTAACTATGTGTATAAAATACAATGTTCGAAGGCATCACAATTCATGTAGATACAGAGTGAGAAATGGGCTGAATAAATCAAAATCTGTCTTGTTGGTGTTTACATGCATCAAACTGCATTAAAATGCAGAGCGAAACCCTTTTTCTAATGATAATGATAATCTATGTGGGCAGGTGGCAATAAACCATTTCACATGAGCCAGAAGCCAAGGTGAAACAAAAGTGTTGCCACTGTTGGAAGAAGATTTTGATGCAAGACATTTTCTATAATGTCACACAATTTCTACAGCTTTTACAGTTCTGCAATCAGAGGCATCGGCACTGTGTGTGAAAACACATTCTCCTCATTACATTTCCTCATTAGAGGAAAACTTCTCATTAGTTTTACAGAGTGCAGTCCACTCATGTCTTATCATACTGAACACTGAGTTCAAAGCTCCTGACCTCTTCGTACCTTGATTTATAGTTAATACTCAGCCCATAGTCTTTATGTCCTCCAGACAACCTTTGGGCATCATTGTGAAAGATGCAAGCTAATGCTGGTGATTATGAGGCTGGATAAACTGTGAGGAAATAAGATGTGATCACTCTGTGCAGGGAATATGGAAACATTTGTGAGTGACATAAGTGTCTTTTTAAAACACCACAGTCATACCAAGTTCAGACAATTGAGCCATGCTTCCATTCAGCACCATGGACAGAGACAGCAGCAGCAGAGCACAGAGTTTAGTTCACTGTGGAGACAGAGCTCTACAGAGCAGACTGCTGCTCTCACTGCATTACTGAACAACTATCAGTAGCATACAGTATACCATACTAACATTTATACACTGCTGCTTTAGGTTATTCAGTTTTACTTCATGACATTGCTGTTGTAAAGTTCCCATTAGTTATCAACGTTATCATACGTTGCCATTCTAAAGCACTTGCACTTTTTGACCAAAGGGTTGGTTCCTTCACAACAATCCAGACTCCTTCCAGTTACTGTAACATGTAATAAGTCTGAAAGAGAAAGTTTTCTGCTTCACTTTCCATCCATCTAGTATCAGGATACAGCTCAGAAAGGTCTGTATTGATCTCACTGCTAAACATTACATTACAAGTACCCTGATTGGCTGAATGAACAAGTACTCTGATTGGCTGAATGAACAAGTATTCTGATTGGCTCAAAAAACAAGTACTCTGATTGGCTGAATTAACCAGTATTCTGATTGGCTGAATGAACAAGTATTCTGATTGGCTGAATAAACAAGTACTCTGATTGGCTCAAAAAACAAGTACTCTGATTGGCTGAATGAACAAGTACTCTGATTGGCTGAATGAACAAGTATTCTGATTGGCTGAATAAACAAGTACTCTGATTGGCTCAAAAAACAAGTACTCTGATTGGCTGAATGAACCAGTATTCTGATTGGCTGAATGAACAAGTATTCTGATTGGCTGAATAAACAAGTACTCTGATTGGCTCAAAAAACAAGTACTCTGATTGGCTCAAATAACAAGTACCCTGACTGGCTGAATGAACAAGTACTCTGATTGGCTGAATAAACAAGTACTCTGATTGGCTCAATGAACAGGTACCCTGATTGGTTGAATGAACAAGTACTCTGATTGGCTCAATGAACCAATATTCTGATTGGCTGAATAAACAAGTACTCTGATTGGCTCAAAAAACAAGTACTCTGATTGGCTCAAAAAACAAGTTCTCTGATTGGCTGAATGAACCAGTATTCTGATTGGCTGAATAAACAAGTACTCTGATTGGCTGAATGAACAAGTACTCTGATTGGCTGAATGAACAAGTATTCTGATTGGCTGAATAAACAAGTACTCTGATTGGCTCAAAAAACAAGTACTCTGATTGGCTGAATGAACCAGTATTCTGATTAGCTGAATGAACAAGTATTCTGATTGGCTCAAATAACAAGTACCCTGATTGGCTGAATGAACAAGTACTCTGATTGGCTGAATGAACAAGTATTCTGATTGGCTGAATAAACAAGTACTCTGATTGGCTCAAAAAACAAGTACTCTGATTGGCTGAATGAACCAGTATTCTGATTGGCTGAATGAACAAGTATTCTGATTGGCTCAAAAAACAAGTACTCTGATTGGCTCAAATAACAAGTACCCTGATTGGCTGAATGAACAAGTACTCTGATTGGCTCAAAAAACAAGTACTCTGATTGGCTGAATGAACCAGTATTCTGATTGGCTGAATGAACAAGTATTCTGATTGGCTGAATAAACAAGTACTCTGATTGGCTCAAAAAACAAGTACTCTGATTGGCTCAAAAAACAAGTACTCTGATTGGCTCAAAAAACAAGTACTCTGATTGGCTGAATGAACCAGTATTCTGATTGGCTGAATGAACAAGTACTCTGATTGGCTGAATGAACAAGTATTCTGATTGGCTGAATAAACAAGTACTCTGATTGGCTCAAAAAACAAGTACTCTGATTGGCTGAATGAACCAGTATTCTGATTGGCTGAATGAACAAGTACTCTGATTGGCTGAATGAACAAGTATTCTGATTGGCTGAATAAACAAGTACCCTGATTGGCTCAAAAAACAAGTACTCTGATTGGCTCAAATAACAAGTACCCTGATTGGCTGAATGAACAAGTACTCTGATTGGCTCAAATAACAAGTACCCTGATTGGCTGAATGAACAAGTACTCTGATTGGCTGAATGAACAAGTATTCTGATTGGCTGAATAAACAAGTACTCTGATTGGCTCAAAAAACAAGTACTCTGATTGGCTGAATGAACAAGTATTCTGATTGGCTGAATGAACAAGTATTCTGATTGGCTGAATAAACAAGTACTCTGATTGGCTCAAAAAACAAGTACTCTGATTGGCTGAATGAACAAGTATTCTGATTGGCTGAATGAACAAGTACCCTGATTGGCTGAATGAACAAGTACTCTGATTGGCTGAATGAACAAGTATTCTGATTGGCTGAATAAACAAGTACCCGGATTGGCTGAATGAACAAGTATTCTGATTGGCTCAAAGAACAAGTACTCTGATTGGCTGAACGAACAAGTACTCTGATTTGCTGAATGAACAAGTATTCTGATTGGCTGAATGAAAAAGAACTCTGATTGGCTCAATGAACAAGTACCCTGATTGGCTCAATGAACAAGTACCCTGATTGGCTGAATGAAAAAGTACCCTGATTGGCTCAATGAACAAGTACCCTGATTGGCTGAATGAAAAAGTACCCTGATTGGCTCAATGAACAAGCCAGTTAAATAGAGCTGCTACACTCAATGGATCCCAGGCCTCGTTAACTCAATTAGTTACACCTGTGCTTTTCCCGCTCTGACAGAGTCTCATGTGATTACTAAACCATGTGACTACTTATATTTTGTTAAATCACGGAGGCTGTTATTGGCAGATTTACCAGGTGGAAGTGACCAGGTGGAAGTATTCCCACTACGACCTGTCATGTACCCACACAATGATTTACTCGAGAATTTTGCATTTAGATTTAAATGATTTGTTTGTTCCTCTGTCTGTATATGTGTCTGTATTGTTGACAGTAGAACAAGCTGAGACAGTCTATGGTCGTGAGTCGCATCCAGTTTATGATTAGGGACAATAGTTGTGATCATTTTTGAGATACACACACTAAGACGTCTCAAAAAAGAACACATACATAAAAACACGGGAGAAGCTGGTAAAAAGCTGAGGAGAAAAGCAGCATTGATACTTTTTATTAAATGAGGTCCACACTGGGACACATCTGATGTCCTCTGACAAACTTCCTCAGAGACTGGAACCTCAACTATAATGGAAGCTTCTCCGGACTTCACTTTAATCTTACAAACAGGCCTGTGAGAGACGACCTGAGAGACCTGTGTGGCAAATAATCACTGAGCAGGTCTGAGAGGTGATGTGGAGCGAGCTTTATACACAAGGCAAGGAGCAGAAGCATTTATAAAGTCTTACACCTTTACCCGAACACATGAGAAAACCTGGCAGGTTTTGCACTGATGGAAAGATTCTGAGGGCTCTGCAACATGACAGAGCAGGACCAAAAGGATCGACACAGTTTTACCGAACAAACCAAGTGTTATTATAACTGCCAGACTGGCTGCCTCGTAGTGTCTTTGTGTTAAACCAACAATCAAATAATGTCACTTTCTCAGAGGCAACAGGGAGCCCTGCTGCCCTCAGGACAAGATTGATTTTTGTTCAGCGTCTTCTCTTCTGTCAAACCTCAACAGATCACAAATAAAACATCCTGTAAAACAGCAGAGGAGCAGTTTTATTGCAGAAGAAGAAACTGTAACAACTTTTATGTGACAAGAGTGCTAATAGAGTCCCATAGGGAAGACAATAACCTGATACATTATTGTCCATGAGTGAACACAGTGTCAAAGTCGTCACCCAACCCAGGGTCAATACAGACAATCATTTGACTATTATCATCTTACATGATCTTACTGCAAATAACAACATATAACATAAGAAAGAAAAAGGTTAGTTATAAACTGAGTGTAAATTATTTGTAATCATATGAGTTGAAACATGTTAACTGCACCTGGAACAGTTCTTGTAAAAATGTATTTTAATGGTGATTGATGACTTGTTGTGGCTCAATGAAAATGTGTTCCATGTCAAAACACAATTTTAGAGGCCTTCTCTTTCCACTTTTTAAAACATTTTTCATCACAATACAGATTTTTCATTTTTAAGCTTTTGTTCAATAAAAATAAAAATCAGTGACGGTGAAAATAGATTTTTACAGTTCTTTCCCTCTTCGTAACTTTTTTCCCTTCCCTGCTCTGGGTGATAAGAAAGGTCGATTCAGCTGCTTTCAGAAGGTTGGAGAGAGAACAGAGTTTCTGTGACTCACACGGTGGGATCCTGACGTTTCTGAAAAGGGAAATGTTGCTGTTGTGTTTGGCTCTGGACTGAAAAATACTGAGGCTGTTAGTCTTTTGTTGTAGTGCAGCAACAAATCCTCACACCTCTGATCCTCTGATTTGTGAGAAAGGCTGCCAAACAACATGCTAAATAAGTTAATAAATTGAAGAAAATTGAGGTGCATCCAATAATTAAAATGGTGATGTATCTGTCCAGTGTTATTTACTGTTATTTTACTGCAGTATACAGCAAAGTGGATATTACAGGTTATGTGAAATGTGCTGATATATTCTTTGACACTTTTCTTGCTAATAATGTGAGAAATCTCACACTGTGGTTTTATGTATATTTGATTATTCCTTTACAGAACCAGAGGTGACAGAATATGAATTATTATAACCATTTAAGGTCAGACAAAGGTCTCTCAAGACATGTTCATCAGTGAAGTGGGCTTTGAAGCTGTTATCTGAGAGGATCTCACTTTACTTTTATGCCATTTTTTTCAGCTGTTCTTTATCTCTGTCCCCATTTTCCCTTGATGTTTGTTTTCAAACAGAAATGCAGCGTGAAATTATTCAGAGTGGAGTCACTGAATCAGTCTGTTTAGCAGAGTTACTGCCTGAAAGGCTGAAGAGGGAACGACTGTACTTACTCAGACACCTAAACGTTTGTGATGCACTGACTCACAGATGAAAGTGCAGACAGACATCAGTTTGTTAAATACTGTATGTTCCTGTCTGTCTGAGTGCAGAGTGAGGAATTATCAGTGAATAATAAGAGATACAAGGCGGACACGATTCGTGTGATTACTTTAGATAGGACATTTCTTCTTAGTAAATATTGAGTGGGGTTATCATTACTTATCATCAGAAGTTTAGTCACTACAATGTAAGTATGTAAAGAGCTCAGCAACCAGACAGCTGCATCACATGATAGTTTCTGATGTCATTGTCAGTAACGGCCAACAACAAGCAGATATTTGGTTTTCGATATCTGAGTAAAGGTCAGTACGACGTGAAGACTTCAAATATCTGCATGTAAAGTAAAACAAATATGTTACCAAAGACTTGTTTCTTTGATTCTGGGCAGGAAGCCAGAGAGACATCAAAGCTATATTTCATAATTAATGTTATTGCCAAGTGTTACACAAGATCACTGTAAAATTCTGTCAGAAACACATCACCTCTCTCCCTCTCTGTCGCTGAATGCCTCCCTTTCTCTATTTCATCCCGTCTCTCTCTCTGTCTGTGTCTCTCTCTGAGTTCCACAGTGCCAGGTTGGCACAGGCAGGGATGTGGGTTTAATATGACGGTCTTGTGTCTCCCCTTTGGGACAGATTCTGTCTCTCTGCTCCCTCACTGTTCCCGTCCTGCCCTCTGCTGCTGTGACAGGCTGCTCCTTGTCCTTTGCCAGGACTAGAGGCTGTTAATGCCAGACAGCCGGATCAGAGGTGCTGATCTTTATGCAGCCAGCTGAGTCACCTGTGGCAGTGTGTCAGTGTGTCATTGTGTGTCTGTGTAGGTGTGTAACCATGACAGTGACTCAACAGATCCTTTACTTTAGTCAAAGATGCAAATTGGCTTTATGCCAAATTACTAAACTGCTGATCATATAATACATTATTTGTAATTTAAAGACACCTCACACAGCTCTCTTATGCATTCACACACACACATACACCAGATTCCTCCACACCAGAAGTCTTTTTTGCACTTGTTCTGTTTTCCATGGATGACTGTGACCTTCTGGTGTCCAGGGAAAGGAGCCAACAATAAGAGGCAGCAGATGGTTCACAGTGAGACTCTTGTCCTTTTCATTCTGCATGATGGTTTATACACACACACAAACACACACATACAAACACACACTATTTTCATAATACTTTGAAAGATCGTCTTCCCTGTGTGTACTGACAAAGGCTTCCCCTTCTTGCTTTCAGTAATGAACTAAATGCAGCACATCAGTGATTTTTAACTGTGCAAAGCAAACTTGTATCGGGGCCTCCTTTACCTCTGACTGATAGGTCAGTGACCCTGTGCATGTGTGTGTGTGTGTGTGTGTGTATGTGTGTGTGTGTGTGCCGCGTTAGTGTCCCTGTTAACAGGTGAAGATGTTCTGCTTTTCTCTCCTGGCCTCCTGCCTGCTGTGTGTCTCTTATCCTCCCTGTGCATCACATCACACACTGAAGCCTCTCCTGACGCTGTGGCCAAACTCAAAACACAGCCAGCACGACCTTCATCATCACAGCAGCAGAGCCTGTCCACATGTGGCACTGCAGCTGTGTATTAGATCAATTGTAGAAATGTATCTAATGAAAAGGCCTTTGAATGTAGTTAAAAAATCTTAAAAATATGTACTTAAAACCAGAGCTTCTTTACAGTGTGCTTCCTGTGGCGGTGTGACAGTAGTATGATGATGAGTTCCATATGAACTGAAGAACCAAACAGCTGGAGCTCAGCAGAAAACCCTGCAGCAAGCTGGGATGACACCAGCTGAAGATAAACAGCTTTACTCTCCTAAAGTGTGATGAGATTATTGAGCTGCTTTGAATAAGAATCATATTATCTCTCAATGCTGAAAGGGAGATTTCCACAAAGGCAACAAAGTTGCAGAGAATCAGACTCTTCTGACAGAGGCTCATGATCTGAAGTGTGTGTATTGTGCTGCACATGATGCCATTAACTTTGTGACAGTGATGCTACATCTCAAACTGCAACAGCAACATCAAGAACCTCCAGTTTATTTCAATCCGTTGGTCATCAGGGAGGAAATTTAACTAATTTAACTATTACAAATTCTTCACAGCGGTCTGCTGAGAGTGAGGAGTATTGCAGGCTCAGACTGAATTTAGTTTTTTTTTTCTCTACTACTGCATAACAAGTCTAAAAAATATGTCCAAAAAATGTCTGTATTGTTAAGATGTTTTGGGGTGTGTGTGTGTGTGTCTGCGTGTTCAAATATGTACATAATGGAGTGCAGAGGTAATCCCCAGTATTTGCTGCAGGGACAGGATTTGCATTCATCTACACACAGAACATTTATCATGCTGTTACACTGACATCAAAGTTACCAACTGCATCCAGAATAATAAACAGCAGAGGATACTTTACTGTTCAGCAATGACAAAGGTTAACTGTGAGGCTGATTGAGCTGAATGACCAGATATGAAGCACACACAGACCAGTGATTGACTACATTCAGATACAGATCCAGGAATAGCCTCTGCTGGAACAAAAATAAATGAGGCTGATGGGACCAAGTTTGACATGAGACCTCACTGGATACAAGTTTGAATTATTTTCTGTTGAGAAGTAAGACTAACTCTGAATGTGACCCAATCCATGCAATATTTTTCTCACCACATATCAAGATACTGGACCTCAAGTCTCTGTGCTCTACATCGACATCTCCTAACAGTCAGTTTGGCATTGAGTACCTCGACAGCAAACACTCAAATACTGTTCAATATGTGAGCTATTCCACTGATGCATTCATGAAGCAGTTGAAACATAATCACCTGTGTCTCAGCTGGATCCCTCCTCAGTGAATTCATACATTAGTTATTCAGAACACATCCTGTAAGTTAATTCATGATAACAGAGTCACATCACAGCATGCAATTGGAATAACAGCCTTTTAATCCTGCTGATTAGATGACTAATTCATGACTGATTACTCTCATTCTCTTGGCGTCATCAGACACAATTATTAACTTCTGTAATGAAATAACTGAGTGTGTACATTAACTGTCCCCTGCAGAGAAAAAAAAACACCAGCAACAGGACTTACTAGCTAATTCACGCCTCTTTTCAGTGTGACGAGAAAAACTGACTCACATCTCCCGAGGGAGAACCAGTGGAGGGTTAGGTCTTCTAATAACTATTATCAGCTGTTATCTCTGAAGAACCAACCAAACATAATAAATAAAACATCAATAAAATAATCCTAGAATTTTACTCAACAGAAGCTGGAGCAAATAATTATTGGACAATATGTCACTACAATAAACTTTACACTATTATTTGTCTTATATTTGTTTGAATAAAATGCGGCACCGACAACACAAACACTTCCAAGAACCTTCAATGACTGAGTTAGCTGAGGTGACATCTCGAAGACAGATAGCAGCATCCACCTGCCAGTCAAAATGGCCTCTTCCTAATGTTGCCTAACTTTAAGCGTTCATGTAAAGTAAAGCTGCAGTTACTTTTTTTAATATGGGGCCTTATATGGATTGACTTGCTTTAGGAGCCAGCCTCACGCAGCAGTGTTTTTGGCACTAAAAACAAAGGCGTTGGCTTACTTTCTGGCTTACCCAGACGTTGCTACTTGATTTTAAGAACGAAAGAAACAGTGAGGTTAATGTGTGAAATGTAAACACCATCTGCAATCCTGACCCAGCAGATCTTTATCGGCAAACGTCCTGCTTGTCAATGGACAGGCTCTATTTAATAAACTGGACAATTTTCACTCTGTCATCAATTCCCAAGAGAACATCAGGAGCTGTTACATCAATTGTTTTAGTGAAACTTGGCTTAATCCTGGTATACAATGCACCATAATTCAACCAGCTGATCAAGAGTTGCTGTGATAGTGAGAATATGAAAATGCCATCGTGATCCTGTTCACCGAATTTGAGTTATTGGAAATGCCCACAGCACCAAAGGGCATTTATTTTGATTACAACAGTGAGCCAAGCCACTGACGTACACAGAGGCAGCCCTGTCAAATATTTGCAAAGACTTGAGATACTTATAGGGTAGAGGATTTAATCTGCTATCTGATAAACAGTTTTCATCAGGCCCCTAAGATGCTGTCAAGCCTGCATCTGACAGGAACAATGCAAGTGAGCTGATACATACTTTGTATGTACATACATTAATTACAGGGGAAGTGCAAAAGGAGGTTTTATTTTTAACAGTATCTGAGGGGTCTACCACATCTAACCACTCTGATAGAGCAGTCAAATCATCTCATTAGTGCTTTGGGACTGTGTGTTCATTAAGGGGGATGTGATGAGATTAAGGAACCAACTAAAACACAAATCAGTCTTCCCCTCGCTGTCTCCCTGTTTCTCCCTGTCAACCAAATAAGCAAACAAGTAGCTCATTAAAATTACAAAGATGAATTTGTCCAAATTAATTGGATGGATCCCACAGAAAGGGGCATCCTGGTACCCTGATGAACAGTGAACTATCAAACTACAAGCCTGATCTGATCTGATACCACACACTGCCTCGGGAGAAGGCAGAGAATCCACATATCACTTTCAGCCATTTCTTGCTCCCGTCTGCTCCCAGCTGACCTCAGCTGACCTCCCTGTTTCTCATGAAGTCACTGCTCAGCATTTCTTATGTTGCTTTCTCACAGAAGTTATACCAAGGGAAGCAGAAAACAAGCACAAACCAGACTTTTAGTGGAGTCAGCAAACAAATGTTAAACTATCAGGAGTGTAAAACTGGTTATGAAATAATTATAACAGTGAAATGAAACACTAACTGTGTAACCTCTGTAACCACTGTGTTGAAACAAAGCAAAAGGAAATAATTTCCTCAAAATCAAAAATACCAGGGCGAACATGAGAACATCATGGGATGATACATAAATAAAAAAGTGTCATATAATCAATTACCCATGTGTAAGAGGGGGCAGGCACATAGACTTGGGAGATGTGAGGGTGAGCTGGTTTTACCAAAGCTGTCAGTATTAAAGCACAAATTGTCAAACTGTGGATCCAGTCTGACTCAGGCAGGATGATGAAACATGTTTGAAGTAGAGATCAGAAATCTCTCTGTAGAGGGATACAGGCAGATAGAGGTGTAGGTGTGTGTGTGTGTGTGTGTGTGGCTCAGCCCTACTATCCAGCTTATTTTAGCATGTGGAAATTCAGAATGTGTCCAGTGTTGTTGGTGTCTTGAGATGTGGAGTGACAACAAAAACATATAAATAGTCGTTGGTATATGGTCTCTGTTTCACCAACTATAAACAGCCTTCTCTTGAACATGTCATATTGGTTTTGTATTAGCAACATAAAACTTGACATTAACCAATCAGCCTTGCTCTCCTGCAGTGTGGCTGCCAACTGAAGCAGCAGCTCATCAGCAGAGAAGCTGTTTATGTGAGAGGACAGCAGTGCAGTGTGTGGACAGAGGCTGAAATTCATGTTTACTTGCAGGTAAGAGAGGAAACTTAAACTTAGTCACTAAAACTGTGGACAATAATAAACATAGCCAACACATGAGTTGATCATATATGAACGATTATGTAATCAATAGTTCCTTTAGTTTCTCTCTGTGAAGCTCAAACAAATGAGACCTTATGGTACAGCTGGACTGTTTTTGGTAAGTCCATTTATATTCCCCGTTTCACTCTGCTCATTTGTATGTTAGATTCAGAGCAGAGGGTGGTGAGTTCATTATAAAGTTCCAGCAGCAACACAAAGGCAGAAAGAAGACAAAGGTTCAGAGGATTCATCAAATACATGGATGAAAAATAAAATCTGTTGCAAGTCAGAGAAGTGAAACTATTTAATAAGAACTGCTCTGACTTATACATTATTCATGATGAATAAAAACTAACATAAATACTAATTTTGTGAACAGAATGTGTATACATGACATCCAGTTTCACACTGTAACATCATTGTCACTGACATCACTGACTGTATCTAATAATCTGTACTGACTTCACATGTCCATCAATGTAACTGTACACAGTATAAAAGCATTTGACTTATTTTGGTAGAGACAGAGCAGTTTGCAGGAACATTATGTCTGTCTGTGATTACAGCTCTTTGCAAAAAACTACATTAGCATGCAGATAGATGTCCCACAGACAACTGTTTGCAAAGACTAATTAAGTTAATGGCAAATGGCAGCTTGATACATCAGAACAAGAACATTTGTAAATTCCTTCATAAGTCAGAAAATTCATATTCACCTTACATGCTTTAGTCCGCTCAACTCTTTGACTGAACACACGGTTCAAAGCTTCTGATCCCTGAGGGTCCTCATTCATAGTTTATTCACAGCCCACAGAGTTCCTTTAATATCACTAGTTCAGTTTTGTCAGTGAGAAACCTTCAGCTCATGATGGACAGATTTTCTTTAATGTTCTTTATTTATGAGCTGTGCAGAATTGCAGATGTTAAACTTTGTGATTCTTCAAGGAGAACTTCAGAACCTCAGGGTGGGCTTAAACTTAGACATATATTGTTTTTAATACTGTATTTGCTTGTGAGGGCAGAGCCTTTACGTTTTGATAATAGTGTGAGAAAATCACACTGTAGAATAGGAAGGCAGAATAAATGAGAGGTGAAAAGAATAAAGAAGATACCTTCCTGTAAGCAAGAATTAAACAAGACAACGAGTAAGCAGTGGTGGGGAGTACTTAAGTGACTCTGCATCAGTTCGTCACAGTTTAGAGACTCTCAGCTCATCTGCCCTGAAGAAACCTCAGAATCCCAGGATTCCATTCTGCCCAAGCAACTCATGAAGCTATGACCCATCTGCTCTCACTCTTCTCTGGAGGTGTAACCGACACTGTGTTCAGACAGCTCCTACTGAGATTTTATACACGAAGAAAACAGCTGACACTAACAGTGATATATCAGTATCATAGCGTTGTACTGGTACTTCTTCTGTCTATAAATCAGCACCATGGACAGAGACAGTGCCACACCAGACCTTTGTGAATTGTGCAGAGTAGTTGCATTCATTTACATAAATAGACAAAACATTTTTTCAATTATTCACACACAAATTATTATAAGTAAAGGCCCATGGAGAAGATGAACAATGTTGTCCGCTCGATGTCTTGTTATTACTACCCTCCTGAAAATCGTGTCACAACAGAGACAGCACTCACAGATACGCTCAGACACAGTAACAGAGACGCAGACAGACACTCATATAAAGCTGATTGGACACAAACAATCTCTCTGTGTCTGTAACCTGCAGACCTGAAGAACCATGAAATCAAATTGCATTGCACTGATGTCTCAGAGGAGCGACACAATTTATCAGTGTGTTGAACTGTGGAGGAGGCTGTTGTTGGAGGTGGGCTCACAAATGTCAACAAACCAGATAGAGGCTGGAGTATGTGAGTATTATTTCATACAGAGAAGGTCAAAGGTCATTCACGTAGACCATTCTTCACAGCAAAGAGAGAGGAAATATCAGCCTGTGGCCTGTATGCTTATCACTTAATATCCATGCTCACATCACACACACAGATCTATTCTTGTTGTCTTATTTGCAGGTAAAGGAGGAAAACAGGTCCACAGAATGGGATAATCCAGTTCATGTATCCTACTGACAGCACTGGAGGTTTAAAACAATCACCAGTGGGACACAGAGCTTGTTGTCATCAGTACTAAACTATATTAGAAGTGTCAGACTGACTGTGTTACAGGCAGGCGGGAAATTCAGCTGCATCTGTTAATCAGCTTTGAGCTCCATCCACCTGCCTACATCACTTTATCACTAACACTGGAAACCAGAGTGTGAGGTTAAATCATTTGAAATGTGTTTGAATAAAGAGTAAAAGACCCACTTATTACTGTGACAATCAAGTGATTATTCCACTACATGTGAAAATAAAACCCCAAACTACCAGCAAATTTCACATTAAGCTCACTGTCTGTTGTTATATCTGTCTGTGTCTGTATATCTGATGCAGTCCGGATAAATCAACTCTAAATACCAACAGTACACAGCCCTGCAGTGGAAAAAGATGAAGCAGGAGCTTTCTCTCTTGTTATTACGAAACATTCTAATCTTTTGTATTTTTTTTTCTTCACATTTTCTTGTATCCATCTTCATCATACTTCCTCTCTAATCTCTCCACCCCTTTCCCTCTGATCATCTTTGTATCAGATCTTTAATCACAATTTCCACAATGTTCATTCTGGAGGATTATTAAGTCTTCAGATGTAAAGCTTCTGCTTCCTTTTCAACATCTTCCTCATCTTTTATTTAAGTTTTCTTCCATTCATTCAATTCTTTTTCCCTCCCAACTAATCATCTGACTTATATGGAAAACATGTTTTTTCTCCTCTGAGGAAGTTTAAGAGACAACAGAGTTTCTGTGACAAACACTGCTGGATGTGCCGGTGAAAAGGGAAACATAGCTCCTGCTCCTGGCTCTAATTAAAAGATGATCAGCAACATGTTTCATCTGCTGCCTCTGTCCTTGCCCCACTGGCTGTTTCATGTCGGGGGAACTGAATCACTTCAGTTAACAAGAGTGGAGAGTTTGTGAGGCAGCACAGACTGAACACACATTCTGGTACTGACAGCCTTAGAGATCGATCTGATTTCTACATGACAGTATAATGTTCATTTAGATAAAGCACATATTTGTGCACACACATAAACACACACTCAAACCCACACATGAAATCACAGAGCAAATCTCATTACCGTTCTGCTGGATCCTAAGTGTGTGATGTGTTTCTCTGCTGAATTACCATATAAATAACTACAGCTGATTATCAAGATTTGTTCAAGAAGCCAGAACAGAGAGACAGAGAGAGGGACTGTGTGAAAGAGAACACCTCGTTTTCTCTAGAAGGTGTCACTGAAACCTAATCCTCTCATTAATTTGACTGCAATTTTATGCTTTTTCTTCTTTTTATTTTTTTATGTTTTTATTTGTGAAACATCCTGTCTACCTCTCGTTGGTATAAAAACACTTGTGTGTAATATAATTTAAATGAATATTCATCGACAGCTATTAACATTCAGTGATATTACTGCCTGTGTTTAGTGGAGGTGTTGATACCTGGAGGAGGAGATTCTTCTAATCTCTCGGCTTCATTTGTCTTCTCATTAACACTTCATTCACAGTCTAAAAGGACGTCAGTCCAAATGAAGCATTCAGTGTGCCTCATTTAAAGTTCACTCCAAAGTGCCTGACCTTACATGTTGAATAATAACCTCACCTCATAAATCTATATTACATTGGGATTTATTTTATGTGTAACTCTAAACAAGTGTAATTCTAACGTGCTGTAGCAGACTAAGCCTGGACTCTTACCTGGACACACCCTGGGCCCTCAGGTGTGGCCAGTTAACCTAACGAGCACTAATGAGCAGCTGCAGAGACAGAGCAGACTGGCCAATCACAGTGCCAACAAGATGACACCACAGGGGTCATCAAATAGAAGATTCACCTGAATGATCAGGTTAACACTAAAAACAATGATTTGCAGGTTATGTTATGATTCATCCCTCTCCTCGCTTTTTCCCCTCCCCTGGTCAAACTACACTGTTTCACACATGGCCTCTCAGCAGTCATAGAATTGGGATTTTGATGGAACAGAATGATGATCATAAAGGTCTGTTCTACTAAAGAGCCTGACATAAAGAGCAGGAGGAGTCTGTAATGTTGAACCATTTCATGGACCAATTGCTTCATCAGTCACACAGCAGAGCAGCAGAGCGAGCAACTGTGAAGAAGCTGAGCTGAAGATGTGATTCTTTTAACTGGAGACGCTTCCACTATGTTTATTTAGAGTGTCAGCAGGCTAATTATGAGTTTATAATGTCAACTTACAGTGTGAAGGTTCAGTGCCCTTATTAGAAATGTTAAGTGAATTAAAGCTGGATTAAAGGATGTGAGTACAGGAAAGGTTCAAGAAATGTAAATATAAAGGAAAACCTAATGGAGTACAAAACAACATGTATGTCATAATCATGCTGTGTACAACATATAGTCTTGGACTGACCACTAGTTTAAATAAACAGCATGATATGAGATACACTACCCAGCCTGGTGTTTCATCCATCAGGTTTCTGTTTTGTAAAAAAAGGTCCAATCTAGCCAAATGTATCAACAACACGGAGGTCTGTGTGTGTATCGAGTGTGTTTGAGTGTGTGTGTGTATAGACTCCATAGCTGCTCTAATCTGCTCTGCATGAAGGAAAAACTAATGAGAAGACAAAGATTCTCACAGAGCCTCTCAAACACTAAGAGCACACTGACTGGAATCTAAACATCATCACCACCACAGTGATGGGGAACATACTGTATGTTTTAGAGCTGAATACATTGATGAGCATCCCTGCTGTTTCACTGTGATTGTTGTTAGAAGCTTTATCAACAGCAGAGGGAGGGAAATATCACACCAGTTCACTATCAGTGACCAAAACAAGTTAATGAGTATATTTGGCAGGAAACCTTATTCGTGTGTCTATAGGTCCCTCTCTGTAACCAGCTTCTCTCTCTGCAGTGACAGATAGGTGTTTCAGGGCTTCATTACTTTCAGACCTGCTGCAGTTCCATCTCATTCGTTACATGTCATGCTGCTTTGTCTTTTAAAAGTAAATCTTGGTCAAAGGCAAAAGAGAAACGAGAGTTTGTCAGGGTAATTAGTTTGGGGATGAGTTGCTGTGTGTGAGACAAGATGCTTGAGGAAAGAAAGGAAATAAAGAAAAAAGTCTTCAATGATTTATAAGCTGGGGGATACACTAGGATAAAATAATGAATCAGTGAATACTCAAGTGCACAGATAATAATCACTGTTGCCTTTAAAGCTGACTGAGCGTATTTAATACACAAGTTGGGAGGGAAAAAAAAGACACAGGAAGTATTTCAGTGTGAAAGGAAACACTGATGTAGTTACTGCTTGACAACCAATATGGGCAAGTATGAAGCGATGGCTACTCATGGCACAGAAGAACTATTTAATGAAATAACCTGCTGTGGTCTGAGATACATGGCACATGGTTTGACACAAGGCAATGCAAGTTTACTTATAAAGCAGCTTTCAGATGCAAGACAATTCAATGTGCTTAATCTAAAACTAAACCTGCAGGTTCATCAGGAACAGATTAGTAGAGTTCCAAGTCTGCTGAACACACAGACTTATATGAATCTCAAACATGTTAGCAAAGCAACATGTTTCTCATGCAGCTGCTCCTGGAACCAACAACAATCTCAGTCCGTCAGCAGAAACTAAGAGTCACAACTGTGCACCCTTATCTCTGCAGCAGCAGAGGTTAGAGTGAAGGATACAATCTGACTAAAGCATCTCTGGCAAGACACAGAATGAAAGCACACCACATCAGCTGATCATCAGCAGATCAGAAGCAATCGTGTTTGACACTTGTGAAATATCAGAGTTGTTCTTACTGTCAGTTCTGAAGATCACTGTGATGCAGCAGGTTGTCTTTCTCATCCAGCCGTTGTGACATAAACACACACACACACACACACACACACACACACACACACACACACACACACACACACACACACACACACACACACACACACACACACACACACACACACACACACACAATCGGCCGTCTTACCTAGAAGAGACAAAAAAGAGAAGATAGACTGTTAAATATTTTATCCATGACATCATCAACAGCAATATCATTCATTTATTTTAGTCCCTGTTGGCCAGTCACAACTTATGATTTCTGGCAATATTGGTCTCAGTGGTCTGATGATGTGGAAACAAATGGATGTAAAACTTCTATCAGCCTTTTTTAGTGTGAAGGCCGACATTATCTGAGCCTGCAGAGTCAATTGTTCTACCTGCTCCCTGACAGAGAGACACCTTCAGCCCATCTCTCCCCACAAGAACCAAACACCTGCTGATTCTGCTGCCTCAGAGGGGAAATCCAGTCAGGTGAGTGTCACGGAGTTAGCCTGTGTCCTATACAGTAAGATGCACACTCACACACACATGCTGCACCACCACTCTAACATAATTATTACAAGAATCATCAAAGAAAATATTTCAGTATGCGCTCTCCTGCTCCTGAGTCCTTCACATGTCCAATATGTTTGACTCACTTCAACCTTTGGATGTAGGAGCAAAAACATTTCAGTAGTTATATCTTAAAAGTGTCTATACATACTGATGTCTGAAAACAAACAAACAAACTGCTTTACTCTTTTCAATAGTGTTTGATTAACATTGATTGATTTTCCGACAATAAACCAGCTGATATTGTTGTTCCAAGTTATCAAGTTATCTTTTCTCTACTGCTCACACATTGACTGGTGGATTGAGATGTTTACAACAAGGTGTAAATGATGCAAGTTTTTGTGCAAAATTTAAAAGTAAATTACATTACATGTTGAGAGGCCCAGCGGACATATAAGAGTCCAGCTGAGCATAATTACAGACAATTACTCTGGGCTTTAAAATGACGCTATGAACAAAAGCACACTGATACAGCAGCCATGGTGTTTTTACTGCATGAAAGCCACATTTCTTATTCATAGCTTTCAGCCCAACATAACTGTAATATGAAGTCTTCTGTATGCAATATCTCGTTGTGACCTTGTGTGACCTGATGACATCATCAATTTGAAGCTGTGATTCCCATATTCCCAGGTCAGGGTAAAATATTCAACAGTCCAGAATCATTGAAAAAGCACAGGTGAGGATTTTGCCTTCACTTCACACTCTGACCCCTGGCTGTTCTGATACATAGTTAATGAGTAATGTCCACACAGAATTGGATGTTGGTGGAGAAGAAATTTTAACAGGCATCAATCAGCCCAGGCGGGGGTCCTCTGTGCTGTGACTGACAGAGGGAGAATAAAAAAGCCTCCTCATCCTCGTTCATGCCCCTGGTGAGTGAGAGCATGGTGGGCTGGTAGAGTCTGACAGAGAATAACAGGGAGCGTCACTTTTAAAGGAGTTCAAAGAGTTGGACTACACAGCTAGGAAACACACTGTGTGGGCTTCTGAATATATATTTTTTGAACTGAACTACAGTTATAGACTCAAGAGATCTTAGATCCAGGCTCTTAGTCAGCACCATGGACAGAGACAGAGCATGAACAGCACAGTGCTCAGCTCACTAAAACAACAAGGTTCTTCAAAGAGACATATTGAAAGCAAAGCAAAGGTTTTTTTTTCGCATTAACAATGTTTTGCTAGATTTGGGACTCTCATTAATTCCTAGAAAACTTTTTGTCCTACAGCTCGTCCCCCACAAATTACTTCAGATATTGTTGCAATATAGCAACTCATTAGTTTCTGATGCCATGTGAATGCTAACTTGTTCCACAAAACAATGTATGAACCCAGAGCCTTGAAAATGACCCCTTACTGTATCTCTAGACCTCTTAGGCAGTGACAGCCTGTACAGCACACTTGGCCTAAACCCAGCAGCACTGTGGACATCCTGACCTGCACACAGACAGCATGCTCCGGCTGCCTGATTCTCAAAGTCAGAGTAGCAGAGGGGAGAAAACCTTTTCTTTCGACTAGAAGAAACTTCCAATTTCCACATCATTCCCCTTAACATGTTTCTCACAGGAGATGTTACCTGTCGTTTACCTGTCACAAAGCAGAAAAGTCACAGGTGTAATCAATGACATTAACGAGGTGTCTGTTCCCTTGTGGTGTCTGGTTAAGCATTAGCAGTCAGTTTCATACACATTAACAAAACTCTGGAGCTGGTGAAGCTGAATGAACAAGCCCTCGTTAGTGTGATTAATTACACCTGTGACTTTCCTGCTGTCACATATCAAAACATTTAACAGTCTCCCACTTTTATGCAACACACAACAGCTGGTCAATAGATTCAACTTTGTTTGCTAAATGTGAAAACCTCTGTTATTCTTCATGCTTGTATTTTTTAAGAATCCATGTTATTATTACCCATTGTGTTTCTTGTCCAAGTATGTGTTACAAAGCCAGTAAAAGGCTTCTCTTTTCCTTCAGTCCTGTTCACACATGTCAGGCTCTTGTAGGCAGTCCGTGTTGAAATCGAAGAATAACTTTCCCTGACGTCTTGTTGGCTCACCATGTTCCCTGTGTCAGTATTCCTGCTTGACTGACAGCTTCTGTGTGGTCCTTTTTTTGCAGGAAAAAAATCTGCTCGCCCTCCCCCTCCTCGCTTGTCAGGGAAAATAAATGTTCTGTGACAGCAACACACAACCTAAACGAGTCCTCAGATAACTGAGCTGACTGAACACTAATGGTGTATGCTGACTTTAGAAGAGATGAGGCAGAAACTCAGAATGCAAAACTCTCTTAAAGCAACCAATGAACTATTTCTGAACATAAGCTGATACAGTAACACTAATGACTTAACTTGTAAATATCAGTCTGAAACTAAAATGCAACAATTATTCATGTTTAACTTGCACTGGAAAGCCCAGCAGCAGTCTTGCATGTAGTCTGGCCCAGGCAACTCAATGAAATACATTTTCTACATTATGGTTGCTTAGAGTTATTAGATAAGAACAAACATTTGGATACTTGAAATCCATAATTTGTGTCTGAGAAACATATAAAACAGCTCTTCTCTGTAATTGACAACAAGTCTCAACTTGTATTGTTATGAGTTACTTCTTTTTTCACTGTTGTTTACCAAACTGCAATATAAGGGTGAATATGAATATGTACCCTGAGAATAAATCCCTGTAATCTGGAGATCTACAGCCTCACACTCTCTGCTCAGAGAGGTCAGACAGACCTTGAAGAGACTGTGTGATGTGCAGGGTTGCGTCAGTATTACATGTTATAATAATTAATATGTAGAAGAGTAAAGAGCAGCACAAGTGTGAGAAGATGGACAAATGAAAGTCAAGCTCTAAAGTGAAACATTGTCTTGTTATGTGGGGCAAGATGAGAGAAAAATACACACACTGCACTACACTTCTTTTAGAGGAAAGTAGAGAACAAACTTGAGAGACTGAATGACTTTGTGCTGAAGAGAAAGACGGGAGAGAACTTGGAGGAGGATGAAGACAGAAAGGTGAGAGGTTCATAACAACCTGCAGTCATGGAGGAAGAAATAGGAGTGTTGAAACTTGTCATGAAGACTGTGAGAGACAAAGACAGAGCAGAGGAGGAGACAGAACACATCTGTAAACTCCCACAGACAGTTCAGCATGAACAGCAAACATCTGTCCTCAAACTGTTGGAATATCAGAAGAGACGACATTCAGTACATACAGTTTTTTTAAGTTTACTTTTGAAGTTCAAGTACAATAGTTTTGTCCTTCATGAAATCTTTTGTCACACATACTTCCATTTACATAAATGTATCAGCCAGTTTTCACCTTGATATTGAATCACCATATCTCCCTTTCAAAGAGCAGTACAACATAAATTGTTCCAGTGTACACACACATACCACAATACTGTACTATTTGTCATACATGTTGAAGTTTGAAACAGCCTCAAGCTGAAAGCGCCATGTGTTTCTATTTTATTCGTGTTGTGTTTTTGGCTGAACGTGCATGTTTGTTCAGACAGGACAAAAGGCTCATATGTTGGCAGTCTGCCTGCTGAACACCATCATTAGGGGTGCTAAGAGAGATACTGGCTCCTCCAATATACATGTAGTGTAAAGCACTTTGAGTGGTCTGACAACTAGATAATGAGTGCAGTCTATTTATCAATTTAAAGTATAGAGAGTAATAACTCCAAGATTTCCACATTTGAATGTTGGCTTAATTTTGCCTCAAGCTTAGTTTTTTCAAGATACATCTTGTTAATGCTTACACGTTTACAGTGCTTGCTTCACAAAACCCCCCATTAATCTCAGCTGTCTTTAGAAAGATAACTTGTTACTTCACATTAAAGTAAAACTGGATTCAACAGCCTTAATATCTCTGATGAACAGCTGCTTGGCTGCTCAGCTGTGCTTATCACACACATACACACCCTGCTCACTTACTTCTGTGCAGAAGAGGAGGGATGCTGCCTCCAATGTAATCACAGCTCCATCAGCAGTGTGAGATATAAACAGCACTTATGGGAGCTTTCAAACATCCCCTTGACTCCATTCACTCTCATATGAAACTGACATAGAGAATGCTACATGTGTGATATAGAACATTAGAGAAAATACATCTGGTCTTATGGTAACTCATAGATGTCATGACTTATGGCCCATACAGGACACAATCTATTGCCTGATCTGGGAGCAGAACTTTGCTGGGTTTCACTTAAGCTCAATCTGTAATGAGGACATTTGACATGGAGGTCTTTCTGTGAATATTTCCTGCATCTTAGTGGACAGGGTTTAAAAAGCCTCCATTGTTGTGGCAGATGGCCAAAATCTACTTTGAAACCATCATCTGTTGTCATGAAGTGTAATTCTGGACTGACCATCAGGAACAGAGAAGAGCTCATATTTCTAGCAGTGGAGCTGGATGTGTGTTTGTGTGTCTCTGTGTGTGAAAAAGGGCTCATTGTTTGGGGGGCTGTCCACTTGTAAAGATGCTTTAAGCAAGTCAAGCAGTTGTTGACTAAGCTTGTCACTGAGGCGGAACAACATCAACACACTGCTGCTGATCCAATTTATAATTTTCCCCAAAGGACTCAAAAGACACACTGTGACATCTTTCCAGTAACACGTCTCTCTCTCTCCAGATGCTGCTGGAGGAGATGTTAAGTCACTGGGCAGGTACCACCTGCATGTGGAACAGCTGGACTGGAGAATTAAACACAGATTTGTCATTTTTGGGAAAGGCACTGTTACTGATGGTGGCAATAAAGTGGTAACATCACTGAGCCCAGTGGTTCAGTCATGCATCTCTAAAAGGTTTCACTTCATAACATCAGCCCCTGCATTTTCCAATACATTAGCACAGATGAATTGTCTCAGTATTGCAGAGGAGATAAGAGATCCCTTCTGAAACTGCGTTTCTATGATTGACTTTAGACTTTCTGCTCTAGACGGATCTTACAGATGGAAGTTTGATGGGTCTACAGATGCTTCCCTGATACATGAAGCACAACACGAGCATGTTTATTTTGTTGTTGAACAAAAAGTTATGAGAATATTTTACCACAGTAGACCAGATGACTGACTTCGGCTTTGAAGGAGACAAAGAAATAAAAAGTGGCAATTAAATTAGAAAAGCTGTTTTAGTCGACACTAATTGAGCCATGTATACCCTTCTGTATCACCTGGTGTTTTTTCTTCTAGAGATGAAGTGTGACAGAATGTTACAGCACACAAACTGATTACAAGTCTGTGAGAGTCTCAACAGCTGGTTAATTGCTAAAGTAATCCAATAAACTTGTCTTAAATAAACCCTGCTGTACTGTTATATAAATGACTTGTTCTCAGTTCTACTGACTCTGTTGATGTGTGGGTGCATCACTGAAACGAATGCATCTGTATCCATCATCACTGCTCCCCACCTACTTGTTATTCAGTTACTATTTCTGTTATTCACTAAGCAGCTGTAAACACATGTAATCCTGCAGAGCTCTGGGGCGGGAGCATCAGAGCGGGAGATGAAATCAACCCTGAATGAAGAGTCTGCAGAACACTGACCTCACTACAAGTACAGACATCATTACAAAGTATAGACTAGAATAGAAATACTATGGACCAGACATACAGTACTATCAACAGTAAAATAGAACTCAGTGTTGCTTTCTTCCACCTCTCTCTCTCTCTCTCTCTGTATGAGTCATGATGTAAAAGGTGATTTTGAATTTAATGTTTCAAAGTCAGAATTTTTCTCTTCATCATCTATTTTACTTTCTGTCAGTGGATTCACATTTATATCATTATATCCTGAATGTTCTGAGTGGTGAAACAACACTTCATTACATATGTACAATTTAACCCTTTCAGAAGCAAACAAACAACAAGTTATTATTTTAATACAATTATTTAAAATATTAATTATCCTTCTGTTTGATGCATGTTCTGCATGTTAGAAATGTGGGCCTTATGACTATAATCACTCACCATGTTACTGATGAACCGTCTCTGTGTGCTCCTGCTGCTGTCTCCTCCTGTCTCATGTTTGTGTTGTTGGACAGAGTCAGTCATGTGTCACCTGTCCATCAGGCATCCTGCTGCTCTGCACACCTGTTCCCAATCATCTCATCAGCCTGCTGACCTGTTACAGGACCTGCCTCCACAGTTCAACCTCATTGGTTAATCAGTCTTTCACTGCTTTCTCTCAGCACTTGGGTAAATAGTTTCAGTTTTTTGTCCTCCCAGCACTTTGCCTGTTTACCCAACATTTCTTGTTGACTCTTCGATTTGTCAAAAAAAAAAAAAACTGTGACAGAGAAGTCTGAGCTTGAACAAAGAGACACAGTCACATGAGCTTCAAACAACAGAAAAATTAAGTAATGAGATTTAGACACCAAAGCAAAGCCTCCAGCACTTCAATCACTTTAATCCTTTCTTGTGAGGACAATGAATTCATGAGGACAATAATAAGCTCTAATTACATTTTCCAGCTCATGTTTGCCCCTGACTTACAAATGTAAATGAAGACATGATCCTGTTTGACTTAATTGCTGAAACTGTTTTCTCCTTTGTGAGAGTAATAATATACAGCTGTTCTGTCACAAAGCTTTACTGTCACTGCAGAGGTCTGCATCATGTAAAGAAGCTCAGGGAGGTCTGTGTCTTGTTAAGTGTGAGGCTCTGTGTATTAACTCATTATTAATGGTGCCTGGAAGCATCAAAACCTCTCTGAAGCTGAGCTGCCTTTAAAGCAACCTTGTTAGTTCCCGACCTTATGGACTTCCACATTAAATCATCAGAAGCAAATCCAATCAGTTACTGTAATTAATTTTTCTTATGCGATCAAATCCAGTATTTTCTGGATTGATTACTAATGAGACTGTTTTAATTTGCATTAGGCTACTAAAAGGAGCAAAGTCAAATTATGCATTATATGAGAATCCAACTGGGCTAAAAACTGGACAAAGGAAGGGAGAGCACACAAGTTACATTAAAAATATATGTCACTTTAAATAACAAAAAATCGAACTCAAGTCAAAGACAAACTACATGTCACAAAGCAAACAGGGTTGAATCCAGGACTGAGAAGAAGACTGACTGATTGCCACCAGCTCGATTGGAGAGCAGAAAGACCAGGTGATCCTAATCTACTAACGAGCTGACTCCGCCCACCAGGCTCCTGCAGGGAGAGGTCTGCTCAAAGAGGGGCATCACAATAATGACTGGAAGTATGGCCTTATACCAATGAGAGCTCTATCAACTCTGTAGCTTGGTCACTATGTTCTTGGATATGCAAAGGGCACAGGTCCGGTTTTAGTGATAAATGACCTCAAATAAGAAGGGTCTCTCTGCAGGAGGCAAAGCACAATGGTGTCATTTCTACACAGTGTAACTTTGTGACTGATGAATGCTCAAATAAGAGTCCTGAGCTTTCACTCCATGTGGTAAATTTAACCATATAATCAGTTCTTGATTAACTCAGTGGTGTGGCCTAGGCTATACACACCTGAGGTGACCCCCTCCTCCGACTTTGCATGACAAAATATCATTTTATTCCAGACAGACAGCAGAGAGGCTCAGAACATCTCTTAATGGAGTGAAGACCATTAAACTAGACTGATGCATGTGCAGAGCATACAGATTTTTCAGACGAAGACAGCACTTCCTGTCAGCTGCTTGATGGCTGTCAAATGGAGCTGTTAGGATTTAGATGTTATTAGGATGTCACAGTAACAGACAGCCAGTGAAGTGGCTGAAAATCTGTCAAATTAGCAACAGGTGAGACAGCTGACAACCACAGAATGGACACTCAAGGTGAAAGAAATTCAGCTGTGCATCACTTCTGCAGATAAAACTAGAGCCAACTTTCAGAAAGAGACATCCTCAACTTCAGCAGATAATATAACTGCTTTATCAACTTCATGAGGAAAAGTAATTTACTTTCAGTCTTCTGTCATAATGTGCCTTCAAAAGCATGGCCAGTGTCTCTTCAAGGTGCCTACTTCTACCTGCTATAACAGTGTTCATTACAATATAATGTCCTGATGTCTGAATAGCATTACTGAACATCACATCTCTTGATCAGACACAAAAGGCAGGATGTAAAACAGACCAAACTATATGTAAGAGCTTTCGTCTGTTACCATCAATAACTGTTCTCTTTCTGCTGAGACTAAGAGTATAAAGAGTATAAGAGTATAAATATGGTACAAGGAGGAAACATCACAACTCTCCAACCTGCTGATTAGCATGCATAAGGAAATTAATCTATGACGTATCAAAGCAGAACAAGGACAGTTTCTGCAGCCATCCAATGACATTTCTGGAAGTAACTTTGAAACGAGCACACCCTGTTCTCCACTGAACTGAAGTATGTGACACTTAAGGTGCTTTCAAGTACCTCCTCAAGATATACAGGCAGATGTGTAGACGATGGTTCTCGATCTTAATAGAAACTCTTTAATGTTCAGTTCTTATCAAGCGACAGACTTGAAATAAACTAGAAATGAACCAATCAAAGAATAAACCAAAAATGAACCTATGGAGTCTAAACACTGCTGGTGATGTTAGTGAAAAGATGCCTGGTGTGATTAGGAGGGGACTTTTGAGAGCTTGACCCAGACACTGGATGTGGGGCAGTGGGGGTGGATGGAGGTGGAAACGCTCCACATTAAATTGACAGCTGACAGCAGAGAGAACAGATTAGAAGTTTAACAGCAGAAAGATGATGGAAAATGGAGATTGTAGTAAATACTATTTGGTTAAACTGAAAGTGTGAATGCCCATGATCAACTTATTAGAGAAGCAGTAAAGGAGAAAGGAAGAGAGAGAGAGGGAGAGGAGTGACTGAAGGACAAACATCTTTGTGCTTGAACTTACGCTGAGCTTCAGTATTTTAGATGAATTAATGAGTTTTTAACAAACCCTTGTAATTAAAATTTGGCCTGTGGACATGTGATCTTACTAATTATAAACTGCCTTTTATGAAAGACTGTTCTTAAACTTTTCATGTTAATGCAGCAGTAATGCAGAGTTAGGCTCACTAATTCTCTAGTTTTCAGGAAATCCTCCCTGAGGCTTCACAGGCTTCACACAGTCCTCTCAAGCTTCTCTGCTGCATCTGAAGCTACTTCTGGGGGTGGAAAAAGTACCACTCATGAATAGCAATTGAATACAGTTTAAATTCAGTTCAACCACAGACTGTAGAAAAAGATGGATGACATGACAGCTCCACAAGAGTGAAGAAAGAAACCTCCAGACTGCAGTATGGGTCATAAAGCCCGCCTCCTCCATGTTAACAGATGGGACATGGGTCAAACTACAAAACCAAAATACACGTCAAATACATATTTCATGAACATGGTTTCTGTAACTATAGTTTGTTCTTATCATGCAGATACAACAGACAGACAGCAGAGGGTAAAGAGTCGAGGTTCAAACAGTGACTGATTAAAATGATATCCAAGCTGTCAGATGAAGAGCTGTAGGGAGATTTAATTCCTCCTCTTGAGACAAAAAGGACAACTGGAGGTGAAGTTGACTCTCCGTCTCAAACTGCTTCATTGAACTGATGAAACACATGAAAGACTCCTGCTGTTGTTCTTTAAAGCCAGGCACCAAACTGAACAGATGAGGTTAACATCCAGCTGAGGAGATTAATAACCTTATTATTCACATTCAAACAGTGATGATCAGCTTCATGTAGGGGCCTCTGAGGTGAACAAGAAGGTACACACGTCACACACCACACATATTGTCACTTAGTTGTCACTGTAAATTATGTGAGAAGAGTTTAACAGCATGTTAAGACAGCAGAGGACACATCTCAGTCCTCTCTTGTAAGACATATGAGACATCATAAGCAGTCTGTGGATCGAGTCGGCGATTAGATGATACAGACGTTATATCTCTCTAATGTGTGTAAAATCAGGGTTCTTCTGAGTATCTTCATGTTTAATGTCACAGCAATTTGATGAAATTAGCTCTGCTTTGACCTGTTCTTTGACTCACCCTGGAAAGTTTCACATTCATGATAAGAATATCAAAAGAGCCTTGAAGCTGAGGTCAGAGACTGCGGGATCTTCACATCATTTATTCACCCCTGCAGTTGTGTGTGTTTGAGGTTGTGAGAGTATGTTTCAGTGTGTAGAGCCAAACACTCACTTGTGTTCCCTGTGGCCACTTTTATTCCTTCTCAAGAGACAGAAAGTATATTTTGATCAATTCTGGCTACTCTGGTTACTGTGGCTGTAATCCCATCACCTCTGATCCTCATAGCCAGTCAGACAGGAAGAGAGCAGAGCAGCAAGAACGACTTCTCCTCATGTACTTGCAAACATGCCACCATGTCGTCGGTTGTGAGAAAGGTCGGCTCATCTATCTCTACTGGAAGCAAACATTTTGGTCTCTTTATTGTTTGTTGTGTTGAATAATCTAAACGATTTCAACAAACAGGTTTTGCCACATTGAAAAGGTCAGTGCTTTATTATAATCAGCCTTAGAAGCCTGTTAGAAGGCACAGCATGCACACATATAATGAGCAGTTAATTCACAGCTTTAATGGTCTAAGTGATGATGGTAAACACAAGTTCAGCCAACACATTATCTGATCCAGGAGTAAAACAAGTTTTCAGACTGTGCTTCATTTGTCTGCTCTGACCTGGTCCAAGTTCTGCATCAGCATGACTCTGATAATTATATAATGTGTGATATAAGGAGAGAGTTCAGCTGTACAACAACCACAGATGTGTAAAGAACCAACTTCATTTAATGTCATATTTTAGATTCAGGACCAACATCAAAAGAGAGATGATATGTCGGGTCAGCAGAGAGGACTGAAGGACAAGAAGCACAGAGAGAAGAGAAGTCACAAGAGTGTGGAGAGACAAAGGCATGATGTCAAGTTTAAACCCCTCACTGTCTGAATACAAGTGTGTCTGTGTGAGCTAACTGTAAAGAGGATTGGATGGAGGACTAAAGACGCCAGAGACTCATAAAATGACATTAACAGTAGGTTAGTACTTTAGATAAAATAATTTAACAATCACCTGATGTTAAATTAAACTCGAGAGAAGTGAAGCAAACACAGCTCAGGCCCAGCTCAGTCCTCAGCACTGACAGTTGATCACATTAGACCCTCCTTCAGAAGGACAACCTGACTAAAGGGGACATTAAAACGCAGTAAGTACATTTTCTGGGGAAGCTATTTAAAAATAATAGCAGAAGCCATTTTTGGTAAGTTACTAATGTAAAGGAAGCCTCTTTTATAGTTGAATAAAAAGTGCCTCGCAGACTAAAGAAAGACCTGTTTAATGTGAAGGAGATGCTGTGTTTGTGATGAGGACAAATGCACTGATGTTAATAAATACTTCCTGAATGCTTCAGTTAACTGTCAACCTGCAGACATGCTCAATCAGTGTCATACTTGTAAAATGTGGATATATGATGATATTCACACTAAGGTATGTGCTGGAATTCTACTTCTGTCTATTATTAATATTTATATATGAAAAACGACTCTGCCTCCCTGAGCTGAGGGCCTCAGAAGTCCTCTGCTGCATTTCAAGGTGGTCTCTGAAGGAATTTGTGGAATAAGAAACGAATGACAAACAGCTGACCGTGACATTTACACAACCACAAATACCACATCCCCTCATTTTGATTCAACCTGCACTTCGACTAAACATCATTTCCTGCTTCCTGTTTGGGAGTTCATGGGTGCATCCCAAGTTTATTACTTTGCATCAACATTCCCTCACTTGTGTCTTTTCTTGAATCTAAGCCCCTCCCACCGAGGAAGCATGGAGAGATAGAAAGGAAACAATGCAAGGAGAGAGGAAACAAGGACATATACACACACTCCCACACACAGTCAGGTTAACCCAAAGGTGTGTGAAAGTTGGGATTTTCTGTCAGAACGTTTCTGTTTCTACACTGAAACTCTCAAGGTTACAATGTTCTCTGAATACTTTGGTAAAAGGAAGAAAGTTGTTTCAATGCAGAGAAGTAAAGATGTCTTTTTGAACGGATTTGCTAAATGTCCCCATGATTTGGTGATAAAGACCAGGGACACAAAAGCACACAAATTGTTGTCTCAACAAGAAAGATGTCTTCAAAGAATCCCTTCCAGTCTATCAGCAGAACAGAGTCACCCTAAAACCATGACTTCTCTGAAGCTATAAAAATAAATAAAGTTTGAAAAACTGACCAAAAGAAGGAAGCATGAAAATGAATAATGGTTTCCGAGGATGCCCAAATTTCTTCTGAATTCAATTCAAAATGTCGTCTAGTGATCCTAGTAAGACACCAGGAATCAATAATAATCACACAACAACCACCTGTGAAAATACAATTCTATTCAATTTTAAACTGTGATTGTTGCATTGTATTGCCCGTGGTCACTTAAATAAAGACAGCAAGATGAAAGCATGAAAATATCTCTGTGGAGAAATCAAAATGAGTTCTTTTGAAAAAGTCCAACACAAAGCAGCTCCAACAGCAACCACTTACAATAAACCAGCTCCAACAAAAAGCAGATCAAACATGAAGCAGCTCCAACAAGAAGCAACAAGAAAACTAACTGGCTTCAACAGAGCCAGCTCCACAAACCAGCTCCAAGGCTGCATTTGTGTGGTACACCTATTAAATCCATTCCAACAGGGTTACCATTGAAATAAAATCATTTCAATTTCTGTGTGAAATTATCTTCACAAAAAAAAGAAGATATTATTCATTTTGACCTCATTCTACCCTGACATAAATAACCTATAAAAACTTATTGAGGAAAGTGTGTTTGGCCACCTTTGATAATGAGTGTAGAAAGAAGGGTCTCATCTATCTACACAAACAAACTCCCTCTTGTGTTTTGTTAAGCAGCCGACTTAAAAATATTCAGCTCCACAGTAAAAAACAGGAATATAATGTATCAAACGAGCAGCTCCACACAGACCTGGAGGCATTTGGAGCAGACACATAATCACATTCATCAGAGGCCAAATGCACTTTCTGATTGTCTCATGTGTCTGAATGGCTGAGAGCTCTGCAACATGTAACCAAGAAAAGTGTGTCCCACTTTACTCCAACGCAGCAGTCACATAATTTCATTAGTGCTACAAGACTGTAACATTTATTAGTGTTCAATTTAGCGGGAAACAGTTTTCAAGCAAACTGAGAGCTTCCCTGAAACGATTCTTCCTTGAAGCTTTTCTCTCTTTCAGCGTGGAGCAGCTTTTATCTGCAGTTTACTGGTCAGACACAGAGTTCATGTTTTAGTAAATTAGAAATACTGAGAGGAGAAACAAATACAAGCCACTAACTGTCTATTTCACAAAGGGCTGCTTAATGAATGTTACATTCTGGGTTCATATATTCACAAATAGTGATATTCTGTGGGAGGGTAAAATACCCTGTGAGGAATTTTGTTTTGAGAAGTCAATTTCCATTCCATCATCTCAGTACATTATAGTTTTCTCGTGGACCATTGAACCTGTGTAATAACCATCACTGGAGTTCTCACATCTTCACTGTGGTCGGCCAAAATAAAAGACTGAAGCTGACGTGAAAGTGTCTCATATTTATAACCAAGCCTTAACAATAACTTCAAGATTTATCTCATTCTCTTTCTGTCTCTATTATTAGCTGTTATATGATTTGACAGGACCACTCACTGTCCAACAACCACAAAGAAATGTTTTTATCATCAGTCAAACTCCCTACTGTTAAAACAGATCAATTCCTAGCCCTGTTCTGCCTCAGGACCAGTCTGAGAACAAATCAATTTGTGTTGACCACGTTATAGTAAGAAACAAAACTACAGCACCAAGAGTGACACAGAAAAGAAACAACCGAAGTGCAGTGCACTCTGGCCCTGTAATGACAGCTATTTCAAAATGAGCTGGAATCAACCCATGTTGGGAAAGTTCTGAAAAAAAACCACCTAATAAAACATTTTCTTTCTAAGTACTTCAGTTCCAGAGAGGAATCAAACAAACACACAGACCAGAGCCCCGACCGTCACAGAGTCTCCTCTCCCTCCAACTGTATTCATCTGCTGTCTCACTGGAGCAGAAAGTGTTGTCTGTGTGTTCAGCTGAAATGAGTCTGGTGATGTCACAGATGTCATTGTACCAATCCAGCTATGAATTGGATTGGTGGACAGTTGTGTGTGTCAGTCCAAAGTTCATCTATCCAGAGAGCTCATTCAATTTCTTTGAAACACAGATGGAAAGAAAGAGTGTCTCTTCTTTCATTGTATAGAAGAATAAGTACACCTGTGAGACAAAAGGCAACGCTCACCTTAATGCTTTCCAGTACACTATACGTGGTGATGAGAAGCTAACAGTAAGCAGCACATATTGTTAGTCATAGTAGAAACAGCACAGGTGTTACTTATGACACTAACGATCTACTAACGATTCTACTGTGAGTGAATCACAGCTCATCAACAACAGACAGAGACTGATGCAGCTAATTAACTTTATTAATCACACCTGTGCTTCTGCTGCTACATGTCATAGTTTCTTCTTTTAGAAAGGCTGATTGCCACCCTATTTTTGCACATTTGTCGTGTGAAACATACAGAAGGTCTCATTACATAATAATACATAATTATTATTTTTTTAACCATCATGTTTATACTTTCAATTAGACAACAGTAACAAGATACAAAAGCTCTCGACTTTTTTCCCCCAATTATATGTCGGCTTGTCTGTCTCTTTAAACTTTACCAGAAGCTTCAACAAAACTTGAATAAACAACAAATTCACAACTGCAGTCAAAAACTGATGTTCCTAGAATGATACACACACCCACATACATACTACACTACTACTGCTTTCCTCTACAAGGAGATGAGAGGAGAGACATTAAAAGGTTTTATGGGATAAACAGATGCAGACTCATGCATGCTTGTAAACAGGCAACCCACTGGTGAACACACACATTCTGATGCACTGGGAGTGATTTTGCAATGTGAATTAGCTTTCTCAGGAGCGTCTGTCACGGCTCAGAGAAGCCACATTGTAAAGGGCAGTTTGAATAGGAGGATTTCAACCACTGTGTTGCATCAGCACCTCAATGACGTGCTGGGAGAGGAGGCTGTGTTTGCTGTCATGGATAAAAACGTCTTGAATCCAAACAACACATTGCAATGACAGAGAAATTGACAGACTGAGGCAAGTTTGTGTTCATGGAATAGTAGGTGGAATACTGAAGGAGGGGGAGTAAAAGGAAAGAGTATCAGCGGGAACTCACTGAGTAATACTGCAAGTGGAGCGCAGACATGACATTTCCTAAAGTCCTAAAGAGAAAGACTGAACCACAGCAGGTGTAATGTTTTGTCTGGCACTTTAAATGCCACAGTGTGTTCTTTCAACAGCACTGTGTACTATACTATCTCTATGATCCTCAACATAACAAACATTCTCCAGGGCACACTGAAAGAGCTACAATAATATTGGAAGGAATACTAAAAACCCGACCCATGCTGGTTTGTACTGTAGAGATGCAAAAATGACTACAAAATAAAGAACTTTGAAAGAAACAAAACGAGGGAAAGGAGAAGAAATCTGGGTTCAGTTGGAAGCCTTCTACAGAAACCCAAAACCAATGTGACAGTGCAATCTTTAAGATTACACCCACAAGGGAAGAGATAAAGAGGGAGACCCAGAAACAGCTTGTTGAGGTCAACAGACACAGAGGCAAAGGTGAAGATGGATTTGCAGAGGGCAGCCAGGATTGGGAGGATTGAGGAGAGTTTAGGTTGAACTGCGCTCCACTTAGAAAGATTGGGTCAGTCAGGTAAGTCGAGCATCCTGACAGACAGGTGAGCTGCAGGCTGTTAGATGAGCTGTGATAATAGCCCAAACAAACAGACTGAAAAAGACAGGAGGGAAGCTCAGCTGAGGTTAAAAGATGGTTTACATCAGACACTCACTTTAGAAACATTGAAAAAGGAAAATCTCAGACCTTTCTAGTGTGGTTAAATAGCAAGTGCACACAAAAAGTATAATCGGCAATGTGGCAACAAATATCCCCACCAATTTTAAACCAAACTCAAGCCCCTGATGTAATCACTGGGGCTGTTTTCTGATACACTGTGGGATGCAGTAAACACAACACCAGAGAGCAACAGGCATTCAGCTAGTAATCTGAAAAAACAAGCCAAGGAAACTATCAAAGTAAAATACCGTCAATTAAATCTTCTATAGCTTCTTTCATTCCAACTGAAAGTTGTAAAGCTACAAAGCGTTTATTCTTCAGATTTTGCTCTTTTTAATGCCATTTGTTGAATTATTGATTCCCTTTCTGCTCACACTCACCCACGCGTAGTTTACTACTCTCTTGGAGAGAGATCCGTGGGAGGCTCAACCTTTCAGTATTCAATTACTGCAGCAGCAGTGCAGTCTGATAAAAACAGCTCCTGTAGAAAGCAAAGCTGGAAACTAATAATGGTACAAATAATGGTGCTGGATTTGTTGCACATAATGCAGGTCAAGGACCCTTTTTCTGACTGCCTAGTATGGAAGATGTAAACGAGACCCCCAATCCCATTCTTTGATTTGCCCTCATGTACTGATGAAGCTTTTGTGGAATTCAGTTGACTGAGAGAAACTGGCTTTTGTAATAAAAAGCAAGTAGACTAAGAGAATGGAACAGTCAGTCTTATATTAAATTGTTAAAAGAAGCATCAATAGAAGATGTGGAAGCATTAAAGAGATTAACCCAGAAAGTGAGGGACTGGATGCCAGAAAACTTTCGTTGTCCATCACATTGTTTGGAGTTAGAAGGAAGGTTTGGAGGCTTTATTATCCCTCTGTGCTAAGCATCCAATTAGTTTGATGTATCCCCTCCTCTGTCAGCATTTCAGGGTATGTTTTCTGCAAAAATGTTGATGGTTTCCAAACATAATAAAACTGCTTTAATAGCAACAGTCTCCAATATTCCCCACAGAAAAGTTAAAGGCTTATTGGCTCTAGTTCCTAAAAGTTCTTAACAGCTCTGCATTGCTGGTTCACTCCCCCTCTGATGTGGAGTCCAGCCAAAACAGTAAACTTAATGTGCAGCTCGAAGCTTAAAGGAGTGACTTAGATGGAGGATTCTCTCTCAATAGCTGAAAGCAAAACACTATTCATCACACAAACACTCTCACCATGTGGCTGCTGCTGCAGGGGCTGGAAAAAACACTGTCAACGACGCAAACTGCAAACAAGCACAGCCGTCTCACTGTCAGATGGATGTGATCCAATTAGATTGACTCAGTTATGAAGAATATCCAATAACGTAAAAGTTTACTGACATCACTGCAGCAAATATTATTCAGACTGCTTTGCTGACGGAGTCAAAGTCAAAGTGATACGCCTCCACAAAGCACACAGTTCATCACAGTCCACCCACCCTGTCACATCACAACCACATGGTCATAGAAGAATAAATATTGGACTTGGCTTTATTTTCTAATGTATTACTTTTTTATCAACAAATAAAGTATATCTAAAATTCCTTCATGTCAACAAACACTCATTATTATTCCTCCATTTTCTGTTGATAATAAAACAAGTACAAGTCATTGGCTAGTTTCTAATAATCATTTACTCTGCTACTGTTAGAATGGAAAGTAGGTTCAGTGATGCTGATTTCACATCTGACTTTGCTTTATTTGGCCAAATCTTTCAAAAAGAGCTTCAGCATTAAGCTGTCGCATGCATAACAAGTGATGTACTAAGGAGCTGACATGAACTATTCTGCTAACTTTAGAGTGCAAGCAAAAGAAAATCACACACTGGATGAACAGGCAGATTGTAAAACATCATGCTAGAACATCCAAAAATCACTCCAGAAAAAGGAAGAAAACTTGGTAAGACTGCTATATTAGGAATAGTTCATATGAATGATGAGGAAGCAAAGCTGGCCCTAATTCAGTCCAGCCGATCCAGCTGCTGAAAGCTCTTTGTCTCTTCAGTTTCAGACTAATTAGCTGACTCCTCCTGTAGGAACGGAGGCTGACAGCGTCTGCTACATGCCAGGAAGAGACAGCGTGTGTGTGCCAGCTCAGTCTGACAGGGCAGCATGGGAGAGGTTATGGGGTCAGGCTGGAGATGAGGTGAAGAGAGCTCGGGCGTAATCACAGATAGAAACAATATTTTATGTTGATGAAAAGGGAAATATGGAGCTTATTAATTTAGCCAATTGAACCTGTTAAATGGTTGAAGGCAGGTAATAGGGCCAGTGAGATGAACAGAAACAGCCTATTTTCAATTAGTTGTTTACAGCAACAGCTGCGTCTGTAGGGCTGTAACCTGGAATGCCTTCATCTCTTGGTGTGAAAAACAAGTGAGGAAAATACACAGAACACACTGCACTTCTTTCAAAGTGAAGGTGAACACAAACTCGAGAGACTGAATGACTTTGTGTAAAAGAGAGAAAGCGGAAGGAGAAAGACAAAAACAGAAAATAGAGCACTTTTACTTTACCTACTCGTGACTTTGTATTCATGGAGTTTGACAAAAATAGCTGTTTTGAAACTTGTCCTTAATATCTTGAGAGGCAAAGATGGCACAGAGGAGAAGATGGAGTACAACTATAAACACACACTGGCAGTTCAGCATGCAAATAAAATGTCTCGCCTTTGAAACCTGCCAAGAGCAGAGCAGCTCTCTCTCCTGAAAGCCTTTAATTCCTCCTCTTTACTTCTTGCATAGCAGGTGGTAGTCTGTGTGGAGTGTGTGATACTAGCAGTGTGTTTGTGTACTGTATCTTTTGTTTGTTCTAAATGTGGGACTATTTAGTGCTGTAGGGGGTCTTTGGGCTGGAAAAACTCTGTGTTATTAACTGATTATTAAAGATTTGTTTTCACAATCTTTGTTCATGCAGACCAAAGACTATAAAAAGCAGAGGCAGATGAGGCTTTAGCGAGGCCGGTCCAAATCCCAGCATGCAAACAAACACAGTGAGAAATGCTTTTTGTGTCCTGAAGAAGTGAGGTCAGAAATCATACACAAACATACATACAGACACACTGTCCTCATGAGAGGAGAAACAACACAATGTGATGAACAGTCAGTACTTCTCTCTCTGGTGGGACAGCACAGCACGGCATCTCTCCCTGCTGTTTGCCTCTAATCTGTTTTTATCTCTCAGCTCTTTATTTGTCTATACACACTTTAAGTCCCTGTTTCTCTGACATGTCCTCCATCCTACATCTCAAACACAGCTCCATGGTTCCTGCTACGGCTGGCTGGTTCTTAAGTGATTTACAACATAGACACTTAACTCTGGGCTGAATCCAATTCACACTCAGTCGATAGCAGACAAAGCCTTTAAAGAAAGAGCCTCTCCTCTTTTTTACATGACAAAATTACATGACTGAAGATGTGAAGCTTTGTCCTGGTTTATAGGACAGAAGATGGAGGTCAGTCTGTGTGCGGTCGCTCTGTTTGGAGAGTCTGGTGGAGAAGAGACGGAGAGAGCTGAGGTCCAAACATTGAACAGGACACAAGAGAGCAGCTGCAGCCCTCTGGCTCTGACAGAAGACAGGAAGAGGTTCAGGTAGAGGAGGAAATGGTAAGCTATAAGAGGAAAGGACCAAGGACTGGACACTGACAGGACACACAAACCCCCCACTCACAGTGTCAAGCTCACATCATGTAGCCTTCATTTAAACTGAGGACTGCAGGGTGCTGGTTTCCATTTGAATAGGACTGCTCTGCTTTACTCAGGGAAACCTCATATGTCCACACTTCTAATACAGACTCTGAAGGCTCCCAAGATAGAAATAAAAGGCAATCTAATTTCTATTATCAGTTGATTCAATGTTCATTTTCTCCATTATGAACGGTCATCATCTCACCATCTGCTGGGCTACAGTGCTGATCAGCTCAGCAGGTGTGTTGTGATCTAATAGGATCAGACAGGTGTGAGACATGCAGGATAATAACACCTCTGCTCCAACAGAGGAAGCTGGAGGGAAGTCAACAGCTCCATGAGGGAGGAACATATTTGGACATGACGATAAGAGATTGATATGAATGCACTTGTGCACTCATAAACCATGCATTATACAATTTACCCATTCATCAAAAACTATTAAGTTGCACTTACTTTTAGTAGTTTTAGGCACTTATTGAAGGTTTTCTTGCAGATGTTTAGGACGTTTTGCAGAAGTACTCTATTTTCTAAGATATAAGTGGATTTTTTTCTCTTTCAGTCACTTTGAGTTATGAAAGCTTTGCAGAGGGAGAGATCTCTTTCTCTCTTTGAGATGGTTTACGTTCCCTGTAACGTTTGAGCAGAACTCAGCTAGCTTTGAAGTCTAATGTAAATCTGTAAATCTCATTTCATCTGTCATGCACAAAAACATTCAAAGGTAGGATATCTAATCCACACTAACCATAATTTGCATGATGCATATTGCAATGACACTTTTATTTCCTTTAATGGAATGAAAATGCTATAAATACTATATTTTGGTTGTTGCTCTTTAAAATTCAGAACATGGAGTATGATTAGAAGTTACTCAAAGCCTCATTGGATATATTCTATTGGAAATAAACTTCATGTCTATTCAGTGAACACAGGTAAAGAGAGCAATGTGATGTTAGAAAAAATGGAGCAAAGTCCCAGTAAAATAACGTGAATAATGACGTGCTGAAACTGCATGCTAACATCATCTTCCCTGAAACAATGACTCAAATCAATGCTGTAAAATGCTCCAAGTCAATCTTCTAAATTTATATTACACAATAAATGCTTCATAAGAACAGAACTTCAAGACATGCTTTTTCTAAAATGATGAAAGCAAAACATAAGAGTTATTTTGGCAAAAACAAAGTTCACTACAAAGAGAATGTAATGTCTGTGATTAACTGAGAGAACAGTGTCTTTACCCCTTATTTCTTTTTGGCAAATTTCCACTAATGTTCCTGTGATAAATTTCCTTTTAAGCAGCATAAAGAAAAGCTTCAAAAATGTGTTGCTGTTGTCTTCATCCCCATCAAAACCACCAAGAACAGTAACAGTCCTGGCTGTTTGTATGTATATTTGTATGCAGTGATGTCTTACTGAGGATCGTGAAACAATAATACTCTGTTGACGGTCAAGCAGCTTGTTTCACATTATTATGTTACATATAAAGCCTCGGGATTTTAATAACTGCATCAGAGACACTCCGTCCATAACAATGGACACAGGCAGATTAATGTATCACAGAGTCATAGATTATTTTCCCATTGTTAAAATGGTCAAAGTAACAATTAGCTTCTATTGTTGATTAATCTGTCAGTTATCTTCTCTATTTCCCAAAGCTCAAGGAAAGATATATAACAATTTGAGATGTGGAGCTACTGAGTGTTATTAATATTGAAGACTGATATGCAAACTCTTATTGGACGTGGAAATTAAAAAGCTGTGAGGAAATGATGACTGACTTCCATCTTGATAAAAACATTCCATTTAACTTCAGGTTGTAACGATGTGCTGATTTGTCACATCTGACTGATTCTCTCTTTTATATCATTCACTGAATATTAACTGACAAGCTGATGTCAATTATCATCAACTGTGCTGTCTGATAGGTCATAAGAATCACTGCTGATGGCTGATGCTCATCATCATTTGTCAGATAAATAACCTTCATTAAATTAAAGCAGAAACTCAGCATCAGTATTAATAAACTTTTGACACATGACACAGGAAGTTTGGAAACAGGAAGTTTGTGCTTTCTTCACTCAGTCTTCATTTACTGCTGTCAGAAGTTTGAAATGCTCCTGTTTCATCAAAACATATTAAATGTCATTTGAAAGTCAGATTTCATAATTATATCTGATTGTTCATATGCATATCAAGATCTGAGGAGCACAGAGGAGCACTGGGATATTACCTGTCATCCAACAGACAGTTAAAAAAAAAAAATACTGTTAAATATGAAGAATGATATTTAAATATGTCTGCTAAATGGTAAATGGACTGCTCTTATATTGCACTCTTATAGTCTTCCAGACACTCAAAGCTCTTTACACTACATGTCAACATTCACCCTTTCACACACACACATTCACACACTGATGGCAGACGCTGCTATACAGAGAGCCAAGCTGCCCATCAGTACTGATCTAATCACATTCACACATCGTTGACTGTCGGCCTTAGGAAGCAATGTGGGGTTCAGTGTCTTGCCCAAGGACGCTTCGACATGTGAACTGCAGGAGCTGGAAATCAAACTGCCAATCTGCAGATGAGAGCTGATTACTACAATGTGCTACGATGCAAAGTGGCTCTGGTCAGCCAGAAAGCTAATGCACACAGTAACCATGGAGATGGAACACGATGACTATGATTAGCCCCAAGTATCTGTGGTGCAACAAATTTTAGTGCTTGATTTAGTTACAAACTATTTACCTGCCATTGACTCTTTATAAACAGTGTTAGAGGTTAGACATAAGCTTACTCAAGCTGGAGCTTTTAACAGTCCACATAATGACAACAACAGATGATAAAGAGTGTCAACAATCTGAGAAAGTACTGAGTTATGAAGCTCTTTTCCTCTTGAATCTGTGACCTTGAAAAAGTTCCATTTGAGAGCTTCAGTGAATCTGAGAGGACTTATTATGGACTGATGGGAATGAAAAGGTACTACACTGTCATTTCTACCAGCAGCCAGCAGACAAACACTCCTCAGAAGTCCTCTTCACCTCGCTCTGACAGAGAAGTGGAGTCGAATTCATGTGCAATGGGGATATTTGGACACAGTGGAATTAACACATTTTTTAATGGTTTAGTGACAATGGTTTTCAAAAGAGTGAAAAACCTTTGGGATATTGAAAAATGATTCTCATCATCTCTCCATAGTGACACTGGCACAGTGAGGAAAATGGTGAATCGCAACAATCTGAACTGAACCCAATAATAAAGCAATTTTATGAAAATGTTTTAGCCCAGTGCACAGAGAGAATGACAGACAAAGTATTAATTTCACAGTTCATATGTGTATCTCTTTCAGGCAATGGTTCATCAAACACAGACAAAGCTGTTAGACTGGTAGAGATACTTTGATCTGCTCATCAGAATGCTTCAGAGGCATTGGTTCAGAGTCTAGTGTGTATTCAGTTAATCACAGCAGTGCAGCCAATTTCATATGGAATGGTGATTGATGTCAGTTTATTTAATTCAGAGAAACAAAAATCAGAGAAATAATGTTATAATATATATAATGTAAAGTTCCTTTCATAATTCTTTATAAATGATTTATTGTGGAGCTGATCAATAGTTGCACCAATGACTCCAACAAGCCAATAGTCTTTCTACATAGAACAAGAGAACAATAACCAATAATTCCCCTCATAAAGTGTGTGTCTCCTACGAAGATATGATTTCATCTTGTAGATTAGACACGGACATCCATTCTGCTGTCAGAGCTGTTCAATGCTGAGGATGATTGAGGACCTACAAGAGTTGATGACATTCACCCAGAACCTGCACTTTCAACAGTCCCCACCCACCCAGCCAGCCTCACAGAGGAGAGCCAATGTTCGGTCAGTGCAGCACATAAAAGCCTGCCTTACACTTTGCATTTAGAGAGTGTGGTGGGTGGGTTTTGATTGAAGGATAGAAGGAGAAAAAAACCCCACAAAGTAATTTCACCTCCTGAACTCTGTCGACCCAGAGGGTTTCACATGGAGGACAGATGGTCTGTGATGGACAAGTAAACTCATGTCAAGCCTGTCATCAGCCGTGACACGGAGACATCAGTTTTCACCTCACACGCTCTCCAAGATAATGACACATAATAATCGAGTTAGAGGGCTTTAGACGTGTTGAAATGAGAGGAGGTTTTATGCCACAGAGGGAGGGAGTCAAGATCACGGTTTGGGGTCATGGAAGATAAGCACGCTGCCGTGAGTTGTACTTCAAAAAGCAGCAGAGAAACATGTATGCTTCTTTTGACTGCAGCACGATTCTAACCTTCATTAAACAAGTACAAAAAGTAGCTATTAAAGCTTCACAAAGTAACCAGAGTCTGGACCTTAACTTAGTTTCAGCTGAAGCCTGAAATTGCAAGACAAGGTCAAAGTAGACAATGATGACCTTTTGATTGACTTAACCCTTTAACAGTCACACTAAGAATTACATTTACAAAAAATTAATTATTGGTAAAATTGTGTTCCTGGCCCTACATTTAGCAACTTTTCAGAGTTGTTTTGTATTTCTCAGATGGCCTTGCTTCACCCCTTCTGCTCTACCCACCATCACTTAATAATTTTGCTGCGATGAATAAAGATAGAATAAAAGAGAGACATCTTGAATTTATCTGACTCCATTCTTTGTTGGCAATTTAAACCCAAAGGACAGAGACCCATTCTTCTTCTTGTCCCACCCACATTGTCTCTCTGATAACTCCTTCCCTCTTCCTTTTCAGTTTTTTTGCTCTTTTTTGCCTCTTTTCTCATTTTCTTTAATCACTCTTTATCTTCTTTTCTCAACCCATCTTCTGTGTCGACCTCCCCCCTAGCTTTCTTTTATCGAGTCTAAACCACATTTCCACCAAAGTATTTATTCAGGGAGACCATTTTCTCTTCAGGTGCCGAGCTTCTGTCAAATACAATCAAGTTCCACAACTATCCATCATGTTTTTCTTTCTTCTTTTCTGCCATTCAGTCAGGTCTTTTCTTCCTCTCAACTCATTGTTTTCTGCTCTGAGCGATAAGAAGAAATTGATTCAGTTCCTTTTGGAAGACTGAAGCAAGGACATCATTTCTATGAGTAACACTGTCGTTCATCTGATGGGAGCTAAATAACTCATTATGCATGCTGCACTGTGTTGTAGGTGTGTTTGTTTCTTCCAACAACAGGATAAAAAGTGATGATTCCAGTTCAGGTGACAAAATGCTTTAACCATATAGTTACTCATGTTACTCTTGGGCACTTTATACAATCTGTTGTATGTAGAGAATGTATAGTCATAACCACATCTGTAGAAATGCCAAACATTGTTTCACAGCTGCTCGCTGCTCAAAAAGCACACAAAATAAAACATCGTACATTTTAAAGTTCACACTGGTCCATAAAATATTTCAGCTTTTCCAATATCTGTATTCAATTTTTACTATTGTTTCAATGGTTCATGACTTCAATCTGTTTTTATCAGACAGAGGTGAGGCAGTTTAGATTGTATTTCTTGTTCCCGGAACATGAGGTCTCTCTCCCTGTGGGAGACATCCAGGCAGCTCTCTCACCCACATAACTAAGACGACAGCAGTGACAAACAGCAGGACCCCACACACCTCTCTCTTTCTTACATGTTCCCTCCTGAGAGATGTCGTCCACACCTCACTCCCTCTGTGCTCGTCTTCTCTATCTGTGAGCAACACTCACCTTTCTACCAGCACCTAATCTCATGTTCTCTTTGTTCCTGTCACTTCTTTACCCTCTTTTACCAACAGCTTTTTGCCCATTTGTCCTCAGTTGTTTCAGAAGCTTCAACCTCTTATGTTGAAGGGCAATTCTTCAGAGATCAATGTGACACCCCACACACATAATGATCACTGTCATTATATATTTGCACCTTACATTGGATGGTTCACATCTCACTTTCCAAGGCTTGACCCCTAGGAGACTCACCTTCCTGCTATTTCTACTCATTTCTTCTCAAAATGATATTTTGTTGTTTAAATTCACATTATTCAAATATCTTCATAAATTTGTCAGGCCTGTTATATGGCCTGCAATAGGGAAAAATGAGGGTAGTGTGAGGGAGGCCAGTTTCTTCTCCCACATCCCTGGTCATGGAAATTATTCAGTGCATCATCGGAAAAGCTGTTTTTTGCTGCAAATGAGAAAGAGCAATGGGGACAGGGAGAAAGAAATAAACAGTGCTTTAATTGGCAGGCGCCCACATTAGACAACCATGTTGTCAACAAAATTGTGTTGTGGACAGTGCAAACTCTCAACAAATACTGTATGCATGAATATGTATGCAGAGCAGTTCCTGGATGGAGGTCACAAATGATTCCTAGACTTTACATTCGATGCTATGTAATCATACAGCTCAAGTGATATCAAAGCATGATCTCATTATGACCTGCAAGGTAGAAGATGTATTCATAGTAGAAAAAATATATGTTCCCTCTTTGATGACGTTGATGTTGTGCACTGTGATTGGCCAGTCTGCTCTGTCTCTGCAGGTGCTCGTTAGTGCTCATTAGGTTAACTGGCCACACCTGAGGGCCCAGGATTTAGCTGCTTACTGTGCTCTTATACTCCATACAACAACCTCACACACTCATTGTTCACTCATGCACAACCACAACACTGACTCTCCAGATTGTCACACCTCATGCCTTAGATATTTTATTTAATGTTGTAGTTTAATGTCATAACACAACTTGCACATTTGTGTTCCTGGTCATAGAATCTTCTACTCAGTGGCACCGGCTTATTGACATACAAATGTAACTTTTCAGCAAATGTTTTAAAGTTTATCTTAACTATTAACGACATAAGATATATTTGTATCGATCATAATAGGGCCTAACCAGAAATAAAACTGACTGAATCCTAAAGTCAAAATCTACTCTCTTCTAATGTTGTTTCTGCCATATGATGGAGGTGAATAGACCATTTTTTATAGTACTCAAAGCACTGAAAAATATATTTTGAAGGACACTGTGCCATTCATTGCAGCCAACATCACTGGAAAGCACAAACACCATGGTCAGGAAAACATATTCTGAGCCTTCACTACCTCAGGGCACCTCAGCTGAGGAAATTCAGAGTCAATCTGAGGATCTTACAATCCTTCTACGATCTGACCTGAACTGAGTATCATGCCAGGCAACATCATTGTGGGGTTGGCAACAGCTCAGCTTAGGACAGGAGTGCATTTGTCTGTGCTACACTCGCCTCTCTGCCAAACGTATACACCAATGTGCAGAACCAGAGCCTGCAGGACCATGACTGATCTACTCTCCACATTTACAACAAACAGTTCCAACTGTTGCAGTCAGGCAGTTTTGTTTTTATGACCATATTCCTTTTTCTATTCCCCTGCCCTTTTGCACTTTCTGCGGCTGGATATACACAAACCAAAAAAGCTTTTTTTTCCTAGGAGACGCCCACACAATCCATGCTCCAAAGACCTCATGTGTAGAGTCATGGTAGTGCTTCATCAACAAAGCTTCGACTACCTAACAGTCTTGATCTGGACCACATTTTCTATCTTATAAAAATAAATATTTGTTGTAGTGCAAATGGAATAAATTAGTTTTGATGCTGGATACACCAAGGTTTGCGGATTTCCAGGCAACTGCAACCATGTTAATGAGAGAAGTGTGTATGTCTGTATGTGTCTTTGTTTGTGTGTTCGGCTGTGATCTAAGGTGATCACTGCGAACAGTTTCCACAACCCAAGGACACGCAGTCAGCAATCAGTGTGCTGATTTCTGACAATTCCCATCTCCTTGATGTATCCTTCCAAATAATCAGATTCGTCAGAGTGGAACCAGTCAATTAGACCATTTGCCAGGAAATACTTCCGAGAGGCAAATGTTCTTACTGAACAGTCTACATCTCTTGTTCGTACAATCTCTGGTTGATGTCAGAATTCAGAAATTAATGTAATTCAGTAGAACTCTGAATGTGTTGCTGGTGTTTATAAGTGGGGAATAAGACACGCATGGAGAATAAAACAAAGTCACCAGAGGCAGAGACATTTTTTGTTCCATTTTAACCTCATTAAACATGTCTAAGTCTGCTGTGAAAATTAGAGTGAACATTTTGGTTCCTCCACAGGCCTCTAATGGATATGTATCGTGTTTCCTGATCAGTACCATGTGTAATATAAAATAAATCTAATTTTCAGATCAGATTGATTGAAGATTATTTTCCTCAGCATCGGCTGATTCAAACTGTGTTTGTTTGTTTTCTTCTCACAGAGCAGAATTGTTCCATTCTTCAAATGTCTGATCCCAAGACAACTAACTGCCAGACAACTATTGTATCATTGCTCCTGTCTCAGTTACAGTATTAAATGTTATGCACACATAATGTGGCTTTTGAATCGTCTATCTGATATATTTGTCATGGCTTCAGAGAAGATCAATAATCATCTATTGCTTTGTGTGTGTTCTACTTCTGGGCACACTGCCAGCTCGATATCAGAACAGTGTAGGAGACTGGAAACAGTGATCACAGCACAACTAAGATGTGTTCAAAAAGTCCCAACACTTTGATAAAAAAAAAATGGTTTGTTGGTCAGCTCCTTACATATTACTTTTTTAATGCATCATTGTTTTTTATAGTCAAATTAAGGCAACTGCTTGATTAAGAGGAGGATAAAGTCATGTCCAATGTTTGAGGAAGATACACCGATAAACCAAAACATTATGACCACTGACAGGTGAAGTGAATAACATCGTTGATCTCGTTACAATGGCACCTGACAGGAACGCAGCGCTATAGTTGGGCAGTTAGGTTTAGGCAAAAAGATGACTTGTTGGGGAGACATCACTGTTTGTGTTAAAAACAGCATTGCGTTGTTGGCATTGCCATGATTGTTACTGATCATTGTCTTACAGAAACAACACTACTTGGCTTCGTCTTTTTAAATAGTGTGGCTCAAAGGCAACAGGTAGAACAGATATGTAACAAATCACATTTTGTCATATATGCTGTGTCAAATTAGACACCGAAACACATGCAGACAGTCTGAACAAGGCCATCTCTCAACCTGAGTTATACTTCAGTTAGGTCGTCTTGGGTTGTGTCAAAGACACATCCAGGCCCGTAAAAAGAGCCCACCAAGGCTAACAGTAAATTTGGAATTTCCCATGTTTTAGATGTATTGGTTGTCAAGTCACCGATTTGGCAGGGTGAGAGTCGTGTTTTCAACCTGTGCAGAAGGACAGCTGCTGCAGAGACATCAAATCTGCTGAGGTTGACTTCAGCCATCTGCATGGAGTATTTGAGGTTTAGTCATAAGTCTGAGAACGTTTAAGTTATTAAGCAGCCAGCCACACTTGTTAGAATTCAAACAGCACATGGATAAAGTAGATTCATGATGCAGTGCTTTATTACTAAATGTATCTTATTCAAAATAAGGACATTCAACCTGTGGGGTATAAACCTCTTTATCTGGTTGGTTTTACAACAAGGTCTTAAAAAGTTCACCTTCATTTGTCAGGCTATAGTGTTGCTATGGTTGTGAGTGTCTGACACCTACCATGTCATAATCCTCCAAAAAGTTTCCAAACCTTGTTGTCCTTGTTTAAGCAAAAAGAGGGCTGAACTAAAATTCAGATTCACAAAATAAATTCACCATGACAGTAACCACCAGCATAATGCTGAGTTAATGGGGCTGGATTTTCACACTCTGTTGAACCCTGTGCTGTCGAGGCACTCTGTTAGGTATAGCTCTATTACTTTAGTCTACCAGACAGACCTGTCATTGCTATGCATTCAGTCAAGCACCCTGCTCTATGGGTAATAACAAACTGCATCAAAATCCACCCGAAGTGAAATCTGCGGAACATCCATCCAGTAGACTATACATTGTTCTGTACATCTTTTATTTACCCTAATTATAATGTCCATCAATAGGAGACAGGAGACTCATTTAGTAAAGTGGGTTGAATCAACATGCTGTATTGATTATCTGTGCTGCTGCTGGACTCGACTTCTGTACAGACAGTCTAAAAGGATTTGCTTTGCCCTTTTAACCTCAGAGAGGCAGAGAGAGAGACAAACGGACACCTGAGGGGACAGTGATTGACTTTGTTTTGGTTCATAAAACACTCAATAAGTTACTGAAAAAAGTGCTGCACACTGAGCTCTGTAACACAAACACGACTGCCTACCCTGCAGCTAATCCTGAGTAGGAAACATTTTAGTATCTTTTATGGTGAGAAAAAGTGCACAACAGAATTAAACAAACTACTTAGAAAAGTCTCCCTCACCTGACACTGAAGCTCACATGCCTGGGGTGTGTCCCTCCTCTAATGTATTATTCCCATTGATCACTGTCTATAAAATCAGGTTGGCCTGTTTTACAATTATGGACCTTGCTGGTGCCTTCTAATTCTTTCTTATTGAATGTTATGTTGGCAAAATGTTTCAGTCTGTATATTTTTAACCAGCCTATAAGATACAAATATACCAAAAAGACGCGTCCCTGCAGGTTATGTAAAGGCATCATGAAATAAAGATGGTGAATTTGGAAGTTGGACAGAAAATTCAGTTCATTTTGTTAATTATGCAGTCGTCAGACTGTGGCGACGCCAGCACTGGCTCTGAAAATGCAGACAATAGCAATTAATATACCTCTCTGCCCAGTCCACACAGGCAGCATCACATTCACTCACTGTTCAGCACCATGGTCAGCTACACAAAATACCCACTGGCCTCATTTGAATGTAAACCCACAGTGAATAGGATCCTCTTTTCCTCTGTAACAGTCCAAATTATCTGACGCACAGACTCAGTCCGACGCTGTCGTTGCAGAATATTGGTTTTTATGCATCCTAAACACCATCTACATAATCCTGAACCCATATTTCATATTTATAAATAACACTTTACAAACAGTACACAGTACGCTGATATTGGCTTAATTTGCTAGAAGCTTTTCATCCAGACAAACTGTATCTGCAGAATCTCACTTCAAGATTCGGACTAAAAAGAATAACCTCTCCAGAGATAAACTTCAGCTCACACTGAACACTTCCCTGTTTCTTCTGTGTGAACATCAATGACTTTACGATTATAAAAATAAAACTGTGTTTGAAACCAGCAGTTTTTGACTCCAGTAAATCAAAGTGAAAAGTGTAACCCTGTCTTCATCTCCCCTCTGTTCAGAAGCAGCCCTTTCTTCACACTTTTTACTCTCCCCTTCAATCCCTTCATTCATCTAAGTGGCTTACTTTTGGCTCCTGTGTTAGTAAGTCATATCCCTTTTTATTCCTCAGGAAACATCACAAGATTTTTGGCAATCCTCTGCCGTGCAGAATCAGACATGGAGAAAAACGCTCCTTCTTCCCTCCCATTATAGAGAGATCCATTTTAGATAAGAAAGCTCCTTCTTCAGAGACGACATACATCAAACCTCCTCATGATCTCTCTTTAGACCAGGACATGCACAGAATCTCAGACATGAACTCTGCAGCATTTTAAGAGAGCCACACAACATCCAATCCACTGTCCATCACTGAGTGAAGATGGTCCTTAAGGCAGCCATGTTCTTCTAGAAACCACAATAACACAGATCTCGCTTTTTTAATGTATTTAACAGACAAAGACAGGATGAGCTGGTTATCTACCTCTCTCTAAACTGTGCTGTTTAGAGTTCAAGTCAACACTTCATTGTTAAAGAGCTTAAAACTGTACTTTAAAATTGAGTTGTAATTGTTAAATGTGAACAACATCCACATCTATTTTCATCCAGGTCTTACCACACATGTGCTTAAAGGTCAATGTGGTCTGTGAGTCAGCAACAAAAGTCGACCATGACTACCAGAATCGTACTAAACAGTCACACAGTAACAGAGAGACATAGTGAAAATGTTGGACATGACATGACAAATGTCTGGACCTCAAGTTAATGTTGGGTTTTTAAAAATCTGAGACTCACTTTAACTGGATTCATAGATTCAAAGCATTAAAAATGTCCTGTTCAGTTCCACACACAAGTCTAACTCTAAACATCAGCGATAAAAGCTGCTGCAGGAACTGTGTCATCAGAGGAAATGTACCTCTTAAGTAGGGGTAGTAGACTGAGCAAATAGAGACAAGCAGCAGATTTCCTGTCAACTGTAATTAGGAACAAGACAATGCTGAGCTGCTTTGAAAACCATTGGGGTTGCTGAAGCACTCACATGTAAAACAAGTTTCTAAAATCCATCATTTATTTTGCCTGCCTGAGGTTTTAAAACATGCTCTCACTTTATCTTCACCCTAATGTTTCTCCTATTTTTCAACTTTCTGCTGATCTCCAGCAGAGCTGCCACCCATGGTGAGCAGAAAGCAAATCTATCCAGAGCTGTCATGTCAGAAGGGAACTGACTTAATAACAAATGTGTTCTCACAGGGGACGTGTGAAGACAAAATGTGTGTCAAAAACCATAGTGCAGGCATAATTCAACCCAGCAATGTGCAGGTTCAGTGTGTGAAAGTGGATTTTGTCTCTCTGATTTCTCTCATGCTGCTCTGAGTCTTTCATTGTTCTCCATGGGTCAGTCTGACTTTCTGCTGTCCTTTCAAAGACAACCAACATTTTTAATAAAGAGATGTATTCTCACCAGAGATAAAAAATAAACAGCCATCACAGATATAGTAATACTATTCAATATTCTACAGCACAAATATAACAGCATGTATATGTATGCTTCTGTGCATTTACTGTTGTTCTGCCTCCTTCCTGCTGTGACTCTCTTCACCTCTTTGTGTGTCACACCCACTCCTGAAGCCTCTCCTGACACTGTGTCCAGACCACAACACAGCCAACATGACCCTTATCATAACAAGAGCAGACTCTGTGCATAAACGTGCCGCAGCATATGCTTCAATGTTTCTGTTCTCTGTATGAAAGGTTCATTCAGGGCAGTAAAACTGAAACAAAAACCAAATGCATTAACATTCAGCAGCACTTCCATTTAGAAGGAGAGAGACATGACAGCAGCATGGAAACACAGACAGACAGAATCTGCTGTTGGAAAATGGTGCTCAGCTCTTACAGCAGCCTTTTTTCTGTGTTTAAGAGAGATAATGGGATGTGCTGAGTAGTTTTAGCCAAAATAAGAGCCATTTTATGGATCCAAATATTCAGCTATTTTTCCAGGTCGTTTCACTTTTCTGCTGAGTTCAGATGATAACAGGCCACATCTCTTCTTGATCGTAGTCAGGAGCCATCTACAGCATGTCTATTCCACTGTAGGCTACTTAGTCTCAGAAGACATTTTAGAGAAGGGTCCCTCAGACTCAAATCTCCTATGTCCCTGGTTTTTAAAATAGTATATTACCCTTCATTTGCAATGACTTTTATAGACAGACATACACCCTGGTATGGAAATGTGTCCATAGTGCATGTAAAAAATGTTTTACTTCAAAGCAACATTTGACATTCCCCTTGCAGTTAAGGACTACTTGCTCCAAAACACTTCTTAACCAAGCAGATAAATAGAAACATGCCAAGGTGATAACAAAGAGAAAGCTGTTGGACTGAGACAGACAGAGGTGATGTACCTTGTCTTTTTTTATTTCAATACTGCAGAGAAAACCTCTTGTCTAGAAAAGAGCCAAAGTGAGAAACAGAGTGGTGTTCTTTCTAGATTTAAACAGGTTGCAAACATTTCATCTGCCCAGGATGAACTTTCTGTTTCTGTAGAATCAGTTGTGGTGTGATAGCATCACTCTGAATCGCTCTGTGAGCTGACACCAGTAAAGTGGGGAAAGCAGCAGAGAGACTTAACTCCAATCTCCACCTTCTCAGGCAGTTGAGAAATCACATTGATCCTGTCTTTGACTAATGTCTTGATATACTACTGATGGAGCAAGCAGCCCATTTATGGACCGGACACATTAATCAACAACTGTATACCAAATGGAAACACACATACAACTTCTTAACAACATCTCCAGTCTTTTGTGTGACATATATCACATGCATAATCAGGACAATATTCTCAGCCTCAGTTCAGAGAGGACTCATGAATATCAGAATTACAGTTGAGGTGAGCAGATTGTTGTAAACAGTCCAGACAGCTCTTTCATAATTGACTCACAACAAGCTTTAAATCTTCTGAATAAGCTGGAAAGACGTGGGCAGTAAATCCAGGAGCCTGATGATAAATTATCTGAGTAGATAAACATCACTGAAGAGAATGAGGAAATTATTTCATGCGAGGCACATAAGATTCACATAAGATAAGGCCCTCTCCTGTAAGAACACTGTTGCGTTCTCACTTACAGTCCCAAACATCTTTACTTCTCTCTCCTCAGTAAGTGACAGTAGAGCTGATGAGATCAGAGGCAGGCTGAAGGGCATGTCTGTGTCACTGCTCTTAATCTGAAGTGCACAATAGCTTCCTGCAGCCCAGTGGAGTGGATCATTGCAACTGAGCAGCTACAAGCTCCAGAAAACCCTGATGCATCTCATGTTAACATAAACCCAAGGTGGTTTTTAAAAAACCTGAGCTGTATAAGAGATGATGTGCATCATTGCCAGACTGGTTTAGACAAGCAGGGGGAGGAGGAGAGGATGGAGAATGATGAGAGAAGAGATGTTGTTACAACACAAATTTTATGTATGTCCTACTTGCTCTGCAAGAAGCACACAAGTACTCACACTCAGCAGTCGTCTTCAGAGACAGAGATAACCCAGCAGCGAGGTGGGATGACCCCCTGCTGAAGTTTCACAGCTTCACCCTCCTTTAGTCTAACAGGATTATCACTGCCGCTGCTTTGAGTGAGAATCACATTATCTCAGTGCTTGTAGAGATATTACAACAACGGATAAAAAGGTGCAGATAATTGTATACAGTGTTTTTATAACTATAACATGTACTGTCTTTGTCACACAGCTGGAAATGAATTGTCAAAGGAAGGGAGAACTGTCTGTCCCTATGTTGTAAAGGGATACTTGGGCTGGGAACTCAGAACAACTGGATCATTTAGGTAGTGGAGGATTGGAGCAGATTTGGCTCAGAAAAGCCACAAATGAGAATGCAGAATAAGCTGAGGAGGTAAGTCACAAAGTGAGGGATGGAAACACTCACAGCTTCAGAGAACTTCTCGGTCACAGTACAAAGAATAGCCGACCCAATCCTCTTGTGAAACAGCTGTAGAAGAACATCAGCTACAAGTGGAAGCCTCTGTCACAGCACACTGTGATTAACTGCAGCTCAGGGTTAAAACTAAACAGCTCCCTTTCTTACACATACACAGGAACAACATGTTCTGTAAAGTAGAAAACCTTCTTGAGACAAACTTCTCTAAAATAGTTGTGACCATGATTTTCATGAATATAACATGACTTATAGTAAGTTCTGCTAAACATGCATCACCCAATACTTGTCTTCCTTCTATTAATTTTCTGCTTCTAACTCTACAGTGTTCTTGCCAGAGGGTAAACTGTCCAGTTTAGCTGAACTGGGTCAGGACCTGAAGAGAGATATTACAACACAGAGATACTAAAAGTGTTGATTTAAAACTCCAAGGTCTTCAAATGTCAGAGTTCGTTCCTCATTTCCAACTGAATGCCCTCATGTGCACGTACTGTATTCCTCTACAGATACCCTGATGCTTAATAAATATTTATCTGAATGCATCAAATATACCTGACAAAGTTATTTCCTCAAACTGCAAATAATCAATCTGACTGTATCACATGTAGTGCAATCTCATTCAGAAAAAGTACATTGTGTAATCATAAAACTAATCAGATATGAATCAAGCTTTTCTGACAAAGTCACTCAACATGTAAGGCAGGTCTGTTCTATGAAAATGTGAGCTGCACAGGTGCTCATCCACCATCCGCATGTTCTGCATCGTTCCTGCTGCTTCTGAACGAGATTCCTTCTCACATCTTTTCAACCCGACATGATGACAGCAGCTTTGATTTCCTTCAGATCCTCATGACTAAATTAGAAAACCTCATCAGTGAAACTGGAATCAAACCAAAGAGCCGTCAGGATGGAAGAGTTGCTAGACGAGTAGGAAGGAAGATGTTTTCAATAGATTTTTGTCTGTGTGTGTGTGTGTGTGTCCTGAAATCTCATTTTCTCTTCAAATCTCAGTGATGTCCTTACCCCACACGTGGCAGACACGAATAACAAATTCAGTGAATCATTGAGTCCAGCCAACATTTCCCATCCAGAAATGTCACACATTGTACACTATGCCAACAAGAAACCAGCAAGAACCCACCGATCCAGCTGAGCCACTCGACTGTTTGTAGTGATTCATTCTTTAACAGGCACATTGAACATCGTCTTCTCTCTTTTGGGAAACCACAAGACCCCTTTCCTAACCACTTGTTTACAGAGCTTTGCTTCTGTTAGGCTGAAATAGATTCACACAGTCTAAATAACACAGCTGTTATCTGCAGCTTACCAGACTGAAACACACACATGCAAGAAAATGATGCTTCCTGGATCAAAAAGGCGCTCTATGAAAGCCAAATTCAGTTTGATTGCTCCAATTTAGATTCAGCTATATTAAAACACCAGCTGAAGGCTTACATAGCACTCAAAGTGAGTGTCAGTCGCTACCTAAAAACCCTTATACTAATGGACTGGGATAAAACAGCTTGGCATTGAAAGATACATTTCCTTGAGCTTGAGGAAGTTTGAGACAGTGTTAATAGACATTATGTTTCGTGATGATTATGGAAGGACAAAAAAACATACATGAAAGAGACGAACCTGAAAAGGTTTATAAACAATACAGATTCATGGTTTAAGCACTCATTTTCTTATAATATTTCCCTATATTTGGGATGAAAGCAACAGTTGAGTTATTATTGTAAGTTCTGATCCTCTCACTTAAATTCAGTACGTAGCAGACTGCTGTATGTGTATTTCTGTAAGAGAGAGAGTGACAATTCACTCCCTGCAGAATGGACATATGAAAGCCAGGTTGTGGACTCACAGCTCATAGAAAACTGTGCTTTAAGACACCAGAGACACTCCATCAGTCCACTGAGCTCTACTTTAGTGTGGCACTACTCATGGACAACACCAACCTATAACCCACAGCGAACTGCAGAAACACGGCCATTATTGTGCTGATACACAGCTGTGACTCTGTCACAGATAATTACAGATAAACACAGCTATGCTGATACTCAGTAGAAGAGCGAGGCCTCGACTGTGATCCTGTTTTCATACAGCAGCTCTATCAACAACATAAAGTAGTTAAAATTAATAAGCAACAACAGATAAGGCAAAAATCCAAATCGAAAAACCAGGCCAGAGTTAAAAACTGTTGATTTAGTAAACTATGAATAAGCTGGAAAGTGATGTTCTCACAGGGATAAACAAAGACAATCTGGCAAATGAGGAGGGCAAACAAAGGGGTATATAAACCAGGTGGCTAATGACATAATCAGGGGCAGGTGTGATAAGAGCACAGGTGTTGGTAATCAATGGAAGACACATGAGAACAGGAAGTGAAATGACAGGAGATGTTAGACTTCAGAATAAAAAAGTAAACGTAATATCCAAGATTAAATTAATGTGACTCATGGTTAAATGTCCCATTGCTGCTGTAGCCTACTCTTTATCAGTGCTTATGGGATGCTTCTAATCTAATCTAATAATTTTGTCAGAACTATAATATATGACAGTGAGCCCCATTACTGTGAAATATCACTGGAGTTAGCAGTCATACATCATGTGAGCAAATAGCTGCTCTGACCGTCGTTGACATTGCTCTGTTGTTACACTGATGATTTCCAGAACACATTAACCCTCGTTGACTTTGTCATTACAAACAACAGCTTTGGTGATATGACTAATCATATTTTGGTTCTTAGAGAAGATCATGTTTGTCCCCCCTTCAATTAAGAATAAAGCTGTCAGTCAAGTCATGTCACTTTTACTAAGACAAATAAGAACCTTCTGTCAAGTCTCTCACCCAGTATAAACACCCACCCAGGGATTGCAACAAGAATGAGCTTTTACAATATTCAAAAAAAGGTCAACCAGTATCTAAAAGGGCCTATTTTCACCCCATTCCCTTCCAAACAGGTCGAAGAAAGTCTGAGTTATCCTATCCTTGTTCACATATTCTAATCAAGTAACCCTTGGGGAAAGGGAAATGGGCAGGTGCTGTGGACTTACTCAGAGACACTTGATGCACAGGTTTAACCAATACCATTAATAATGTACATTATATTCAGGTGTGCCAGTTCCAGGGGTCTGGTATTGTGCACACTGGCTCATCGGGACATTTCAAAGGAACAGAGGCACCATCAGTGTTATGGATTACACCTGTGCTTTTGTTACGGAAAGTCAAAAGGTCTGTTAAAAAGTACAAAGCTGCACTATATTAAGAAACAAACAGAATTAAAAGTGGAAAATGTGGATAAAAGACATAGAACCATCGGCAATGATAATAATGATAATAGAGCCATGAGGAAAAAAACTGAGCTGACACCGTCATAAATCATGTCATCCAAAGCTCTGCTGAGAACAAAACAAAACAAAAACACACTGACATGTGCAGTATGTAAAGAAGGTCAGACAGGAATGTTAATAAATCTAAAATTCAATAAAACAACACTGAAATTCAATAAAACAACACGACAATAAATCCAGTGACCAGGAAGTTACTGTATGATGTTCAGTTGTTGCTGACATTGTTTCATAAAGGTGCTGATTCAATGATTTCAGTGTTCTGGCTGCAGTGATCAGTGATGTTATATCATCTAAAATATCAGTATATGTTTCTAATACTATAATAGTTGTATTTGTGTACACTGACCCAATAGTGTATGTATCTGAAAAAAAAATCACAATATACTGAATATAATAATATACAATAATAAAAGACTCCAAGAAGGCCACTGTTTTACTGAATTACATACATGGTACTGTTAAGAGTTTCATAGTTACACAGCACTCAAACAAAAATAAGGGTGTGAGTGTGTCTGAGTGTTACAGCTTGTCCATGTGCTGCTCTGCATGTTAACTGCTGCTACAGCCAGAGACCATGAGGGAAAACAGGCATCATTAGGCTGCCTGACAGCATCCATCTGGGATGATGGGACACCATGACAGGATGGAATATGTAAATTAAAAAAAAGAAAACAGCTCCCTGACACACACAACACATGGTGCAAATTCAAATGTATTCACACTGAGGAGACAACTCAGAACCAACAGAATTAACTACAGATGTGTACAATGTAACTTTGCTAACTGGAGAGTTGGAGCAGAGTGTTCAAGTGAAGAAGGGCAAAAGTCATAAATCCAATGCTCTCTGCAGAGTCATGGAAAATCAGATGTGTGTGTCATTGTGATGGAAAACACTGGAGTTGACTCATTAGAAATAGATACTATAAGTTAATTTAGGACAGAGAGCAACATGAAGGGAAACTAGAGCTCCCAAAGTCATCAGCATCAGAGATCAACTGTCACAGTGTTTCTTTATTTTACTGTTAATGATAAAGTTCTGCTGCTCACAGCTTCAAGAGGAAACACTGATGTGTAGAATTGAACCAATAGATTTTGTTTTATTCTGTAATTTATTCTCACTTGATGGATAGTTGGGTTTTTAGCTCTGCAATTTCTCTGCAACACTGATATCATCAATGTGTAACATGTAATCCATACTAAACCCAAAAGCTCTACACTAAAGTCACAGCTTAATAATAATCGATTTGCATCTGTTACCATGACGATAAGGTCATGAACCCATTACCTGAGTCTTAATTGTGAATGGAGAACAGAAAGCTGTGCATCAGTGCATAAAACAAGTACAGAGAGAAAGAGAGGGTGAAGGGGGGCTCTCTACACCACTTCAACAGATCGTGTTCCTGCATTGCATCATGGTCACTGCGGCAGGGAAAGTTGTTTTTTCATGCAACAAAGTACTTGAAGGTTGCAGCCGTGCATTATGTTTTTCAAAAAGATGAAATCCATTTTTCATGTTTGCTGTTACTTCTAAACAACATTACATATAATAAATGATGTCCTGCAGCATGCAGAGTGAAGAAATGTTGAAACCAAAGTGACTGATGTTATGCAGATATACAAACTACAGACCGATAACACTGAGTCATGACAAGGTCACTGAGGACACATCAGCCTCCATCTCTCTGCTGGAGACATGCTGTGAGCTGTGAGAGCTTCCATCTGTCACTTTGCTCCCTGTTTTTCACCTGCTGCTTTTCATCTCTGAATAGTTTCATATTTACTCTCCACCTCTTTTCACTCCTTCTTGGCCCTGACTCTTTTTTTTTAACAATGGTCTAAGGTATTAAAAACAATACTATAACCATCTCATTCATTAAAGTTTTCTAATGTAGAAATAGTTGTTGAAATTACTGGAAAATTCAGGCTTACATAACTTTCTGAGTGGATATTTTGATAGTTATACCATTATCATTCACAAAAAAAGTTTAGAGCCCTTTATGATCAACAAGTTCCAATGTCCGAAAAATAAATAAATTAGTCATTTTTGTTCAATGTTTGGGTTCCACAGCAACGATGTAGACTCAACAAATTAGCGGACAGATGAAAACATGACACTTGTGTTTAAACGGTAATTTTCACTAATGGTTTTATTACATCCAAATTTTCTCCTTCATTATCTTGCTTTTAAAAGTAGTAGTTTTGTCAAAAACAAACTTAACTTTGCTTTAAAAAAAATAATTAATTGTTGCTGTATTAATTAAACAAGACATGTCCATATCTCATCCAAATAGTAATAATAATGTCACACTGTTGTTCCGGCATCTCTGTTTAACTGATCTGCAAAGTTCAGCCCTGCAAACTAAGTGAAGTTTATTCGTTACTCAAAGGATTTTTGTTGCTGCTGTACAAACGCCTTAAAATTGTTTGTCTACTTAGTCATTGCTTTCATACTTTGCAGGCCTCAAGTAGACAATGTTGACTTCATTTTGCTTGCAGATATTTTGTTTTTTGCATAAATGAAAAACCAGTCACAAAGATGTCTAACTAATAACATAGAATAAGTGAACACAAAGCTTTACTGCCAATGAGTGCATACAGGGAGAATAGGTTGATCAAAGAGAATGAAAGAGTCACAATAATTCACACAGTTTCTCTGATTCTCATTTTAGATGCAGAAGTCTGACAGACCTGATGTCAGAGCCACAAAATCATCATCATTTATCTCCAAACATCAGAACAAATTATTCAGCATGCAGACATGAGCTCATATAAAAACAGCCTGTGGAAACGTTCAAATGATTTTGGTGTGACAGAAGAAAAATATCAGACAGCAGACTGAGTGGATTAAAGTCTGTGATCGTCTGATTTAAAGTAACAAGAGAAGTTCTGAGAAGACTTTCTTAGATGAGCAGATCAATCACTTTCTCTCTGTCAGAGCTGAAGCAGACAGTTGGAGTCTTAGATCTTGAAAATGGTTCTAAAGAGTGGCTGGTAAAGCCGTAATAGACATCAAGGCATAATCATTTATTTGAATTGAATTAATTTTAAGACTCTTTTCAAGGGAAAAAAAACATGTCTTCTATTTATGGTCTGATAATGATGGAAAATAAATGCCTGCTTTACCCCATGTCTACAAAAGCTACTGATGCAAACAAGACTGACCAGCATCACAACACAGACATCATGCACTAAGCTACCTCTGTTACCGCTTGCATGTGCTTAACTATAAAAGAGAAAATGAGCACGTCATCTCATGAACAACAAACCTTGAGCAGAAAACAACAATAGTAAATCTATGTATTTGCCTGGATCTTGCATGAGGTCCAATAAGTTGCCTGCAGTGAGAGAAAGTATTATACAAATTATAACGTTATTAAAGAGAACACTGATATTGGATCAGAATTGTCAGACACCCTGAGTTTCGGTGTCTGGATGGGTCTTAAGAGATAAAATATGTACAAAATAACATCTAGGTTGGTTGTTATCTGGTGTTCATTGGTATCAGTCAATGTGAAACTGACAGCATGCTTAAATAACCCTGTCAAAGCTTGTGTCTCTGCAAAAGCCTGGATTCGTTGAATCAACCATTTTTAAATGATCACTATAATAGTTTTTGTGAAAGAATCGATGGCACATAATCTGAGGTCAGGATATGGCTACAGTAGGACAACTTAAATACCTGGTTGTAAGGGACAATCATAGTTAGGGTTAAGAAAAAGTTTAACTGCAACTCTCTGACAGAACCCAAACTCCTATCTCCACAGCCTTCCTCTCTGCTTTGCAACAGAACTTACAGAACACCATCTTTACTGCATGAGCACTGAACTGGATGGGAAACAGACGTTCTGAATGGACCAATCCCGAGGATGCTCGTCTGGTTTAAATCCTGTGTGTAGAGTGTTGGTGTTGGTTCTGCTGTTTTGTCCACATTTGAATTACAGATTGTGTCTTGCAGACATCAGTGTCAGTATAAGATTTGAAATGTAGATTAAGCAATGTATAAAGCAGATCCAGCCACATATAGGCACGTAACGATGTAACCGTAGATATGGTAATGTACCATGAGATCTATTCCTGGATCCTGGATCTAAAAAAAGGCAGGATGTGACTTTGGCTCCCATCTGCCTCTCTCTGTCTGTCATTCTGTACTTCAATGTCTGTTCAGACTCAGATATATGGATGACATGATGACTTTTTCCAGACTAAAACACCAGACTCTAGTTTCCTCTAGTGTGTTACAATGCTGTAAATAACTCATCATGTGTGTATTTCAGATATGGCATCTTACATTAGTACTACTGGAATCAGTATGCACAGCCTGCCTTTTACTGCTCTGTGTTTCACATTAATCCAGTCAGCTGAGAACATTCAGTTTCAAAGTAAACAGTGATAAACAAAAGCATGACAGCAGCAGCTCCACACAGAGCTGAAGGCATTCTGAGGAGACACACAATTACAGTCATCAAAAGGCAGATGCACATTGTGATCGTTTCATTCTTCAGCTGTGGGCTGAACTGGTCGGATAAAAGACGATGTGTGCAGCTTTACTCAAACAAAGCAGTCAAACTATCAGTGCTTTGCGACTGTGATTATAAAACCTATAACATGATAGTGTTATCAAGGAAAATGGCAATGGGAAATAGTCAAAACTGTTAGTTTTAACAAACACTGTTCCACAGGACTCGTGTGTTGACAGGAGCTGAGGAAAAAAAGTTATCAAAAGAAAAACATGAGATCATTTTTAATATAATTTAATGTTGTAGTCAATGACCACAAGTAACCTTTCCTCATATCACAACATTCAGAGCTTTACTGTGCTCCACCTACACACTCCTGACAATTCCCCACACTATCTCTCTCAGCTGCTGTCACTATCAAACTGATATCACAGGCAGCCTGCCAGACTGGCTCCATATGCAGGTCAGACCTCTATGAGGAGTGCAGAGCCTCTGTAGATTTGAACGTGCTCCAAATTTAAGGGGCAATAAAAATAAAATCGCTCCAACTCTAATTGGCACCCTCTTGTGCCGAATTCAGCTGTGCCTACATAATACAGAACCATTCATTTTAATGGAATGGTTAAAAAGAGCTTCTGCGTGTGCTGTATTAATATGTGTAATAAAAGAGCAGAACTGTCAGCCTGAATTCTCGGCAGCTAATAAAACACAACGTTCATTATATGCAGCCAGAAGAAGTAACACAAGTAAAGTTTAGCTTCTGTTTCCATGAGGTACAACTATGAACTGTAACTATTAATATTACTTATATTCTCAGAGAGGGGCTGCTTGGCAGAAAGCTGACACACTGAAGCTGCCTTACTGTCCCTCACTGTGTTTTGGGACTGTGTGTGTAAGTGTGTGTATACCTGTATATCTGTGTAATGCTCTACAGACAATCTTTCAGTTGGTATGAAATATGCATCTGGCAGAAAAGTCTCACAGGGTCAAAGGTCTCGATCCAGCTGGGTTATTCCAAGAAAACTTTACAAACAGATTCCTGGTTGCAGAAAATATAAAAAGTTAAATCACTCACATGAAGCAAAATGTTGCTGCCAATAAAAGCTCACCAGGAGTGCAGAGCTTTTTAATAAATGGCTGCATTCCAAGAGACTTGCTCTGCCAAATTATGTATGTATAAAATTGATGGTGGCAGTTGAGGGAAAAACAATGATATAATGCATCATTTATTCATTTATATTACTTTCACATTGTCTTTACAAACCCCCTGTCTTGTTTATGGAGACAAATTGATGCATTTTCATTAAGGGGGCTTTCTCATTTATTTCCTCTCATTAGTTTGATGTTAAAAGCTCCTTCAAACACAGCAGTGATGATGAATTAGTAGCCTGCCTTGTTAGAGGAAGACACATTGTGTGGAGCTGCAACCTGTGTGACTTCAACATAGCTGAATGAAATGAAACACTGAGAGACGAAATAAATAACTGCATGTTGTCCATTTTAATATCAGGCATTACAATATAATTGCAGACTGGTACTTTAAGTTACATTTATGCAGGAGTCTAAATTGCAGTTTCATCTAAGTGTAATTCTGTCGCTAATAAAATTATGTCTATAAGGGATGAGGTGCGACTGGAGAGAGACTGTACATTCCTTTAATAGTCAGCCACGAGTAACTCTCAAACTCCTGTAACCACTTTGTGTCATGGACATCTCAGAGATATTTTAAGGGCTGGTCCACAACACTACTTTTGAGGCTTTGAGGCATCACAACTAAAACATTCGAAACATCACGATGACTAAAGTTATCACACCTACCCCAATCTTAAGGTAATTATTTACTTCCACACTTTGCTGTTATTGGAACCTTAAGTCAGAGCAGACCGTTCAAGAAGGTGGCTACTGCCACACTATGCTTCCATTACGATCAATGAAACTGGATACACCAGGAAGGAGAGCAGCACATAAGTGGTGCACCAAACACTGCAGGCATCCATGCTTGTTATCTTAGAATTAAGATGCTAAACAGCACTGGAGGCTGTTTTTGTACCATGTGACCATGATTGATTGACGATCCTGGTAATCAACAAGTCCTCCAAGTTAAAAGACAGTTGTCATTTGTTGCCCAAGCAGGACAGAGTAATTTGTCTGAACTGTCACTTATCACAGTTGAATATGAAATATGTTTTAATATGTAACATCGCTCTAGTTAACACTTGGATGCGTTGAAGGAAAGAGACAGCAGCCCAGTTATGCTCACACTCACAGGCAGAAAATTATCAGCTGTGAGAGTGTGTGTGTGCGTGTGTGTGTGTGTGTGTGTGTGTGCATTAAATGTTTGACATGCAGTTTGTCTCGGGAGCATCTTGGGTCTAAATAAATATTTCCAAAACACAAACATCTTAACTCAAAAAAATTCAATCCACAATCTATCCCCATGGTGTACTCAGCCAAGCTAAGCTAAGCCTGGTCTCAGACCTCCATGTTAGTTAAAAGCATCATCCCTGTAGACATAAAGCTCAGAGCAGCAGCTAACTGTAGTTGTCCTGGCCTGTGCTGAGGGCAGTGGAGTGTAGCTGGGTTAACAAGGTCACTGGTGAGAGAGAGCAGGAGGAGGCTGGAGGAAAACATGTCCCTTATGCTCCAGTGTCTTTGGTCAGAAATAATGGCTCATTGCTTATGAACACATTTTCCAGCTGTCAAGAGTTTAAATACCCATCCCACATCTACTGAAGTAATTACTAAACACAAATAAGTATATGCATGGAGGGGAGATCATGTATTGCTATAAGGGAGATCCCATTTATACTGCAGGGGTTGAAAGTACCATTGATTGAACTCAGTACAGTTAAATTATCTCCACTTTGTGATACATGTCACTTTAGCGCCATTGTATTTTAGAGTTTTTAGTTAGCCCAGTCACTTTGCAGATTATGATTTTGCATTATAAAACATACTGTATTATTTTATGGATAGAACAACCCGAACACACTTAAGATAAAGTATTTACACTAACCTCCGCCTGCAGATCAACATCATAGGAAAATAAGTACTTCCAGTTGTAGTATACTGCTTTGTTTCCTTTTTCTATCACTTTAGAAATGCTCTCTATCCTGTCTTTTCTGCCTGAATCTTCACTCCAGGGAATGTTCAGCCTGCAGGCAACACTGATAGAATATTTTATGTTTACAGGATAAATGTGCTTCTTACAGTGTAGAGAGAAATAATCCCCAAACGCTGCCTCTAGAAAAGAAACTGTCACTGTGTCAGTGAATAACAGAATTGTATTGACTGCTTTGTACTTTAACTAAAGACAGCTTATGTGTATCATATTCGTACTGACATCCAGCCAATGGTGCAACTGATCTCTTTACTCATTGTATGCAACATGACATGTTATTAAACTATGAAGAATGGCTGCATGAATGTGATGTACTGTTCTATTAGAGTCTTAACAGGAGCTTTGTTGCCTGGTATGTGGTTTAACTTATTCTGTTACAGTCCAAAGAGAGGGAGGTTAGTTGGTCTCACTGGAGAAAGACAGGTATCCCTTTGCAGGGTCTTTTGGACCAAAAATCCTGACAGCAGAGTTATTACACTGTCAGGAGAGCCAGAGAAGCTGTTGCTTTTATTATTCACTTTATTCTGGTATTGGAAAGGGCAATGTGTGTTTTCAAGATCCGCGACAGTCCACCAGTTAAACTATAAAGTTCATTGAGTACGTATCTGTCACTATCTACAGTAAAGGGGAATATTGTGCGTATCCGAGGGCAGCAATGCAGCTCAGTGGAACCATCGCTCCACAGCAAGAAGATCCTGGGTTTGAAAGCTAAAGCAATATTTTTGTGTTTACATTAAGTGGTGTAACATTTTTTGCCCATGTTTATGTGTGTTTGCCCAAGCTGCTCTGCATACACCTATCACCAAACACATGTATGTAAGGTTAAATCTCCTGTGAGGGGCCTTGACCAAGGCACCGGCTGTGCAGAATTTACTGTAGAGTAGCTGCCCACTCCTTCCAAGACTTAGACAGCACCCAGAATGAATTTCCCCAAACATATGTCAGCCAAGAAAAATAAAAATATATTTTTTATATAAGATAAGATGTTTTTGGGTGTGATATGTTTCCGGTCTCTATCGTTGCATTCTGCCTTCAGGAAACAGGTACATCCTCTCTCTTGGTCCAGCACTGACAAAGACTTTTATTCCCAGATTAACTGTTATTGAAATGGAAGGATAACAACTTTAAAACCTGTAACTAACTCTAGAAGTGCTGTGTGACACAGTTTACATTAAAGCAGGTCAGGTGGTTACTACATGTTCCCGTTGGGCTTACCGTAGCTCGTTGCCAAGACAGCTCAGCAATTCAATAAAGCCACCTGCCCATTTAACTGCAACACAGCACTGATGGTTCAGTGGTTCATGTTTTGCTGCCTTGCAGAAGAACCAGATTTGATTCTCAGCCAGATTTCAAGTTTGGCTGGAAAACTGAGGAAAACAGCCAAGTGCAGTCAGAGTGCTGGCTGTGATTCTGTTTGTTGCTGTTTCAATGCCTATCAGCTCACTTCTGTTCCTCCAACTCGCTCTGAGATGTAAACTAATACACTACATGAGGCTGCTTACAGTACACAGTATATGATGGCTGCATGAGACTGTTCCACTCTTACACTCAACTCTCTCAGAACAATTGTCAGCTGAGTTTGAAACTCATGAAATGTAAACAAGCTGTTAATATACATTCACACATTACAAAGAATATTGAACCTCAGAAGAAGGCAACATGGTAAATACTTCAACATCAGTTTTTTAGTATCGTCATTGTGAGCATGTTAGCATACAGATGTTACAATCTAGGTTATAGCACATGAGCTCAGTCTCAAAAATGTTAGTCCATTCTCTCTCTCTCTTTTAGACTTTGTCTGTGATCATCCCTCAAATAACTGCTTCTTTATAAAGCCCACCTTAGAAACACAAACCCCTGACAACTACACAGACCGACCACAGATCTCTTTGGGAAGTAGCACTCTGGTTTCCTTCATGCCCGCTGCACTGAGACAGCATCTGTCAGACTCGCAATTATCTTTGACAGGGCAGCTAACCGTGGGCTCCATGACTCCAGGAATGCTTTATAAGTTATGTAGCACCATGGACTCACTACAGCACATGAGCAATTATCAGTGTTACCGTCTATTCTGTCCTCTTTCACAGATCAATCAGTCCAGGCGACATTTTCTGTTGTTCAGATTTGGTGCTCAATGTAACAATTAGGACTGAGTTGCTGCCACCTGATTGGCCTTAACGAGCGGCTTTACCTCGTTAACCTAAATAATAACTTGCCAGGGCAACTCAGGAGTTTCAGCACTTAGAGCACCCTCAATAAAATCATCCTCATCGTGTGAATATGATGTCTTACAGTTCAAAAATAATCCCTTTGACAGAACAAAATATCAAAGTGGAAGATGCAACAGTCAATGATATGAACACAACCGCCAACTCTGAAAGGTTTGCATATATTCATCACTAGAAGTATCTGACATGTTTCAAGGGTAAACGCTGTGTCTTTCCTCTTACAGTACTCTCTCCTCCTCATTTCTGTCTTGTAGATCTGATAGATGTGTGACCCTGACAGCCTGTAGTGTAGATCTGATGCGCTGCAGCAGAAACCTTTTAACTGTATTAGGTATGGTGGTTAGAGGACTACATCTCTCCCTCTCTTGGTTCATTTTGTCTTGCTGTGTGTTTCTTATGTGTCCTTTGAAGGATCCTGTTTGTATTATAACATCATTTAATACAACTTAGAAAAATACTTTACCATTTGGACAACATATTTGAATGTCAGTGAAGACTCAGTGAATTACTGCAAGCTGAAGAAAAGGTATATGTATATGTGTATATACTGGTAGTTGTGTTTGTTTGCCTGCAGCATGGATTCAAACCTTTGATAAGGCTTGCTTGTTTTTTATGCCACTGAGTGCAACATCCCTGAGCTGCCCAACATGAAAGGATCCTGGTTCTCTGAGGCAGAAAACACACACAGCTACCTGAGTCTCAAAACAACCTCTGACACTGGATTTATGTCAAACTGCCAACTTCTTCTGAGATGATCTGACATTTGACATGTTTGTTTTGTTAGTTATGAAATATCTCTGTCACTGAGATCCACAGGGTCACTGCTGCTGTGTCCTGAATGCTGTGAATGTGGATCTGTCAGGTTGGAGTCAATAAAACCTGAAGAGAAAAGGCCGACCTGCAGATTTGTGAACCTGCAGTTAGTGAGCAAACACAGAAACTGAAGGTCCCTCATTCTGTTGCTCAGCTGTTACTTAAACATGCCAACATACTTTGAGTCATAGTTCAACCTCGTACAAATGTAACCTTCCACCTACACTCTGAACCAGCTTACTCATATGTTGCTCTCTCTCCTGAGGATTCTCCTGCTGAGTCTCCGCAGACCTGTTAGCTCGTTCACTTCCACATCTCCTGTCAGACCAGACCTGATCTTCCCTCCAGATTAAGACCACCGACCATGTTGGACATTTCAGACATGTCTATCTGATGTGTAACTTCAGCTTCATCTGCTACTGTCTTTTTTTCCTTTTTCTTTTATATATTTCAACATGGGGAATAACCTTGGAGTGTATCTGCCCTCTTAAAGGAACAGTAACATATTTTACATGCAGGATTGGACTACAAAGTTATGGTGGATGTACAGCCATTAGTATATGATTAACGTTATCACTCGCTGATATCGCATTTATCTTGATTACAACTACAGGAACATGTAGCTCCAACATCCACTCTCTACAATAATGCTAACCATATGATTGGTGGATTATAGCATTCACCTTTAAACATAAGGAACAACTCTCTCAAATTGCTGTAAGAAATGCAAGAAGCCTATTTTGAGCTTGTTTGCAGGAAATCTCCTCCACAATGTTTGTTTCAAACTGAAGAGCAAAATGTCAACAAAACTCACAATGCAGATACAAGCTTCCAGGCAAAGAAAATGAGGACAATAATTGACAGGTTTGAAATGTATCATACAACAGTGTTTCAGAGTGAGGGAGACTGAGGCTGGGTAAACAATCAACATGAGCATGTCAGAAACACACATCAGTCTTTCACTATGAGATAACTCTCCCTCTACAGACTGCTCTGCATTCACACACCAGCCTGTTCTGCATGAGCTGCACTGTTGTGAAGAATCAAGTTGGCTGTTTAACCAACATTTAAAAAGTGACAGCGAGGCCAAATGTGACCTCCTCTCATGAAAAATGACGACCTGCTGCAGAGCTTCTGCCTGCATCTCTTTAGGCTTTAAACCACCTACAGCAGAAACACAGAAAACTACACACAGAGACCATATGGCTATCTTTGCATGACGTGACATTAGACAAACAAGCAGAGACTGGTCAAACTCAACACAGTCTGATGCAGGGGGAAGCTGGAAGGACTGCAATGATTCAGAAACAGAAAACAGCCTTGTTTTAACCCATCGTCCATCCTTTAAATCAGCACCAAGACAAGACACACGTGTGAAAAGTAATGGTGATTCGTGCACACTTTCAGTCAAATTTTGTGAAAGCTTCACAAAGCTAGAAATCTTTTTTTTGTCTCTTAAGTAGTTCTGCTCACAAACTAAGCTGCACACTGGCTCTGATGTCTAATGACAATTGTATTACAGCTCTCATGGCCAAATGTATTCAACAGCAAAGTCAGGAGATCTTCATATTAAATCTCAGCTTTAACCTTACAACACTATTGCTCATCATGCATCATGGTGAGTTTACATGGTGAGAGAGTGTGCACTTAAAATGTTATTACCTTTAAGTGAATGTGGATATGATGCTCACTGTGGTGTCATGTTGTTAGGCTCTGTGATTGGCCAGTCTGCTCTGTCTCTGAAGGTGCTCGTTAGTGCTCGTGAGGTTAACTGACCACACCTGAGGGCACAGGGTGTGTCCTTTGATTTGTCTTTATTAACTGTTTCACATGCTTTGCCTACCAGGTACTGAAATAATATATAAGCATGTTAAGAGACAGCTATAAGGTAGAAAACACCAATTTAACATTTTTCAGTGAAAACATTTTCTTGTATATTTACATCTTGAAATGTACTCATCTTATCATCTTTTTTTTTTTAAATCAGCATTCTTATAAGATGTTTCACTGTTTGGGAATCAGGATGCAGACATTCAAAAATTTTTTTTTTTAAATCTACTATGGCCATTAAACACTAGCCTGGCATTTTGCCTCAAAACACCGACTCCATCCTGAATAACCTCTTTAACTCTGCCTGCTTGCTGTACTGTTTGTATGATTTCCTCTGTTCACAGTTCTGATCTGATCTCCTGTCAGTATCAATCAAACAGAACAGGTTTTCTCTCAGCAGAGGACCGAACCAATGAAAGAGTGAGATGAGAGTATAAACAGTGTATGACTGATTCTCACAGTAAAACCAGTGCTCTGCTATTTCAAAGCTCTTCATCCAACAGCACTGATCTGAGTTCAGTAAACTCTGCAACCTAAACAGGGTTCAGCTCGTGTGTGTCTCCTGGACCTAACAGTATCTGCATCTGCAGATAGATGCGTCTGTTTTGTTTGTTCTTCATTGTCTATCTCTGTTTTGCTCAGTTATTCTTTCCTTATGCTTCCCTGTATTCTTGTAATTAAAAGAGGTAGAAGTGAAAGAAAAGTGAAGGGATCAGAGAGGAGAGCAGAACAGAGTCAGAGCTTCTTCAGCTGTGAAGGATAAGAATCCCCTGTGGGAGCTTTTGCAGCACCCAGCCTCCATTCATTTTAATGTTTAATTGATTTCAAGGCTACCAACACAGCACATGAAGAACACTGATTGGACAGTGTTGGTCTAAAGCTCCGTATAGTTAAATAAAAGATGGGGAACAGGTAACTCAAAGATGTGAAGGAGGAACAGAGAAACCACAGAGAAATAAGGGCTTAAGGGCTCATATTTATCATGCAAAACATGACATAAACAATTCCTCTGTTATATTCATCTCTGTAGAAGGAAATGTGACACATGCAGTTTTATGTTTCACTTAATGAGAAGTATAAAAAGATGAGGGCCCTCAGGGAGGGAGAAAGCTCAGACGCTGGAGAGGAGAGAGGAGAGAAAAACAGAGCGAGTGTTTGAAACAGAAGAAGAACAGGATCCTCTGAGGGAGAGAGAAGACCAGGAGCTGATCTGTGTGAGTCAGCCATGATGCTTCACACTGTAACCCAAACAGATACTTTTACACACACACACACACACACACACACCTGCACATGCACGCATAAAACATAGCAAAAGGTAAATTCCTCTATCCATTGTTCTACCAGCAGCGCTCATCAAGCACACGTTTCTCTCTTCAAGTCCAACCAGCTCCAGTGTTTCAGTCTGAGGGTTTCTGTGTAGCTGTAGTCAGCTCCTCAATGCCACACAGACATGTTTAAACCTCCATCACTTCCTGTGCCAGTCTTGTATCTCACCGTCGGGACAGTTTATGACTCTTCTCTCCCCCACTGATTCCATCCCGGCCTCTCCTGCTGTGACTTTATGATACTTGTCCTGATCCTTGGCTAGAGGATGTCATGACTGAGCCTGTTCGATGGTAGGAGTCTCAAAGGCAGCCAGCTGAGTAACCTCTGGCAGTGGATCATGATGTGTTGCTCTCCCCTGGCCTCCTGCCTGCTGTGTCTCTCTTCACCTCTTTGTGGAACACATCCACTGCTTGAGCCTCTCCTGACACTCCCAGTACAGCACATAATATAACAGACCCTGATAGTCACACAATATGGAGATAGTGAACCTTGGTCAGTGTGTCCTTAGACTTGTCACTGTCTCTAGTCAGAATGTTTGCTCTCAATAACTCACTGCATGAAAAGCTACAGAGATGTCTACAGAGAAACAAAGAGATAATGGTGAGCAAAATAGCAGAACATTTATTTGACTGATCTTAATCCGACTATAAATAAATGTTTTGTTACATTTAAACAGTAAAAGCAGAATACAAAGGCATCTGCAGCGTATGAATAAAAGCTAAAAAATGCAGCTTATGGATTTTCAGCATCCTTCTTAGAAAGAGAGCAGATATAAAACAGGAAGCCCTTAAGGTTTTAATAAACTCACTCCTCATTGGCAAAGACAGAACATGAATCCCTCAGGCTGCTGGAAGCTGCCAATGAAACAATAGCATGCTGGCTGTTTCTCACTGTGTGTGTTTGTATTTCACATTAAGCTGTTTCATCTCCTCCCACCTCTCATCCTTCCATTGTTCATGTGAACTCCTGCCTCCCATAATCCCTCTCTCCTCCCCTGCTCTCTCTCTCTCCATTAGGGAGCTGGCAGCTCTGATCAGGTGATGCTGAACTTGACTCATTTCCTGTGGGAATCAATGGGCAGCATTAATCAAATGGCTGGAAGCTAATGGCTTTAGCGGGGCTCAGGGTGAGGCCAGAGGACACTGATTCAGGTCACTATCATACTGGTAAAAACACAGAACATCGAAATATAAATTGTGTGTGCCTGGACTTGATGGAACAAATTACACCAGAAGACACCCCAAATAGTTTACTGTCAGAGCCCATTTAATGTTGTGGAACAAGGTTTTTAGTATTTCGAACCTTTCCTTCTAATTTAGCTTTTATGTAGTCCAAATGGAAAATATAAACTTTAATATGACACCAACCAAAAATATATTCAATACAGTCTGATTTAGATTTGAGCTGGGAAACGACTGTGCATTAAAAACATTCATAAATAAAGGTTATACTGAATTAGAAGATGGTACTAATGATGGCTGAATGACTGAGCAGTTTGCTCTATTCTCTTCTGAATGAACATGAATCGTTGTTGATTATTACTGGATGGAGGTCTAGTTGAGATCATCGACTGCTGCTGAAGACTGATCTTGTTCTTATCAACTACAATCAGTGAAAGGAGAGAAGTGCTGCTCTGTCAGCTTCTTCTGTTTGCTCACAAGCAGTCTGGCTTTATTTTCTTCTTTACTGTTCACTCCTTTTGTTTATGTTTTATATGTTTTAAACTTCCCTGAAAGTAGCAGTGTGCTGAAAGAGCGCACCATCACAGAGACAGCTCAGGATCTGACCTTCTGAATGATCTTTTCAGGTGTAAACGTTTTGTACAGTTTAGCTGCCCTGAGGTTCTCTGGGTCAAACTGTCCATCTGTGTGACTATTATCCTGTCCGTCTGCCTGACATGTCCTGTCAAGGATAAAGTCAGTGGAGAAACTCCCACCATCAAGGTTGTAAATGATATCTTGATGAATGCCACTCAAGCTGAATGCAGAGTGTGAGTGCTGCCTGAGAAGAGAATGTGAGCAGAGAGGCAGCAATTGATGCTTCCTGCTCAAATGAATCACTGCTGCCAACTGCTCTGGGATTTCAGTTTCCAGCTTTCTACGTTGAAAAAGTTTCAAATGGATTCAAAAACTCTGATTGGCTCAAAAACCAAGTACTCTGATTGGCTCAAAAACCAAGTACTCTGATTGGCTGAAAAAACAAGTACTCTGATTGGCTCAAAAACCAAGTACTCTGATTGGCTCAATGAACAAGTACTCTGATTGGCTCAATGAACAAGTACTCTGATTGGCTCAATGAACAAGTACCCTGATTGGCTCAATGAACAAGTACCCTGATTGGCTGAATTAACAAGTACTCTGATTGGCTCAAAAACCAAGTACTCTGATTGGCTCAAAAACCAAGTACACTGATTGGCTCAAAAACCAAGTACTCTGATTGGCTGAAAAAACAAGTACTCTGATTGGCTCAAAAACCAAGTACTCTGATTGGCTCAAAAACCAAGTACTCTGATTGGCTGAAAAAACAAGTACTCTGATTGGCTCAAAAACCAAGTACTCTGATTGGCTGAAAAAACAAGTACTCTGATTGGCTCAATGAACAAGTACTCTGATTGGCTGAATGAACAAGTACTCTGATTGGCTCAAAGAACAAGTACTCTGATTGGCTCAAAAAACAAGTACTCTGATTGGCTCAAAAACCAAGTACTCTGATTGGCTGAAGGAACAAGTACTCTGATTGGCTCAATGAACAAGTACCCTGATTGGCTGAATTAACAAGTACCCTGATTGGCTCAAAAAAGAAGTACTCTGATTGGCTCAAAAACAAAGTACTCTGATTGGCTCAATGAACAAGTACCCTGATTGGCTGAATTAACAAGTACCCTGATTGGCTGAATTAACAAGTACTCTGATTGGCTCAAAAACCAAGTACTCTGATTGGCTCAAAAACCAAGTACACTGATTGGCTCAAAAACCAAGTACTCTGATTGGCTGAAAAAACAAGTACTCTGATTGGCTCAAAAACCAAGTACTCTGATTGGCTCAAAAACCAAGTACTCTGATTGGCTGAAAAAACAAGTACTCTGATTGGCTCAAAAACCAAGTACTCTGATTGGCTGAAAAAACAAGTACTCTGATTGGCTCAATGAACAAGTACTCTGATTGGCTGAATGAACAAGTACTCTGATTGGCTCAAAGAACAAGTACTCTGATTGGCTCAAAAAACAAGTACTCTGATTGGCTGAATTAACAAGTACTCTGATTGGCTCAAAAAACAAGTACTCTGATTGGCTCAAAAACCAAGTACTCTGATTGGCTCAAAAAACAAGTACTCCGATTGGCTCAAAAAACAAGTACTCTGATTGGCTGAATTAACAAGTACTCTGATTGGCTCAAAAAACAAGTACTCTGATTGGCTCAATGAACAAGAACCCTGATTGGCTGAATGAACAAGTACTCTGATTGGCTGTATTAACAAGTACTCTGATTGGCTCAAAAAACAAGTACTCTGATTGGCTCAAAAACCAAGTACTCTGATTGGCTCAAAAAACAAGTACTCTGATTGGCTCAAAAACCAAGTACTCTGATTGGCTGAAAAAACCAAGTACTCTGATTGGCTCAAAAACCAAGTACTCTGATTGGCTGAAAAAACCAAGTACTCTGATTGGCTCAATGAACAAGTACCCTGATTGGCTGAATGAACAAGTACTCTGATTGGCTCAAAAACCAAGTACTCTGATTGGCTCAAAAAACAAGTACTCTGATTGGCTCAAAAACCAAGTACTCTGATTGGCTGAAAAAACAAGTACTCTGATTGGCTCAAAAACCAAGTACTCTGATTGGCTGAAAAAACAAGTACTCTGATTGGCTCAGTGAACAAGTACCCTGATGAATAATCAATAATTGTATAATAGGCTACCTAACGGGTTAGCTTTTATTACAAGGAAGTCATAAATATAGTAAGAGTCTCCCTTTACACAACAAATGCAGTAATGTTAGCTACCTTACTAAACTAGCTAACATTAAAGTACTAACATTACTTTGTAGTAAGCTAACTATTGCCTACTTTGTAGTTAGCTAACATTAGTGTGATAGTGTTATACTCTCACAGAAAAGTCATGGATGTGGAAAATAAGTTCATAAATGAAGATAATATTTACATGTATGTTGCTGTGTAAAAATGACCTCCTGGGTGGTGAGACTGCTGACATCAGATGTGTAAGTGGGACAGTAAATGTATACTGACAGTCAGAGTTGATAAGAATCAAAGGTTCCTAGGAGATGCCTTAGGAAATGCTTGGGGTCATTTTTGACCCCGCTTATGGAAACGTGGGGTAGTGATACAAAAACTGCAATTTCTTAAAATTAATGATTTAAAAAAAAAAAAAATGCAAATGGCCTCATGTCACAAACATGTTTTATGAGGAATACCTGGAATATGAAACTATAAAAACTTTTAATTTCAAAGATTTTGAAGAATAACAACCCATGGGGTCATTTTTGACCCCACTTATGCATCTAAGGGTTAAAGTGTATGTTGCAAGTGCAGCATGAGAGACTCATGCACTTTACTGTATTGTTTTGCCTTATGTAGCTCATTATCTTCATGTTGAGCTGCTAGCAATGTCAAAGCAAATTTAATTTAGCTTTATTCCATCCTACCCTACAGCAGAAAGTGTTCAAAGCAATAAAACCTTGTACGTTGTAGCTTTAAGATCTGACAGGCCCAAATATCAAGGTAGGTTTGCATGTAACATACACTTAAATATTTCCCTGAAGTCAGCACTTATATGTGAGAGATCCTGCACACATTTACAGGGATGTCCAATAATGTCAGCAGTCAACATTTGCATAGTTAAATTCTGAGTTCTTCCTACCGTGACAGCAGCAGTGGAGTATAATGATGAAATAGAACCATATGTTCACAGCAGATATTCTTACAGCAAACAAGAAGCACAGGTGTAATCAATAACTTCACAAACGACTGCTCTCTGTTAAGAGGAGTCAGGTTCTGAGCCCTGCTATAGTGCTCACTGACACTCAATGGAGTCCAGACCTCGTTAGCTCAATTAGTTACACCTGTGCTTTTCCTGCTTTGACAGAGTCTCGTGTGATTACTAAACCATGAGAACACTTATATTTTGTTACATCACGGAGGCTGTTATTGGCAGATTTACATTTTTAAACAAAGTGACCAGGTGGAAGCATTCCCACTACGACCTGTCGTGTTTCCAATGATTTACTCAAGAATTTTACATTTAGATTCAAATGATTTGTTTGATCCTCTGTCTGTATGTGTCTGTATTGTTAACAGTAGAAAAAGCTGTGACAGTCTGTGGTCGTGAGTCGCATCCAGTTTATGATTAGGAACAATAGGTGTGATCATCGTCCATTCCAGATAGTTGACTTTAGCCACTCTGGCTTCACAATATGAAAAAAAATATGTGCGTGTGTGTGGGTGTGGGTGTGGGTGTGTGTGAGTGTGTGAGAGAGAGAGAGAGAGAGAGAGCAAGTGTGGGTGTTTTTGTTTATTTTCTCACTATGAGTCTAATCACTGTTTAATTCTGTACTTGGCCATGAGGACATTGATTCACTTCCTCTCCTCAGGTCTGCTGAACTGTACAGGCTGTTTGAATCATCAGTCAGACAGTTTAGTTTAGCAGACACATTAGAGCCGCAGTGGAGCTGTCTGTGCCAGTTAGTCTGCAGAGTCCTGCAGCACAGCAGCCTGAGGAACTCACAGGAAATGAAGTGAGGCTCGACTGTTCAGGAGAAATAAGAGCTCAGCTGTTTGTTCAAGACGCTTTAACGTCACTAGTAGTTTATCATAAGGTCAGAGGTCATTCTGGAGGGCAATGACCCTTTATATGAGAGACTCATGAAACCATTACAGAGCTGGAGAGAGATGCACACTGGAGAGACTTCTCTCTCAGGTTGCTGTAGGAAATGCAAGAATCCCTTTTGACCATTTCTAGGGAATCTCCTCGATAATGTTAGTTTGAAACTTGAGGGCTAAACGTCAACAAAACACATAATGCAGATAAAAGCTTGCAGGCAAAGAAAAATGCAGAGAATAATTCACGTTTTAAATGTATCATACAGCAGCGTTTCAGAGACCTATGACTTGGTTGGAGAATTGTCTAGACATGGATCTTAGTCCGGCTTCAGTCCAAATAATCTGCTATTCTAAGATGTCCAAACCCTTTGCTTCTGCCTGTGGGGGAAAATACATCCTGTTTTACATGTATCTGATGAAATTATCAAACTAAAGGTGTATTTGAAGATAACATATGCGTATTAATATTTATGAGACAGGCTGGAAACTAAAGCAGTAACCACATGATGAGAGACTCTTATATTACTGACAATCACACTTTATATTTAAAGTTTGATGTATTTTTAGCAGAAAATATCAATGAAGTTGATTAAATCAGAGTTGACACCATCAATGATGGATAATTTATTGTGACAGTTACCAATGTTTCAAAAATACTGCAGTCTATAAAATAGTGTTTGCTGTATGCAAAATGTTAACTAATGTTATTACCTTTTAAGTGAATGTGGATGTGATGCTCCCTGTGGTGTCATCTTTATGTGCTCTGTGATGGAACAGTCTGCTCTGTCTCTGCAGCTGCTCGTTAGTGCTCGTTAGGTTAACTGGCCACACCTGAGGGCCCAGGGTGTGTCCAGTCACTCACATCCAACACCACTGACTCTCAAGATCTTTATACCTCATGCCTTAGATGTTTAAGTTATTGTAATAATTTTGTCTAATTGGCTTAATTTAATAATTAAAATGTTATTTATTAACTGCTGCTTCCCATGGAAACATCAGTGCATACATGCCGAAACACAGTAGACTATATTATACTACTGGCATTTGACCTTGAAACCTTAAGCTGAATAACCTCTTTAACTCTGTTTGCAGTACACATCAGTGTGAGCAGAGACAGAGCAGGGCTGCAGTTTGTATAAATTACTCTGTTCAGAGTACTGATCTGATCTCCTATCAGTATTAATCAAACAGAACAGGTTTTCTCTCAGCAGAAGACTGAACCAATGAAGAGTGAGATGAGAGGATAAACAGTGCTGTCACTCTGTTTGTTATTTCAAAGCTCTTCATCAAACATTCAAGTCATCCAGCAGCATTGACCTGAGTTCAATGAACTCTGCTACCTTAACAAGAGTTTTGTCTGCTCTTCATTGTCTATCTCTGTTTTGCTCAGTTATTTCTCTGCCCCTGGAATTTATTTTGTGATAGTTCCTTCTCATGTACGTTCCTTATTTTCTTCCCCACAAAATATTGCAATTAAAAGAGGTACGAGAAAAAGAAAAGTGAAGGGATGGATGGGAGAGCAGACCAGACTCAGAGCTCCATCAGCTGTGAAGGATAAGAATCCTCTGCGGGAGCTTTAAAAGCACCCAGCCTCCATTCACTTTAATGTTTAATTGAATACAGGGCTATCAACACAGCACATGGAGAACACTGATCGGACGGTATTGATGTGGAGCTCCAGAGAGTAAAATATAAGATGAGCAACAGGTAACTGAAAGATGTGAAGGCAGAACAGTGAAACAGAGGAAGAGGCTGCACGCTGCATATTTCGTTCTATGACTCCTAGATTAATTGTCTTCACCTTCATGTTCATCTCCAAAATAAGTTCCTCTGCAGTTTTAATTTGAATATTTAGGGGTTTCAGACTTCACAGAGCTCCCAGCAGGATGTCATTATGCAGCATGCTGGGAACATGTTCAGAGAAAGGTGACAGATATTCACCAACACTCACTGCAGACGAAGGGTTCTGCACAGACTGCACATACGTGTGCAACTCTAATCAAAATATGTCTGGAATTATGCAAAGCAACATGTCACAGGACCACAACGTTTTTTAAAGATTTTCTGAATGTGACATTCCTCCTTACACTGTTTATTTATCATATTTATCATGTAAAACATGATATTAACAATAGCAAATCCTCTGTTATATTAATCTCTTTAAAGGGAAATGTGAGAAGTGTAGTTTTATGTTTCACTTAATGAGAAGAGTAGAAATATGAAGTTACTCTTTGGGGAGAAAGCTCAGACGCTGGAGAGGAGAGAGAAGAGAAAAACAGAGTGTTTGAAACAGAAGAAGAACAGGATCCTCTGAGGGAGAGAGAAGACCAGCAGCTGATCTGTGTTAGTCAGCCATGATGCTTCACACTGTAACTCACACAGATACTTTTACATGCACACCTTCACATACACACATAAAACATGCCAAAAGATAAATGATTCTATGTATTGTGCTGCAAGCAGCGCTCATCAAGCTCACATTTCTCTTTTCAAGTCCAACCAGCTCCAGTGTTTCAGTCTGATGGTTTCTGTGTAGCTGTAGTCAGCCCCCAGTTTAAACCTCCATCACTTCCTGTGCCAGTCTTGTATGTCATCTTTGGGACAGATTATGACTCGTCTCTCCCCCACTGATCACATCCCGGCCTCTCTTTATGAGTTTATGATCCTTGTCCTGATCCTTGACTAGAGGATGTCAGACAGCCTGTACAGTGGTTGGAGTCTCAAAGGCAGCCAGCTGAGTAACCTCTGGCAGTGGATCATGATGTGTTGCTCTCTCCTGGCCTGCTGCCTGCTGTGTCTCATTTCACCTCTTTGTGGGACACATCCACTGCTTGAGCCTCTCCTGACTCTGACCGACACATAACGTTATAACAACAGACCCTGATACCATACACAATGTAGAGAGTGAACCTGCAGTACAAATATTGTGTTGTTAGACCTGCCACTATGTCTTTATATAATGTTCACTCTCTTAACTTACTGCAGGGACAGCTACAGAGATGTTATCCAAAACACAGTAATAACCTGGCATTTGTACTTTCATGCTAGCGAGCAGCATCATTTGGAGGCATAATGGCGAGAACAATAGCAGAACATTGTATTTGACTGCTCTAAATCCACTATAAAGAAATGTTTTATGACATTTCAAACAATAAAAACAGGAGCAAAAGAAATCGACAGCATATGCAAAGAAAGCAAGTAATAGTGAAAAATAATGGTAATAGTGGTTTATGGTTTTTTCAGCACTCTTATTTAGAGGAAGCAGATAAAAAATTGAAGTCTTTTATATTCAAATATTCTCACTCCGTATTGCTTAAGCAATACAATGAGAATCCCTCAGGCTGCTGGAAGCTGCCAATGACTCTGAAACAACAGGCTGCTGGATGTTTGTCTGTGTGTTTGTATTTCACATTAAGCTGTTTCCTCTCCTCCCACCTCTCATCCCTCCATTGTTCATGTGAACTCCTGCCTCCCACAATCCCTCTCCCCTCCCCTGCTCTCTCTCTGAACGTGACTATTTTCCTGTGGGAATCAATGGGCACTGTTAATCAAATGGCTGGAAGCTAATGGCTTTAGTGGGGCTCAGGGTGAGGCCGGAGTTCACTGATTCAGGTCACCATCAGGCTGGTAAAAACACTGTGCGGGACAGAGAAATATGGACAATGTCCACCAATGGCAACGCATAACTGTTATGGTTTACGTTACGTGACAATAACCAAGTTAATTAAAATTTGGCGAAAGATTTCCTTCCAATGAAGCCCTTACATCAGAAGTCTGTAATGCAAAAGGCAAAATATGTACGTATTGTTGCACCTTTTAGAGGCCAAACACAATATTTAATGAGCACTGTGTCGTCTGTCTGATGAATTAAAAGAAACCATCATTGATCTTAAAGAGTTTTGTCCCTCATCTCCAGGTTTGCAGCACAGAAGCCGGGTCTTATCTGCCTCGCAAGAGCTCTCAGATATGATTTCATTGTGAACTGACATTCATTTCTTAGATTGAACCTTTTTTTTTTCTCCACATTTCTGGTTGAAGTATTGGAATAGGATCCTTGAAATGCTGATAACACTGGGATTTAGAGGCTTTCTATTGGAAAACTCGTGAAAATGAATGGCAAAATGTCAGAGGGTGAATGAGGTTTAGCTCAGAGAAACAGCTTAGTCCTTCATGGCTGAGAGCAGAGAGAGCTGGCATATGGAAGAGACATGATCTCACCAAGTGGGAGATTCTTCAGCATCAATATTAATAACGGAAGATTTAAGGAGCTGTGTAAGAGGAGACACAAGATAAGGGATGCATGCAGTGCATCCATATTTATTAGAAAACAGCATCTATTCCATGTATTAACATGAAATAAGTAGACATATTAATAAATTACTGGAATTAGGTTTTTGCTCACATGACTTTAATTACACTTACAGCTAGTGGTTAAGTGTGATTGCCATCCACTCTCCAACAAGCAGGGTCTTCAGGTAGCCCGCATATAAACGTCATGCACCCTATATGACACCAAAACAAACTCACACTGAAAAGAAACAAATGCACATTAATTATGCAAATAACATAATCATTCTAATAATGAATTTTGCTGCCTGTTCATTCTGATTCATTTTATAATGCTGTTGGCAGACTTCAGCTCACACTCACTGAGCTCAGGGGATCTGATGAGAAAACACTTTACAGAGATAACTTGGCAGAGACACCTTCATAGCTCTCACTAAGACTCACTCTGTATGTTATCTCCTCTCCTTGGTTGAACCTACTTAAACTTTAAGACAGTTTGTGGTGCAGAGCAAAAATATGTTTTAGTCTCCACAGGGCCATTATTCTAACAAGGCAGGGGACCAAACTGCTTACATCGTCATCCACGATAGCTAGTTGTCTCTGCTTAGTTGATTCTATACAGACTTCTAAAGTTATAAAAGATCCAATTAAGGTGCCTTGATTACATCTTACATGAAGAATGCTGTAGATTCTTCTAATGTTCTCAAGCGTTCAGACAAACTGATCACCAAACTGTGTTTGGATAATGAGCTCCTCTCAGTCGGCTCAGAGGTTCCCTCCATAAATCAGTCTGTACTCATGGTATGAGGAACTCTTGTGAGAGCACGGCTCTGCCTGCCAGGCCTGAACTCCCCGGGCTCTGCTCCTTCTCAGCAACCAACTGTCCCCTCAGCTGTCACCATTCTTTTAGCATCATCATGAAGTGTGTTCCTGCTCAATACTGAACATTTTGATTTTGAAAAGAAACAGTAACAGGGGTTCTGAAATGAAAATAGTGTTGTGTATATGTATGTAGTTTGTGTATTATTCAAGATAATATTCATATACTTTATATATACTGTCACCAGTGTTATACACACAGACACACCCTCAGTGAAAGCTCCCCAACAGTACTGGACTGAGAGTGGGTGATCCACAGAGACAAACAACAACAATGTTACAAGAAAGTTTGTTGTCCGTCAGTATGTAATGAATCATGGCCTCCTGTCTGTGATTCTTCAATGAAGTACAGGAAGAATAGAAAGCTTGACACATAATGGCCTCTCTGCTCCTCTCCATACAATCAAAAGGTCAACAAAGCCTGTGCTAGCAGAACTCTCAACCTACACAGGGCAAACAATGTTTGATGCTTTGGCCTTGAAATAAACAAGTGGGACCTGAAATGTGCTCTGATATTGATTTCTGGGAAAACTAACAAGACAAGACAAACAAACGCCTCCTTTCACTATGAATCTGGCCTTTTATCTGTCTGGGATCTCTGTGTGTTGAGCTCTCTGAGAATACAGAGCAGAGCTAAGAGCTGCATGTAGAGAAAACTGTTTCCTCACTTACAAGACCGTTATTTTATACACTAAGAGCAAATGTTACGTCAGCTAATCTGTTGGTCTTCCAGTATCTTTACTCCTGTGATTTCCAATTACTCTGCATAACTAACATGTATCCATCCACACAGCAGAAGCAGTTCATACTGTGAAGAGTAATTCAATACCAGCAGGAGTAAAAAAGAAAGACTTGAAATCAGCCAACTGTGGTGGATACATCAGTGGAAGGTCTTTGCTTTGGACAAACTTTCACCAGCTGCTGGTCGAAAGTTTAATTGGTGTTCTGTCAGTGAAAGAGCTGAACTGAGCCTACAGAGGGTTTCCTTTATCACCTATTGTGTTTTAACCATCTGCTACAACTCAATACCAGCAGCACACTAATTGCAAGTTTCAACTCTCAATGTATTTGCCAGAGTAGCAATCATTGCTAATAGTACTGATAGCATGATACATTTAACTGAGAGTTGGTTTTTGCAACAAATTGATGAAGCTGTGGTGGATGAAGTGTGGGCTATCAATACATCATGCTAAAATAGATGCTGTATTCCCTCATCTGAAGCCCAAGTGAGAGGGTGTGATGGGATATGCAAGTGTGTATGAGCAAGCTGGAGGTGTCTGTGTGTGTGTGTGTGTGTGTGTGTGTGTGTGTGTGTGTGTGTGTGTGTGTGTGTGTGTGTGTGTGTGTGTGCTCAGTGGACTCGTTTTTAAAGTACAGAAGTGAACAGGTGAGAGGCTGTGGACTAACTGTTCTTGTTCATCACAGTATATTTCCCAACTGTCACTCATTGACAGACAGCTGAATCTCCTGATGGATGAAGGTGTGTGAGATGATTGACAACACAGAGACTGCAGATTTGGACAGATGAAAGTCAGGTTGAGGACCAACAGCTCGTATACTTTCAATAGAAATGACTAAGAAGAGACAACATCAATCAACTGAGTTGGGTTTAATTGGCTGCTACCCATAAACCATTGCAGCTAATGCTGCACAGTCACAGTGAACAGAGGAAACATGGAGTCATTCAGCTGATATTGAACAGTCGCTCTGTTCATTATGTGACAGTAAATCTATCACTGTGAAACAACATCATCACTGGAGTTACATCATGTTAGCAAATAGCTGCTCTGACCGCCACTGACTTTGCTCTAATATCACACTGATGATTTCAGACCATGTGTCATTAGTACCATCTCTGTAGTCTGTATTCATCTGCCCAACATCCACACAGAGCAATTTGTTGTTCATGAAGGTTTCTGATGATCTGTTATGATTATTTTTTCCTTGTGTGACAAAAATAAATGAATCAGAGTAAAGTGTGAGAGGAGACTGGACCATTTATAGCAACTAAAGGTTACACAGTTGTGTTTGACTGATGATGATCTGCTCTCTGTGTGTCTCTCTAATTAAATCCAAGCAGCATATAAGAGACGCTGCCAGGGGCGATAACTCTCTGGGACTGTAACTGAAAGGTGGCAGAGGATATTAAACACCAGACTTAATGTTTTGGCGTAAAACTTCTCCTGGGTGAAGTTTTCAGAACAGAAAGGCCGTTCAGATAAAATCTGATTTCAGCAAAATCACAACAGGCCTCATCAACAAAGCCAAGACTGAATATCCTTTAATATTTTATGAGAGCTGCTTCTATTCCTGGGGAAAGAAACAAGGACAAGTGAGAAAACAGCTGGCTCACCTTCCTCTTTCAATTATCTAACTTATCTAACGAGTAAAAGAGAAGAAAACATCAGATGAGCCTGAAAGAAATCCTTAACACCCAGACAGAGACACAGGGGAGGAATGCATGAGTTCCTCATTTATCTCTCTCTATTATTATTCTGCAGCTTATTGTCTGTACAGACATAAATATATATTACATTTCCAGAGGGAATGTTTACGTTTCTGTTATTGCTCGACTTTGTGGGAAGAAATATAATAAGAAAACCAAACAAAGCTGTGAAAATAAACAATAATTCTCACTTTAGCTGCTGCCTTGTTAGAAGGAGACACAGCAGGTGGAACAGAGATCTACTTGTGAGAGTCAAACTGATGCTCAGCAGAAGATTTGTGCTTTGTGTAACTAATAGAAGTAGCTGAATCTGGGGAATCATACCAGATGTATATCCAGCCTGCCCAAGTATATTACATCTCAAGCAAACAGGGTCAACATCTGAGCAGACGACAGGTTAGAAGAAGCTCTGCAGTGAGACGGGCATCACTGCTCCCCTCAGAGGAAACAACAGCTCAGACACAGAATAACCGTTCTGCTGTCAGTCATGTGCAGGAAGCTTTAGAAAATGATGCCACAAGAGAGAGAAACAAAGAAAAGAAGAAGGCTTTAAATCCTGACAGCCATAAAATAAGATCTGAAGGAGGATGAGGAAAGTAAAGAAAGTGATCATAAAGTCAAACTGAGCAGCTGATTGGTCACTGAGCTGCTTCTGTCATCACTACATCACCATCCATTCAAAATTCCTTTAAAGCTGCTGCGCTTACAGTCTGCAGAGCATCATTACTTACTGCTGACATTTAATTACAGAAGCAGACAGAAGAGAATACATGAACACTAAATCTTTATTTTCCTCCATCCAGCCTTTCTTCTCTCCATCCTCCTCCCATCACCTCTACTGCTCGCTAAAGTTTATCCAGTGGAGTTGACAGCTGAACAGCCTCCACGTGTTTGGTCACTTCTCTACTTGTGTGCTGAGAGGAGACTCTCTACTGAAGCTGTCAGCTGGACCATCAGCCTCTGCGGCTGCTCTCCTCCTCTGTGTCACACACTGCTCCTGAACATAACTGCTGTCACATCAGCTCAGCTCATCACTAACTTTATTGAGAGCAAACAGAGCTCTACTGTAACATCCAGCAGCAGAAAGTCACAGGCTTCTCCATGAGGAGATCTCTCTGTCATGTCAGTGTTTTCAGGGAAGGGAAGTCACTTCACATACCTTCAGAACGAGAGGCAGCAGCAGACGGACAGAAGCACAAGAAACATCCGCGGTAGCTGTCATTTCTCTCTCATCTCCAGTGTTTCCTAGTGGAAAACGTCAGGACATGAAATTAAAAGAATGAAACGATCCCTTGCCTTGAAATCCAAAGAGGAAAGCGACGCCGGGGATCCACACGGTGTGTATCCAGAAGGAAAGCATGGTGTCCTTTAATCACACTGTGCAAAAGCTCCGCGCTCTTCCCGACGAAGCTCCGTCTGCAGCGGGTAATTTCCACAAGAGAAAGCGCTGAAAGTGAAGCCGAGCGGAGGAAGAAATCCCAGTCTGACCGGTGGGGATGAACACAGAAGCTGAAAGCTTCGTCACTGCTCCACCTGCTGCTTCACACGGACAGTAGCGACTCCTACAGGATGGCTCATCCGCAGAAGGAGAGCGTGTGCGTGCGTCAATTCTGCGTGTGTGGTCAGCATGTTTCGACCAAAGCGGTTTCTCCTACTATCACAGCGTTGACAGCAGGACGAATCAGAAGAAATCAAACACAATTCATTCAGCACGATTACCATGATTTTACACATGGAGGGGAACAACATGACCCAGTCACCTGTCTTTGTGTTAAAAAAAAACGTTAATAAAAAAATGAATTTTCGGGAATCCAATTCCAATCATCTTCTACTTTAGACATGCAATCCAAAATTAAAACCTGTTCTGAGTCAAAGCAATATGTTAGTGTCCAAAGCTAAAAGAACCTCACTAGTCCCTCTGGTAGAGCTAGTTGGTTATCTGTGTGCATACTCCTGACAGCAGATTTATCACATCTCTCAGAGTCACATAAGTGCTTGCTTTACTTATTATAATTGGTCCAACTCCAGCTACAGTGTACACAAAGTAGGCCCATTAGGAACAGAGGAGCTCAAAATAATAAAGAATGCAGTTGAACTTATAATGTAATGACACATCCCAGGGTGAGTTTAATTGTTTGACTGTTGTGTTCAGTAAATAGCTGCACAGTTTTCAATAAGGGAGATAAAGTGATGATATAGTACCAATAATTAAAGTCTGTCTACCAGTTTCTTTCTGTGATGTAAGGTAATAATCACTGCTGCTCACAGCTACATTCTCTGTGTTTTTAGTTTTGTTCATTTATGTTGTTGGTTTTGTTTCCTTTTAGTTTCCATCTGTGAAGCTTCCACCCACCAGACCTGATGTCACAGGTTGACTGTGTTTGGAGGTTTATTTACATTCTCCACCTGTTTCCCTCACACTGCTCATTTGTATTTTAGGCACAGAGGAGACAGATATTGTTTCCATTATAACATGCCAACAGCAAGAGAAACAAAGCAAACCCATCAAAACAATGTAATGAAAAATAGTTTTTGTTGGAGGAAAAGTGAGACTGCAGGTTTCAGATGCAAATTAAGTATTTTCTCATGGTGGAGTCAAACTCCATAAGTCACCACTCACTGGATGAAATGTGCATTATTTCTGAATACACACTGTATGCTGTATTGCATTCTTTATGTCCATATCATTTCTCTGTGTGTCTGAATATTAGCTTTGTAAAGACAGGTTTTATAGTTACATTTTTAGGGTTCTTTAAAGTGTAGAAACAGAATAATGGTGTCAATGTTAAATCAGAGCCAAAATCAGTTAACACACTGGAATCCCAGACCATCTCTCAGCAAACTGTGAATAACATACAGTGTGTGAAGGCATCACAATTCATTTTCTGTTTGGTCAAAATCTGTTGTGTTGATGGTTACGTGCATCACACTGCATTAATGTGCAAAGCAAAACCTTTGTCTAATGAGTCATTCTATGTGGGCAGGTGGCAATAAATTATTTCACATTAGCTAGTAAGCAATGTATTGCCAATGTTAATGTTGCCAATGTTGGAAGGCGACATTGACATCAAATTATGCAAGAAATTAGGAAAATGATGCAGTTTATATGCAGTTTATTCCAATCTATAATGTCAGACAATTTCTGCAGCATTTACAATTCCCCAATCAGAGGCACTGTGAGTGAAAACACATCCTCCTCATTACAGTCCACTCATGTTTTATCAGAGTTCAAAGCTCCTGACCTCTAAGTACCTTGATTCATAGTTCAATTTCCACCCACAGTGTTTCTGCCCACAAGACAACCTTTGGACGTCAGTGTGAAAGCCTAAAGTTAATTTAGGTGATAATGAGGCTGCATAAACTGTGAGGAAAGGAGATGTCATCACTCTGTGGAAGAAACATGGAGACATTATGGTAGTGACATGACACCACCATCAAACCAACTCCAGTGAGTTGATCCGTCCTCCCAGTCAGCACCATGGACAGAGACAGAGCAGCAGCAGAGCACAGAGTTCAGTCCACTGTGGAGGCAGAGCTCTACAGAGGAGACTGCTGCTCTCACTGCATTATTAAACAACTACCCGTAGCACATAGTAACATCTTTACATTGTTAATTGAATTGTTTCATTATAACTTAACAGTGATAAAGTCACTGTTTCTAACTGTGCATTTAAAATGATCCATTTTACCTCATGTCATTATTCTACCTACTCTGTATGCTAGCTTTCAAAAAGTTGGTTTAGTTTGTTATTTTCTCTGTTTACATTTTGACCAAACTTGGAGAGTGTCCAGTTCCCCTGCACTGCTGTGCAGGTCACAGCTAACTAACTGTTGGCCTTGGGCCGAAATGACGAATACATCTCTTCTTCAAAACACGTGTCCTATGCCAGAACCAAGGCCTAATGAGTTCACACAGGTCACAGTTAATGTTTTAACAAGGGTACATTTTTAAATTATTAAGTCATGAAGATTCATCCTTTCAGTAGCATGAATATCTACAGACATAAAACTGCCAGGTATCTTTACTGGAGATAATGTGAGGTTCTTTACAACAGGCCTGACTCCAGCCAGTTGCTGTAAAATGTAAACAGTCTTTAAGTGAAAGTGTCTGCTTCACTTTCCATCCATCAAGTATCAGGATACAGCTCAGAAAAATTATTTATCTAACCTGTAAACACGACACCACAAGACACAGCACTCTCTCCACTCTGAGCTGTGACCTGCAGAAGTGGATCATTTACAGTAAAGTTGCAGATACTCTGTGCTTCTTGTTCTCTGGTGCTAATTACTCTTGGAGCTCTAGTTTCCTCTGCTGTTGTCTCTGTCCTGAATAAAGAGCTCCTCTGTCTATTTCTAGTGACTCCATCCCAGTGGTTTCCATCACACAGACCCCCAGCTGATTACCTGTGACTCTGTGGAGAGCTTTGATTTATGACTGTTTTGTTCTTATTAAATGTGAGTTCACTGCTGCAACACTGCTGCTCTGAGCTGTTTTACAATGTGTGAAAGCTTCCCTTAAGACTTTGTGTGATAACAGTTTGCCTCTGACAGAGAGCCAAAAGTCTGTAGGGCAGAGCGTCAATTTCTGGTTTAGTAAAAAAGAGTGCTCGTCCCAGTCAATGAACCTCATTGCTCATAAAAAGGGAAAATAAAATACACATTATCTAGAAAATTCAAATAACTTAAGAGTAAGCAGAAGAGCAGTGATTAAGAGAAATGCTCTTTCCACTTCACTACTTCTTCATTAAAGTAGTTCCTCTGCTGTAAACAGAGAGCCACCAGCTGCAGTGTCTATTCATAGATTTGTCTGAGGAGGAAGATGATTGACAGCCACTTAAAAAGCTGATGTCAGTGTCCAACTGTCTGAAAGAACAATAACAACATTCAAGACTAACCAATATATTTATTCACAAAACATCTGACTACAATTAAGGCAAAGGCATGTTGGACAAATGTTCCTGTGTTAAGAGACTCTTTGTTTCTGTCTTCACAGTGGATTTAGTCAGAGTCCCTGACCTTTCAATAACAATATCTTTATAGGTCTACAGGTAATGTATTCAATCAACTTTTAACAGTGTTCCTGTAGTGAGTTTGCACACAGCATGCCTGCAATCCTTGGATTAAACCTGTGGTTGTGATGTCGGTGGATGTATGGATCGGTCATATTCCCTGAAAAGGGTCAACAGAGAACAAGTGGCTCAGCTGATCTCCTGAGGATTCTCTGGTTGAGTCTCTGCAGACTTGTTAGCTTGTTCATTTCCTCAGATCCTGTCAGAACAAATACTTTTTAATAATTTGTTATGGTTACCTACAGTTTTATTTACCTTTCTTTCAGATTAATTTACTGTATGTTTGAGGTTTACTGATATACTAATCAAATGCTCACCTGCCAGCCAATCAGAAGCAGCCATTTTCTGTCCACCATATTAACATCAATCTGCAGGACTCACTGATAAATGTCACAAGCATCAGTGGTCGAGAAACTGCAAAAAGAAGTTTAAAGAGGTTGAAACAGAAGCTCAGGATTCATTTAAAAGGAAACAACAGGCGTGCTTAAGTTTTCATTCAGAAGTCGAGGTGGAGAAGGGTAATGTGTTCAGCACAGCAAAGCAACATTGTAAAGGTATCACAGTGTTAAGTGCAGCAAAATAACAGCCGTTCTTGTCACATTGTGGAGGCAGAAGAGGAGGAAAAGAAAGTGCTGTGTGTTGTCACAGCAGCAACTGGCAATATTTGCTCCATGCTTATAATTCTTCCTCACAGGATGCTAGCCAGGTTGTGTAATCACACTTTGCTGTTGCCTGTCAGTAAACATGAGATTACAATCTCAGTTATTATTCACCGTTTGGTTAGCAGGTAAACTGACAGAGAAAATATTGCTACTGGCAGAAAAAATACAGCCAGTTTACACAACTGACAGGCTGCCTCTGGTACATCAGGTGTCCTCATCTGACTGTACTGATAATAATGACTCAGGACGTCAGCGAGTTTCCTGTAAAATTCCAAACAACAATCCCTCCAACAGCATTCATTCAGTGTCAGTAGTTAAACAGAACTGAGCAGCACACAGAGGAGCAAAGCACTGTGAAATCATCTTCCCTGATCCACCCTGTCTGTCTCACTCACATCCTGTAAGACCTTTTGCTTGTCAATAACTCGACCATCATGAATGATTAGAATCCCAGACGCAGGACAAAAATGCTTGAGGTGTTACTCCTGCCACTGTACAGAGAAAACCAAATCAGGTTGAATTGGCTTGTCATGGCTGAGCATTAGCATGCAGACTGCAGTGAGCTGATCTGACAGGATGAAGGACTAGGCCAATAAAGCCAAGTTTGAAAGTGAAGACTGTGTTAAAATGGGTATAATGTTCTTTTTAAAGCAATCTGCTGGGCCTCTCCAATATCATCATAAATGCTAATAGCCTAAAAATAAGTGGCAGTATAGTAATAGGATGTGAATAATGCATTGCTTTCCTATTTGAGTCCCATTATTTAATAACCTCTGTTAACAGATGTGTAGATTATGAGACATGACGTTTGAAAAGGATATTTCTTGACCTTTAAATGCAGTTAAATAGAGCTGCTTTTGTGAGCTGCATAAGGAGGAATAGGGACAGGTCACAGCGAGAAAATTAGCAGGTGTGTTAAATAACACTAACGAAGGTCCCACTCGCATGGGACGAGTATCACCTCCAGACCTCTGGCAACAATTGCCTAATAAATACAGATTAATTGTGATGTGTGTGTGTGTGTGTGTGTGTGTGTGTGTGTGTGTGTGTGTGTGTGTGTGTGTGTGTGTGTGTGTGTGTGTGTGTGTGTGCATTTTTATTTTTATGTCTTATTTTTCCTTTTTTTGTTTTTTTGTTCTCCATGCTTTTCTTTTACCAATTTTAAATAACAGTTTTGACACCATTTTGTGTGTAAATTCAGGAGGGTCATATTGCAGGACAGCATGTAGACCAATTCTTAATCATGCAGTCTCAGGACTATAGTGTTACTGTGATAGCTTTCATATGATAAGTCATGAGACAAAATGTCCAGTGACACAGCTACAGTCTGAAAGTTAGAACAGAGACACACCTGGCGTTAATTAACACAAGTACTGGCAGCACAGAAAACACTACAGATGGCAGAACCAACTCTCAGCAACTATTCTCACATATTTTCTCTGCGATTCATATTCTCTCTCTGTCTGTTCATTGTTGTCTTGTGCTCCTACACTCTGACCTGTCCCTGCAGCTCAGTCCTCCTACATGCTGGGTCACACAGTGCTGTGGAAGCACCTTGTAATCACAGAGCTCCCAACAGGCTGTTATTATCCAGGACCAGCAGATCTGCTCTACTGGCCGCAGCCACAGCCTGAAGCTACAATGTATTCTCACAGTCAGTGCTACAAATACTCATGATACATAGATAAGACTGCAGCCTGCAGCTGACTTCTGTTAGTCAGCCATGATTTTTTCCATACACACAGAGCATCACAGAGGTACACACACATATGCCATGAGAACAGTTCATTTCTATGTAATATTGTATGTACCCTCTTCCAAGTCCAACCTGCTCAAGTGTTTTAGAAAATATGACCTACCACAAATTTGGTAACACAAAGCCCTATCTGGCAGCTATAACACACAGCCCGGTCAGAGACCTGTCGCATTCACTGAACATCCTTTACATGACAGATTGGCAACAGATTCTCGTCTCAAAGAGTGATATGTATCAGCCTCTAAACGTGTATGTTGCCAGGGCAACATGAGAGACTCATGCGCTTTACTGTATTTTTCTGCCTTATGTAGCTCATTATCTTTATGTTGTGCTGCTAGCAATGTCAAAGCGATTTCATTGAGCTTTATTCCATTCCACCCTACAGCAGAAAGTGTTCAAAGCAATAAAACCTTGTACGTTGTAGCTTTAAGATATGACAGGCCCGAATATCAAAGTAGGTTTGCATGTAACATACACTTAAATATTTCCCTGAAGTCCAGCACTTATAATGTGAGAGATTCCGACACACATTTACAGGGATAATATAATGTCAGCAGTCAGCATTTGCATAGTGAAATTCTGAGTTCTTCCTACCGTGACAGCAGCAGTGGAGTGTAATGATGAAATGAATCCTTATTTTCACAGCAGATATTTTCACAGTCAGACAAGAAGCACAGGTGTAATCAATAACTTCACTAACGACTGCTCTCTGTTAAGGAGTCAGGTTCTGAGCCCTGCTATAGTGCTCACTGACACTCAATGAAGCCCAGGCCTCGTTAGCTCAATTAGTTACACCTGTGCTTTTCCTGCTCTGACAGAGTCTCATGTGATTACTAAACCATGTGAACACTTATATTTGGTTAAATCACGGAGGCTGTTATTGGCAGAAGTCATGTTTCCACACAATGATTTACTCTAGAATTTTACATTTAGATTCAAATGTTTGATCCTCTGTTTGTATATGTGTCTGTATTGTTGACAGTAGAACAAGCTGAGGCAGTCTGTGGTCATGAGTTGCATCCAGTTTATGATTAGGAACAATACTTGTGATAATTTTTGAGATACACACAGTAAGACGTCTCAAAAAAGAACACATACATAAAAACACGGTAAAAGCTGGTAAAGGAGAAAAGCAGCATTTATGCCTACTATTAAATGAGGTCCACACTGGGACACATCTGATGTCCTCTGACAAACTGCCTCAGAGACTGGAACCTCAGCTATAAAAGAAGCTTCTCCAGACTTCACTTTAATCTTACAAACAGGCCTGTGAGAGATGACCAGAGAGACCTGTGTGGCTGATAATCACTGAGCAGGTCTGAGAGGTGATGTGGAGCGAGAGCATTTAACGCTTTATACACAAGGAGCAGAGGCAATTATAAAGTCTTACAGGAGCCGACTGAATTATCTGAGAACTGGTGTTACACACCTTTACCCGAACACATGAGAAAACCTGGCAAGTTTTGCATTAATGGAAAGATTCTGAGGGCTCTGCAACATGACAGAGCAGGACCAAAAAGATCAACACAGTTTTACTGAAGAAACAAAGTGTTTTTATAACTGCCTGACTGGCTGCCTCGTAGTGTCTTAAAATGTGTTAAACCAACAATCAAACAATGTCACTCTTTCTCAGAGGCAACAGGGAACCCTGCTGCCCTCAGGACAAGATTGATTTTTGTTCAGCGTCTTCTCTTCTGTCAAACCTCAACAGATCACAAATACAACATCCTGTAAAACAGCAGAGGAGCAGTTTTATTGCAGCAGACGAAACTGAGTGCTTATAGAGTCCTATAGGGAAGACAATAACCTGATACATTATTGTCCATGAGCGAACACTTACAGTGTCAAAGACGTCACCCAACCCAGGGTCAATACAGACAAACATTTGAATATTATCATCTTACATCATCTTACTGTGAATAACAACATGTAACATAAGAAAGAAAAAGGTTGTCAGTTATAAACCGAGTGTAAATTATTTGTAATCATATGAGTTGAAACATGTTAACTGCACCTGGAACAGTTATTGTAAAAAAAAATTTTTTTAATTTTTTTTACAGTTCTTTCCCTCTTTGTACCTTTTACCCTTCCCTGCTCTGGGTGAGAAAGGTCGATTCAGCTTTCAGAAGGTTGGAGAGAGAACAGAGTTTCTGTGACTCACACAGTGGGATCCTGACGTTTCTGAAAAGGGAAATGTTGCTGTTGTGTTTGGCTCTGCACTGAAAAATACTGAGGCTGTTAGTCTTTTGTTGTAGTGCAGCAACAAATCTTCACACCTCTGATCCTCTGATTTGTGAGAAAGGCTGCCAAACAAAGTTGCTAAATAAATTAATAAATTGAAGAAAATTCTTGAGGTGCATCCAATAATTAAAATGGTGATGTATCTGTCCAGTGTCATTTACTGTTATTTTACTGCAGTATACAGAAATGTGGATATTACAGGTTATGTGAAATATGCTGATATATTCTTTGACACTTTTCCTGCTAATAATGTGAGAAATCTCACACTGTGCTTTTATGTATATTTAATTATTCCTTTACAGAACCAAAGGTGACTGAATATGAATTAATCATAACCATTTAAGGTCAGACAAAGGTCTCTGAAGACATGTTCATCAGTGAAGTGGGCTTTGAAGCTGTTATCTGAGAGGATCTCACTTTGCTTTTATGCCATTTTTCAGCTGTTCTTTATCTCTGTCCCCATTTTCCCTTGATGTTTGTTTTCAAACAGAAATGCACTGTGAAATTATTCAGAGTGGAGCCACTGAATCAGTCTGTTTAGCAGAGTTACTGCCTGAAAGGCTGACGAGGGAACGACTGTACTTACTCAGACACCTAAATGCTTGTGATGCACTGACTCACAGATAAAAGTGTTCCTGCAGACAGACATCAGTTTGCTAAATACTGTATGTTCCTGTCTGTCCGAGTGCAGAGTGAGGAATTATCAGTGAATAATAAGAGATACAAGGCGGACACGATTACATGTGATTACTTGAGATAGGACATTTCTTCTTTATAAATATTGAGTGGGGTTATCATTACTTATCATCAGAAGTTTAGTCACTACAATGTAAGTATGTAAAGAGCTCGGCAACCAGACAGCTGCATCACATGATAGTTTCTGATGTCATTGTCAGTGACACCAAACAAGAAGCAGATATTTGGTTCTGAGTAAAGGTCAGTACGACATGAAGACTTCAAATATCTGCATGTAAAGTAAAACAAATATGTTACCAAAGACTTGTTTCTTTTGATTCTGGGCAGGAAGCCAGAGAGACATCAAAGCTATATTTCATAATCAATGTTATTGCCAAGTGTTACACAAGATCTGTAAAATTCTGTCAGAAACACATCACCTCTCTCCCTCTCTTTCTCTGACTGCCTCCCTTTCTCTATTTCATCCTGGCTCTCTCTCTGTCTGTGTCTGAGTTCCTACAGTGCCAGGTTGGCACAGACAGGGATGGGTGTTTAATATGACAGTGTTGTGTCTCTCCTTTGGGACATATTATGTCTCTCTGCTCCCTCACTGTTCCCGCCCATTCACACACACACATACACCAGATTCCTCCACACCAGAAGTCTTTTTTGCACTTGTTCTGTTTTCCATGGATGACTGTGACCTTCTGGTGTCCAGGAAAAGGAGCCAACAATAAGAGGCAGCAGATGGTTCACAGTGAGACTCTTGTCCTTTTCATTCTGCATGATGGTTTATACACACACACTAACACACAAATGCAAACACACACTATTTTCAAAATACTTTGAAAGATCATCTTCCCTGTGTGTACTGACAAAGGCTTCCCCTCCTTACTTTCAGTAATGAACTAAATGCAGCACATCAGTGATTTTTAACTGTGCAAAGCAAACTTGTATCAGCGCCTCCTTTACCTCTGACTAATGGGTCAGTGACCCTGTGCACGTGTGTGTGTGTGTGTGTACTGCGTTAGTGTCCCTGTTAGCAGGTGATGATGTTCTGCTTTTCTCTCCTGGCCTCCTGCCTGCTGTGTGTCTCTTATCCTCCCTGTGCATCAAACTCAAAACACAGCCAGCATGACCTTCATCATCACAGCAGACATGAGGACATGAGGACATTGATTCACTTCCTCTCCTCAGGTCTGCTGAACTGCACAGGCTGTTTGAATCATCAGTCAGACAGTTTAGTTTAGCAGACACATTAGAGCCGTAGTGGAGCTGTCTGTGCCAGTTAGTCTGCAGAGTCCTGCAGCACAGCAGCCTGAGGAACTCACAGGAAATGAAGTGAGGCCCGACTGTTCAGGAGAAATAAGAGCTCAGTTGTTTGTTCAAGATGCTTCAACTCCACTCCAAAAATGAGACAAAGGCTGCCGCTCAAGAGTTAAAACGCTCCAGGGTAACTCAGTGTTTCACTCTGCAGAGGGATTCTTATTAAACCACTGTTTTGAAAAATCAACACAAAATAAATATAAACACTCACAGCCCTTTCACAGACAGCTTTTATGCCTAATGGTGCCTCCATATTCAATCTGTCCTTCTGCAGGGAGAAAATAACATTTCATTGTTTATCATTAAACAGACTGTGAGGCTCAAATCTCAGTTTTGTCTTTTTGCCCCACTAACATGCACACGATGTTGTTAGTATTAATTTATCATTCTGTTCTCAGGGTTATAACCTCAGATTATTATTATACTTACAATTGTATTCATTTATGCAAAGAACATGCTGACCTCTTCAGTGGCAGTTTTCAAGTTTTTTGTTGTCATTGTGAGAACAGTTTATTTTCTTCAGATATCAAGAAAGAAAATCACTCTATTTAATAAATTCATTGGTTGCAATCAGTTGGTAATTTTCACCTTTGTATTCCTTTTAACAGTAAGCAGAGCTAACATTTCTATTATATCACTTCTTTACAGTGTACTTCCTGTGGTGGGGTCACATTTGTATGATACTGGGAAAGATTCATGTTTCGATCTGACTTTAATATGAACTAACATGATCTTGTGTGTGGGTGTGTGTTTGTGTGTGTGTACAAAGTGGATTAGCACACGATGATATGTACATAATAGAGGGCAGAGGTAATCCCCAGTATTTGCATCCATCTGCACACAGAAACTCATCCTGCTGTTACACTGACATCAAAGTTACCAACTGCATCCAGAATAATAAAACAGCAGACCAGAGGATATTTTACTGTTCAACAACAACCAACTGTCCAACTGTGAGGCTGATCAACTCTTTACTGATTAAACCAAACAGTCAAACTCTCTGCTGCTTGTTAAGGAGACATGAAGAGCCCACAGACTGTAGACTGAATGGGGCCGTTGTATGGAACACCTAAAGATTCCATAAAGCAGCTTCTGTGTTTACATTCTTTCCACTGCTTCTGTTTCCTATTAGATAAGTTATGATCACATTACCCCCAGCCGTAGAGAATGTTTATTTATATAACTGTGTATCTATTTAAATGTAAATTCTCTGCATCTGAGGTGAGGATTTGTTGCAAAAAGCCCTGTACTACTTTATACACAGGGATTAGAGAAAGGAAGTTTGGTTTTGTTTTTACCTTCAGGCAGACAAAAGTTACAACATTTCTCCTTTCTCGTATTTCTGTGAGTGTTTCTCTCTCTTGCACACTCACTGATTGTTTCTGATTTTGTCATTAAATGTGGAATTAAATGAAGTGCTCGGAAAAGACCCGATTACTGCTCACAGACATGTATGACCTGTCGATGGATGAAACCAATGTGCCAGTGCAGCATATAAGAGATTCAGTGTCTTGGGCACATTGAGGGAACATAGAAAATTGCATTTGTCCTTCTCTCTAAAAGCACACAGTGATCAGGGCTTAATGCAAACATTTACCAGGAAGAGAGCAGCTCTGAGGACGAAGGATCAACAGAAAGACAAACACAATTCTAAAGTTTCAGGATTGATCTCTCTGATGATATTTTTCCCCTTAAGGAAACATGAAGTTCATGAAGGACAAACAGCACGTCACACTGTAAAGCTCTTCTATTATTATTTCTCCCTTAAATCTTTTACACCAACAGCAGTAGCAGTGCACTGTTTGTTCATACATAAAACAATCCACTGATAATCAAATATAAAGAAATGAAGACAAGACTCTGACCCAGATGAAGTATAGAAATTAATCCATGGAGAAAATTTGATCCCTGTTGCTCTTTCATTATCAGGCTCTTCTACTTTCCTGCCAGGAGGCTCAGTGACAAAGCAGCAGAATCAATGGGCAGGACTTCTTTTCTCTCTGTCAATGTCAGGTCAACATGAACAAGGCTGCAGGGAAGGCCTTTTGAGCACAGCCTGTGTTGAATGAACCGACTGTGGAGGCTTTCCGTAACATGAACAACCTCTTCAGTTAATCTGCAGCTTTCAGATTAACTTGATTTGTTTCATGTCTGACTTAGAGGAGCTTAGAGTTTACAGCACTTCTCCTGTTTAGAGCGGCACTCGTCTTGGGATGTAAAACATGACTTATATCAACTCACACTGCTGACATCTGAGACACTGATGCTATTTTATTGTCTGTCAGTGCTGTACTGTGTGCTCTGACTTCCTGTCCAGAGTCTGTCCAGAACACGGCTGGTGGCAATTAATTGAAACATGTTAACAAATAAAGAATAGTGAAGCACAAAAACACTGAGACCTCTGAGTTATTCTCCAACACGTCAGGGAAACTGGACCTCTTCCAGCTCCTCTCTGGGAACCCTTCAGTTCTCTCAGGGAAGCAGGGAGAAGAAGTCTCTCTACTTAACCTTGGAGTCTTCTTACAGTCAGTTTGTGTGTCGAGTACATTTAAAGGAAACACTCAGGAGGTATGTAAGCTATTCCACTGATGCCATACTGATACATATTCATCTGTGTCTCAGCTGGATCCCTCCTGGGTGAATGCTCCTTTTTGTTGTTCAGAACACATCCTATCGGTTAATTCATGATAACAGAGTCACATCACAGCATGCAATTTGAATAACAGCCTTTAATCCTGCTGATTAGATGACTCATTCATGACTGATAACTCTCGATCTCTGGGCGTCATCAGACAATTAATAACCTCTGTAATGAAACAAGTGAGTGTGTACATTAACTGTCAAATGCAGAGTAGAAAACCATCAGCAACAGGACTTCACACCTCTCTACAGTGTGGCAAGCAGTACAGACTTGCTCGCTCACCCGCCAACATCTCTGTAGACAGAGCTAGCAGAGGGTGAACAGCACAACTGGGCTGTGCAAAATAACCGCTCTTGTAATAACTATTGCCAGCTGTCATCTCTACAGGGAAAACCAACTAACAATCCTGACTCCTATACACAGGTCGCCAAACATAAATCAATGTATGACAAACACTGAATGAGCTAACAAGCAAGGTACAGGAAGCGCAGACACACATACCTGCTAATAACTGCAAACATATCAATTATCAAATTATCACAGTGTACCAAACCACTGACATATACAGAGGCTGCCCTGTCAGATATTTATTATCCTGTAAATAATGGTGCTGCATATTTAGGGTGTTTTGAGATACATAATTACATTCATGAAAGTAAGACAGTAGAAGGGGGTCTCATTTTTAAATAAGAAGCTGGGGGGTCTACCACATGCAACCACTCCAACAGAGCAGTCAAAGCATCTCTTTAGTGCTTTGGGACTGTGTGTTTATTAAGGGGGATGTGATGAGATTAGGGATCCCTTGGTGTCTCCCTGTTTCTCCCTGTCAACCAAATAAACAAACAAGTCACTCATTAAATTACAAAATTTAATTTGTCCAAATTAATTGGATGGATCCCACAGAAAGGGGCATCCTGGTACCCTGATGAACGGTGAACTATCTACATACAAGCTTCAGTCAGCTTGAGGAGCAGCAGTGCAACATAAAGATCCTCTTGGTATCAGCTGCAGAGGTCTTAACGATTACATCATGCACTCTGCGATAACAAATCCACTTCCTTTAACATGTATCTTGTTATAATCCTGAACACACCTTCACCTTTAGACCATTATTTCTCACAATAGCTGCTGATTCTGCTGCCTCAGGAGAAGACAGAAAACCCACATATATAAATATATAAATAATAAATTCAGACCCCCAAACACAAACAAAGATGTCTTGCTCCTGTCCTGTTGCTCCCAGCTGACCTGAGCTGACCTCCCTGTTTCTCATGAAGTCACTGCTCAGCATTTCTTCTGCTGCTTTCTCACAGAAATCAGACCAAGGGAAGCAGAAAACAAGAACAAACCAGACATTCAGTGGAGCAGCAAACAAATGTTAAACTGGTTAGGAAACAGTTATGACAGTGAAATTAATCACTGTTGAAATAAAGTTAAAGTAAAAAGTTTTAGTGAGAAAAAAATATCAGCTCCTCAAAGTGAAGACAAATCAGGTTGTCAATTTAGAAAGTGTCATTTTTTTTGTGAAGGTAGACCAGGGTGAACATGGGTACATTATGGGATGATATATAAAAGTGTTACCAATAATCAATAATTCATGTGTGAGGGGGCAAGTAGAGGTATAAACATGGGAAATGTGAGGGTGAGCTGGTTTTACCAGAGCTGTCAATATTAAAGCACAAACTGTCAAACTGTGGATCCAGTCTGACTCAGGCAGGATGATGAAACATGTTTGAAGTAGAGATCAGAAATCTCTCTGGAGAGGGATACAGGCAGATAGCGGTGTGTGTGTGTGTGTGTGTGTGTGTGTGTGTGTGTGTGTGTGTGTGTGTGTGTGTGTGTCAGTCCTACTATTCAGCTTATTCTAGGATGTAGAAATTCACTATATTTCTGGTGTTGTGTCTCGAAATGTGGAGTGACCACAAAACAATGTATACTGGTTGTGTCATTTTCACCAACTATAAACAGCCTTCTCTTGTTCATGTCATGTTGATTTTGTATCAGCAATATTAGACTTGACATTAACCAACCAAGTGTGTGTCCAGAGGCTGAAGTTCATGTTTACTTTCAAGTGGGAGAGAGGAAGCTGCAAATGATGACGGAAACTGTGAATAATTTGAATATAACAAGACACCTGTTGCGGATATATTCAACTTTATATTCTGTGTTCTTGATGATTTGACTGCCTTTAGTTTCCCTCTGTGTAGCTTCAGCAAATGAAACCTTGTGGTACAGGTGGATTGTTCGGTCCATTTATATTCCCCCTGTTTCACTCTGCTCATTTGTATGTTAGACTCAGAGCAGAGGGTGGTGAGTTCATGATAAAGTTCCAGCAGCAACACAAAGGCAGAAAGAACAGAAAGGTTCAGTGGATTCATCAAATGAATGTGGTGAAAAAGGAAGTTGAAAGAAGTCAAATGACTGTAGATAAAAAGAACACCTCATTCCCCTCCTTTATGAGGCAAACCATTTATATTCATCTTACACACTCCGGTCTACTCAACTCTTTAACTGAACGCAAGGTTCAAAGCTTCTGAACCTTGGGTGTCCTCATTCATAGTTAATTTACAGCCCACAGAGTTTCTTTAATCTCACTAGATATCAGCTGTCAGTGAGAAAACCTTCAGCTCTTTAATGTTCTTCATTTATGATCTGTGCAGATATGCAGATTTTAAACTTCAAGATTATTCGAGGAGAGACTGAGAACTTCAGGGATTTTCTAATACTGTATTGGCTTGTGATGGTAGGGCCTTTACGTTTTAATAATAGTGTTAGTAAATCACACCATAGATTAAGAAGTAGAAATAAGAGGTAAGAAAAAGAAATAAGATGTTTTACAGGAAGCAAGAATTAAACAAGGCATAACAAGTCAGCAGTGGTGGGGTGGGAATAAGGAAATACCACATCTAAGTTCAGTGATTTTGCATCAGTTTGTCTAACTTCAGAGACTGTCAGCTTGTCTGCCCTGAAGAAACGGATAATCCCAGGATTACATTCTGCCCAAGGCAACTCATGAAGCTATGACCCATTAAATCTGCTCTCACTCTATTCTGGAGGTGTAACCAACAGTGAGTGTTCAGACAGCTCCTGCTGAGAAGACTTGAGAAACACCGAACTCTAAGTCAAGTTCTTTTTTTATGTAAATGTGAGCAAAATGAATCAGTACAGCTGTCATGAACAGTGACAAACACTTTGCACTGGTCCAGAAACAGTAAACAGAACTTTTTTTGTCTATGAATCAGCACCATGGACAGAGACAGTGCTGATCTGTGATGGAGAACTGAACTGAACTTTATATTTCTCCAACACAAAAGCCTGACTCTGTAGGGAGAAAGGCTTTTATGAGGTTCTGTCTTTCTTTACCTCAACTACTTCAACAATGCAAAAGGTACCCATGACAATATACTTGCTGAAGCACTTGCAGAACATATCAAATCCTGTAGAACAAACCAAATGAGATCAAGAAAAAGATACAGAAACAACTACAACCCTTGAACCTAAAACTTTGTAAACCCAACTGAATTAAGTAATTTACCAGTACTGGTGTTAAAGTACAACCCACCATTAACTGACTGTTTAGCCAAATGTATCTCCTTAAAAACTCCCAAAAAAATTACATTGTTTAATCTGGAAAATGGAGCCCAAAGTGACGGTGCTGCTACCGTCTCCCTCCTTTAAACCCTGCGAGATCTGTGTGAACTCTCACCCCCTTTGCAGCTTTAAGCTACAGATCAGCTGCCACAGTGTTTCATTAGTTCTTATCTTTACACCTTGAAGCAGGAGTGTCTCTGCATTTTTCATATCTGACGACACACCACATGTTCACAGAAACCTAACTTATGATCGTAATGTAGCTCATTACTGATTTATACTCTCTTAGTGTCAAGGGCTGAATCTCAATCAATAATCCTAAATATGTCAAAGTGCTAAAATATCAACAGATATGAATCATGTTGAAATGGCCCCACTGCATAAAGGCAATAAATCATCCAGATACAGAACATTGTTCTTGCTGTTCCAACAAACCTTGTATAAAAAGATTCAATGTATGAGTTCCTACTATATACAAATATCCAACAGTGAGTCTGTAATACACAATATGTTGGACCCTGTAGTCTTGGCTTACATAGACATTTATTCAATAGAAGAATAGAAATAAAAACACTTGTGTGTAATATAACTCAAATGAATATTTATCAACAGCTATTAGCATTCAGTGATATTACTGCCTGTGTTATTTTTATGTGTACCTCAGTCCGTCTACTCAAGTGTAATTCAGCATATAAAGTGTAGTGGACTATGCCTGGACATTTATCTGGACACACCCTGGGCCCTCAGGTGTGGCCAGTTAACCTAACGAGCACTAACGAGCAGCTGCAGAGACAGAGCAGACTGGCCAATCACAGTGCACAACAAGATGACACCACATGAGTCATCACATCCACAATTCATGTGAACGATCAGCTTGATAATAAAAACAATAATTTGCAGGTAATGCTATGATTCATCCCTCTCCTCACTTAATCCAAGTGGAATGTTTTAGTGAGCAAATTATCACTGACAAACATTTTGAGAATGTCCTCCTCGACAACTTACAACAACGACATTATGGCATTTTGTCTTTAAATTAGCCTCCAGATTTATCAGCACCAGTTGCTCTATCAAAACAAGGGGAATAAACTAGACTATACCACCTGTAGTTAGTTTTGTGTATGCAGTGACTGTGTTGGATTGTGATTTTGATGATGTAGTGCTCCAGAATGATGATCATAAAGCTCTGCTTCACTAAAGAGCCTGACATAAAGAGCAGGAGGAGTCTGTAATGTTGAAACATTTCATGGACTAATGCTTCATCAGTCACACTCAGCCGTGCTGAAGATGTGCATTACTCTTTTCAATGGAGACGCTACCACCAAAAATCTAAGCCGGCTAATTATGAGCTAATAATGTTAGATTACAGTGTGAAGGTTCAGTGCCAGTATTAAAAAGGTTAAGCAAATTAATTATGGATGCTTAATGGATGAAACTGGATGACACAGATTGTGAGTAAAGAAAATGTTATAAAACAATACATATTGAAAATCCTCAGTGAGCAAAATTCAACATTTAACTCATTACCATGTTGTGAACAACATATACCATCTTCTGCTGTATAATAAGGTCGCAATATATAATAATAATAAAACACATACTCAATGCTCTGACCAAAATAGAGTCAAACCAGTGACACTGCGGTTCATGGTCAAGTTCTTAACATAAGCTATAGAGGATCTCACTACAAGGTCTTATGCAAGTCATTGTTTTCAGTCGAGAGTGTGGGAAGAGAAAAGAGGTGAAAAAGAAGAGACAGGAAGCATTAAAGTACTAAACTATGGCTACTCATGACACAGAAGAACAGAAATGACCTGCTACGGTCTGACATACATGGCACATGGTTTGACACTGGGCAATGCATGTTTAGTTATAAAGCACCTTTCAGACACAAGACAACTCAAAGTGCTTAATCTAAAACTAAACCTGCAGGTTCATCAGGAACAGATAAGTAGAGTTCAAAGTCCGCTGAACACACAGGCTTATGTTTATGAAGACAATGATGTGTAATAAAAGATTGAATTTAGAATAAAAAACTTGACTAATCAGCTGTGAATGATGGGAAATAATGCTGACCGATGCTTGAAAGCCAGGCACCACTTGACGGGTTCACACAGAAACAAAGAACAGCAATGAAGCCAGTTCTAATCAGCTCCAAGAATCTCAAACATTTTAGCAAAGCAACATGTTTCTCATGCAGCTGCTCCTGGAACCAACAGCAACCTCAGTCCTTCAGTAGAAACTAAGAGTCACAACTGTGCATCCTTATCTCTGCAGCAGCAGAGGTTAGAGTGAAGGAGAGAATCTGACAAAAGCATCTCTGGCAAGACACAGAATGAAAGCACACCACATCAGCTGATCATCAGCAGACCAGAAGCAATCGTGTTCGACACTTGTGAAATATCAGAGTTGTTCTTACTGTCAGTTCTTAAGATCACTGTGATGCAGCAGGTTGTCTTTCTCATCCAGCCGTCATGACATAAACACACACATAAAACAGACACACACACACACAATCGGCCGCCTTACCTAGAAAAGACACAAAAAGAGAAGACAGACTTAAATAATTTATCCATGACATCATCAACATCAATATCATTCATTTATTTTAGCTGCAGCCATGAGTCCCACTGTTGGCCAGTCACAACTTTGATGGGAAACCTTTATCAGCCTTTTTTAGTGTAAAGGCCGACATTATCTGATCCAGCAGAGTCAATTGTTCTACCTGCTCCCTGACAGAGCGACACCTTCAGCCCATCTCTCACCACAAGAACCAAACACCTGCTGATTCTGCTGCCTCAGAGGGGAAATCCAGTCAGGTGAGTGTCACAGAGTTAGCATGTGCTCTATAGAATAAGATGCACACTCGCACACACATGCTACACCAACACTCTAAAATAATTAAATCAAGCCAGAAGGAGGAGGAGCTGTTTTTATTGTTAGCCTAGCATGTTTTTACATTGCCATCATTACTGTAATATATTTATGTATCTCTGGTCATAGAAAAGAATGTGGGGATTTTAAAAGAATACAAGGACATACCGTCTAATAAAAGTGTTTTTTATTCATTGTGAAACATGTTTGGCAAGAACAACAATTGTTTGTCACCTGTTTGTTCTCTGCTGTACTCTCCCTCCTCTGTTTGAACCAGGAACTGCCAAACTGAACAGAAGCTGCCATTGGCTTATGAGGAGGTGTTCCAGGGGGAATGCACCAAGTGTGTTAGAGTTAGAGGGGTGTTTATTGTGGCTCCTATCACAAATGCTATGTTAATTGCACTGTGAGTGTATTCTTTCTAAAGATGTTTTATACATAATGTACATAATGCTGCACAAGAAAATTATTTTACAGTTAAATAAATACGTTTTGACTGAATTAATTTTTGCCACAGTTTGTGCCTTATCCACTATGTCATCCTTATAGTGAGGAGCTTCACAGTAGAGATGGCAGAGGACATTAGAGAAAACACTAGACTTTAAGCTTCACCACCCTTCAATGCACCCAGAGATATCCCTTATTCCAAGTATGAACAACATCAACAGAATATTTTTGTAATTGTTCTGAAATAAAATCTAGTCAGCCCTGCCAAGACAAACACATGTTTGAGAATAACACCTGAGGGGGAAAAGCAAAAGCCTGTACCTGTACAAATGATACATGGTAAAAGCCTGTCACCCTTTGTTGACACATGTTGAATAATGAAAGGCCAATTTCCTGATGTATGTTCACATTGACCATTAATCACATTAAACACTAGAATTTAATGTAAATGTATTTCATCATCATAGAATATGCATCAGCATGCATTTCCCGTCTCCTGAGTCCTTCACATTTCCAATATGTTTGACTCACTTCAACCTTGGGATGTAGGAGCCAAAACATTTCACTATTTATATCTGAAATAGGAGGTAGAGCTCTTTACCTCTAAGTGTTAATAGGAGATATCTGAGATTTAAAAAACAAAAACAAATTAATACTGCTTTACATAAATTTGCAGTTGTAATTCTCTGACTTTCAGATTCGGGTGGAAAAAAAAAAAAGTTACTACTTTTTATTTAACAGTCCAGATTCAGTGGAGAAGCACTGGGATGAATTTAGCCTTCACTTTAAATTCTGACCTCTGGTTGTTTTGATAAATAGTTCATGAGTAATGTCCCGCTAACAGTGTTTCAGTATTCATTCGCAGCACTAGATGTTGGTGGGTTAGAATCACTAATCTTAACAGGCATCAATCAGCCCAGGCAGGGGTCCTCTACGCTGTGACTGACAGATGGAGAATAACAAGGCCCCACTCATCCTCGTTCATGCCCCTGGTGAGTGAAAGCATGGCGGATTGGTAGAGTCTAGAGAATAGCAGGGGACCTCAATTGTAGTTCAAAGAGTTGGACTACACAGGTAGGAACCACACAGTTTGAACTGAACTACAGTTATAGACTCAATAGATGGTAGATCCAGGCTCTTAGTCAGCACCATGGACAGAGACAGAGCACTAACAGCACAGTGTCCAGCTCAAGAGTCAGTTTGAAAGTAAGCCAAAACCTTTTGAGCAATGAGGACATTTGGCGAAAACAGATATCCAGCCCTCACTTATTCCCAAATCTTTGACTGCAATCACTCTAAGTTTTAAAGTTTTTGATGAAAATTGGACATTGGTCTCTTTTTGTGGACTTACTAAAAACTGCTCAAAACAATGAACAACAGCTTATCTTCCACAACTTCGCAACACAACATGTTCCTTGTCAAAGTGAATGTTCACCTGTTCCTTAAAAGACTTTTCAGACCCAGGGCCCTGACAACTACCCCCCACTGTTGCTGTGAACCTCTCAGTGACCACTCCGCCACAAATCAGCAGCACTCTGGCAGCCTGACCTGCACACAAACAGCATGCTCTACCTGCGTGATTTTACTTTGGAATGCTCAGAGAAGCAAGACAGTGAATCCTCAGAAGAGACACAAACTTTCTAAATATTAGATTTGGTTGTAAAGCTGTTTGAGGCTTTTGTATCAGCTCTCAACATGTTTCTCAGAGGAAAGGTTTTTACTTGTCACATAGCAGAAAAGTCACAGGTGTAATTAATGACACTAACGAGGTGTATGTTCCATTGTGGTGTCTCGTTAAACATTACCAGTGAGCTACATGCACATTAACAGAACCCTGGAACTGGTGAATCTAAATGAACAAGCCTTCGTTAGTGTGATTAATTACACCTGTGATGCTCCTGCTGTTACATATCAATACATCATTCAACAGTCAGCCACTTACAACACAGAACTGGTAACAGATTCAACTTTGTTTG